>NW_015374115.1:742919-839018 GCF_001272555.1 Dufourea novaeangliae | reverse complement strand
CTACACGAAACCATACATGTCCAATCGAATGTGGAGGGGATGAGGTACCTCGCGGGGTCCAATCGGAATAATCGACGATTGGGGAATTGGCCTCGTAGTTCTCGTAGATCCTTGCACCATTGGCCCGTGGCGGGCTTGAACTGGATCTCGAGTTTGTTGTCTCGGGCACTTCGTCTGCGTGTGTCCTCAGACCGTAATCGTATTTGGGTTAGCATGCCCGGACGTGGCCCGGACGTCGAAACCTTGAACTTGCCGCCCCCGGATGGCCAACATCAGCGCCCGACCACCTTCTATCACCGGTGGAAAGGGCGGATAAATATCAGGAACACGGTGCAGGACAAGAAGAAAATAGCCAAGAAATCTAAAGGTTAGTCGGAAAATTTACTTTTCAATCTCATGGACAAGTCCTGCTGTCGTTAGATTTCGGACACAGCACTTTCATTACTTAGAATAATTAGGATTTAATTATTTAGAATAATTTGGAACACATAAACCTTTAATAATAATTGTTGGTGTGAAGATACAATGGCGGATAGAAAAGTTACCATTTTTTCAATTTTATTTATATTTATATATTTTTTAAGATGAACTTAAACCTTTAGTATGTATTCTTATTATTACCGCGTTGTCAATTAAGAAACCACCCACTACAAGATTAGGTTGATTATTGTTAATAAGGTTATTATGATTAATAATAATTTTTAGGAATTATTAAGACATGGTACATGGTCATAGAACAAAATAGTTATTGTGTCGATGATTTCGAATACGTAATATTTTCTGGAACATCTTTATATTAAAATGTTGATTACATTGAGAATATTTTTTTGAAGCACATTTGAAATACAAATTTCAGAAGTCCCGTCGAATCGCCCCCCCCCCCCCTTGCTCAAGCTCCTTTTATAGCAAGAGGAAAATATATCCCGAGCTCAGAACCTACCGCATTCCATGTTAGGTCGCAACCTTCCGCGCCTACGGTCGTCGCCAAATCGAGAACTGACCTACACGAAAACAACGTCGTAACTTCGTTCGATAGAAACAGGTATCTGGGAAGAGGGAGCAGAATTGAATTAAAAATTGGTCACGATCCAACGAGATAGCGGGGAGCCTAGAAATATGGCGTTGTCACCTGTTGAAACTGCCTTTATGCCGGGAATTTATATACCCTGGCCCCCGGAACGTTAAAAATCTCTGTTTATTTATTTTTTTCGACATCACGATACGTTCCGTTTGTGCAAAACCGAGGTACGTGTATTTTCATCGTAAAATTATAACATCTATCTCCATCTTGCTAATCGATTCTGTACCGCGGGAACTACAACAACGGGGTCGTAATTTTGCCGACCATAATGCTGTACGGTAAATTAATTTCCGACCGGGGACAATAAGCCGAAGAAAAGCCGCCTCGCCCGGCAGGCTCCTTCCCCCGTTAAACAGTGACCCGACCTCGACTCGATTTCCAACAGGCAGAAAATACATACTCGATCTGGTAGATAATTTTCACTAAATACTAAAATCGAATTGCGAACATAACCTCTTAGGACGTCGTACAGAATTGAAGTGCGTAGTCTTGTTTTATTTTCTTTTCTTTTTTATCGTAGCATAATAAAAGTCGCATAGCCATGAGTCTCGTGCGCGAGTTACGAGAATAATGCTTGTCTCTATGAAGGGTAATATCTTTCCATAATGCACCAGAGGTGGTCCCGCCTCGAGAGAGATCAACCTTTTTCCCCGAGCCTCCGGGGGGTCGAACAAGACAATCGTGGACGACCTCGAACGTGTGTCGGCTCCCCGGCTACGTATAACGGGTTGCCCGTGACCGGGGAGGACCTTGGCCATGGATGTACGTCGGGTGTCATGACGCAGGCGCCACGAACGCGCGCATTTGTTCCTTTTATGAACCTATCTCTCGGCCGTAATTTAAAAAGGAAAAGAAACGAACAACGTTTAACTTGTGGGGGAGAAAACTCTTAACGAACGATATTATTATTATGGATCGTAGTGTTTTATCGATTGAAAATGGTATAGATGTTTCTCGATAGGTCTTGTTTGTAACAGGAATTGCGTAACTCTTCTTTGAATCGTATATCCATGTGACTTGCTTGATCCGATTATCTTGGTTTGTTAGAGCTCGAATATAATTAATTGGTAACTGATCCAAATATTAATTGACATTTTTCTTGTCGTAGCTACTAGCAGATTTAAAGGTAATCTTTATTGGGTACTATAGTTTTGTACACCAAGACAGATTAGATATCTTGGAGCTTTCGTAGCGTCTTGTTCAATCTTCTCTTGTAAAGTAGAGAACTCAGTATTTTCCGCATCCTATTAATGGAAGATTTGTGTAAGTTCCCCTGACGCACACTCGAGCATCGAGTACATTGGAAAATACGTTCTGCAGCAAGGATATAAGTAGGTTACATCAGAAAAGAATTGTAATATTCGCAAGACTAATAGCACCTATATAGGTGGAGGTAGATTTTTACTAATAACGAAGTGCATCTGTGGCGAAGAAAAGATACTTCAGGACACGAGTAACCAAACTTTTCGTAACGAATGATAACTGTATCATTAAAACAATAGTGGCGTTAATAGGAAAGGTCTAAATAATAGACGCTTAATGAATAATTATGAAATTGCGAAGTGTTAGCTGAAGGACATATAAGAACATAACCGTGTGTTAATTTGAATTTGTTCGCGAGGAATCGCAACATTTTTTGCGTCGATTCATTGACGTCAGTAATCGGTTCGAATTCATCTTATCGCGCTGCAACGTAGGCGACAAAAAAAGAACGTTTCGCCAGAACAGTCGTTAACAGCGCAGCTTATCCTGAAACAATCATCGACCACCTCTCGCATCATCCTCGACCGACAACTAGCAATGGAACTGATACCCCTCAAATAGTAACACAAGCAATTTGATTTCTTAAAAAATTAGTAAAGAAAATTTTTAATTTCCTCGCATCAATTCATCATTACATTATTTCTCTCGGATGGTAAAGACCTGATAATTAATTTCTACTCGTATAGAATATAAAAATGCAAGTAGGTGTCTTCTCTTCTTATACAAAAAATCAAGTACACAAAAGTGCTCTATAAGAGTCATTTTCTCCAGATTCCGATCCAGGATTATTTCATCCGAGGACGCTTACCAGCCCAATAATTACATACAGTCATAAACAACCATTCTTCCGGAACAATTTATAATTAACATTAGTCTATCATATATTCTCAATTGTTATCAGCAAGCAGACTTCATCTGTTTACTAGTTGATCCAAGATAAGTTACACGATTCTTCCCGGAAGTAAATTTCCTACCCATACAGAGCGGAAATGGTACCAAACAGGCTTGAAATATTTTCACAGTAGTACATTCCTATTCATTCAGGCTAACATTGCCAGCATTGGGTTCATTTAACGACTTATTATAACCCAAACATTTATCTCTGTATACTTTGGATCATGCCCATCGCTACTTATAACGGTTTGCCCGTGACCAGCGAAGACCTTGGCAATGGCTCGCGCGCGGCGACCGTGCTGCGACGTACGCGAAGCCGGCCGGTCACGCGCATGCGCCGGCTGCGCGCGCATCTCGCTCGATGCATCCGGAGGTCGCGTATCCCGTGCACACAACCGTCAACGGTAACCTTGACCTTATACCTCGGCCCGCTGGCCAACAAGGTCCATCCACTCCTGAACGGTTGAAGGTCACCGGTACCGTGGCCAGGAAGCCGGGACGAAAAGAGGGAGAGAGGAGCCGATGGTAGCGCGTCGGTGGACGATAAGAGAGGACCGAGCGAAATCCAGCCGCTCGATCTCTCTCGAGGACGCGTTAACGATTCTCAATTACCGCACGTCAGTCCTTGTCTCGTTATATCTGCCTCTCCCTCCACCCCCGTCTATTATCTATTTTTTTTTGTTCTATACCAAACTCCTGCCCGTCTCGCTTCTACTTCCATCCAGTTCACCACACCCACTGCTGTGATTACTTTTACTATTAATCGTACCGCCACCGATTCGGTCCGCTGTTAGCCCCTCTATTACTGGCTTTCGGGTTTTTCGGTTCTGAAGGCCACGCGGAGAAATAACGATAACAGACACGAGATGTAAGGAGAGAATTGTAATGTATGTATGCATTTCTGAAAGGAACGGACAGACACGGATATATCTGCAATGAAATTTTTAAAAGCGATTGTTGGGGGTCATGGAGACTTCTGATGGGAATGTGACATAGGTCCGCCATCTTGGATACTTGGTTACCGTAGAATTTTGATAGTATTGAGATTACAATATAGAGCGGCAATGATACTGGTAGTTATGTGAAAATTGAAATGTAAATTGATCAAAATAATTTGTAAAAGATAAATGAGTGTCTTGTGCGTCGTATGTGCCGGAGACGATGGATTAGTTATGCATACTTTTTTTCAGAACGTTACATTGGAACGGTGATTTCTTTCTTGGAAAAGTCAGGGTCGCTTCGGTAATAGTAGACGATCAGCTTTAACATAGGCAAAGTCAATCGGTTATCTTTCACGTTTGAAGCAAACATGGAGCCATTCATCCGGCAAATATTTGCTCAAACGAAATTAAGAACGTACGTGATTAGGAGTAGTTTACCATCCGATCGATATTCCCTGATGAAAATAGTTAGTGGAATTTACCTAAGCTATTTTAGTTATGTTACGGGTCATACAGACAGGACTAAAAATAGATCCATGAACCAAAATACACATAAACGAAATAAATTTTAATATGAATTGTTGTGAAGCACAAATCTATTAAATTACCAGAACGTGTACTTGCAACATGTAATCAAAATACAATAAATTACGAACTTGTATTCGTAGTATTTAATTCTTGTTGTCGTAACTTATTGTGTATACAGAAATGTGACTTTGCATAAACATCCGTAATCATAAAGGGATTGTAAATTCTTAAGACTTATATCTGACATCACATTGTAGGAACGATACGCTTGTCTCGACCGATTCTCGCACAGATTAGAAATAGTGAAAAGTCGAGGTCGCCCTTGACGTAAACGCTAACCGCATAAAGATACCCAGACACACTGACAATCTTTTCATAAAGGATGCCTAAGCCAGCAATCTTGACCAAGTACCTTGCACCAATCATTCGATGTTTCTACTTTGGAGAAAACCCGTTGTAAAAAAAACGATCGCCAACTTGTCATATCCTCGAATTGGTAAACCTATAGGACTACAGTACGTCTAGGATACTGTTCGAAATTCTGCGGTCTTTTCTTTCGTTGATGACATATACTAATAAGAATTCGTATGTTTGTTGCCAGAAAAACTGTTCCATAACTGTGTTATTCATTCACGGTACCAGTTGTTTCTCAATTGCGGATATTCCTGGCGCAATTTCTCGTCATAATTTTAACTCGGCTTATATGCTGCCCGATCAGTTCAAGGTTCCAAGTTTTACTGTGTCCACTTTTAAAGTTTGGCATTTCCAAGTTACGATAAAGTAAGAATACCTTGATACCTGAATACCTTTATTCCTATGGAATTGCATAAAGACTGAATCATATTTGATTTGCTACATTAGAAAAAACAACACGGTGCATCCACGTAAATTTAAATGTATATACATGTATGCAAGATATAATAAAATAAACGAAATCATGAAATTCATGAAAATCGGAAATCAGAAACACTTCTTGTTCGCAAGTTCACCCAAAGACTGGCGCTAATGCACGAAGATTTACGAGGATCAGATGCAGCACCTACAAGTGTTTGGCGCCGAACGAAAACTTGGCTCACGCCGAGCAAATTAGAACAAGTGGGTATTACCACGCCCGAGATCTACCAGTGTCCTTAGAATTAAACCTGTTACGACTTTCTAAAACCGTCTTCGAGTAACAATAGAAAGACATGCGTGAAAGGAATGCATCGCATTTGAAATTCATATGTGGCGCCGTTTCATTGTAATACCGTAGTAGATCAATATTCATACGTGTGTATTTATAAAGCATCAGATTACTCTCTCATTTACAATTTTCGCCTTGTTTGTTAGAATTATCAAGTAGCAACCGATTACTATTTCCATTATATATTTTGATATAGAATCTGATCTGTCATTTTAGATTTGTAGGGTCGAATTAATCAGTCAACATAACCATCGTCGACCAATTCGTCATCAGTAAAAAGGCTGAATTATAAAGGGAAGTTATGATAGTTCTGATGTGTTTCAAATTTCAGCGTTACACTGATTAAATCCAGCAGACACACATACGTGTACAATTTTTATTCAAGATCCTGTCTGTAAATGTTAATTGGAGCAAGGGTCTTTAATTACATCGCTTCAATTATCGGAGCAACTATTACGTTTCTTTCTCACTGAAGAGATCGTAATATTTGCAATTAGTTTACATTTCCTCGATGCTCTAAGGCCTAAATAGCTAAATGTGTCGAGCATTGTACTGTTATAAAAGAAACAAGAAACAGGATCTATGCATTTTATACATTTCCACGTAACGAGACCGAATTTCACCGCGTTACGAAACCTATACGTGTCACTAGGCTCGGCCTTGACATTGACTCTTGCAGTGTGGGTCGCCCCGCCGCCGCCGTCGCGAAGTTACGTCAGTATTGGTGCTTCGTGTCATATGAGAATGTTTAAGCAACGAAGACCTTGTGAATGGCGGGGCGCGTGTGAATGAAAAAAATAAAGCAAAACGAATAGAGACGGAAAAAAAATTAATCACAGACCTTATGGGAACAGCAGTCAGAGTGACAAGGTGCCGATATATGTGCATAATGTAATGTTTTCTAGAAACCCGCGCCAGTGATAAAGCCGGAAGCCGATGATGTTACTTTTGGCGGGTAGCCAAAAAAGTTTCGTCCACGCCACTTTCATTGCAACGACGTCGTCGTAGAACGATCTTTCTAAATGCTACTGGCCTTGTCCTTGACATCGACCGCAGTGTCCCGACACTACGCAGGCCACGGTTGCATCAGAATGTTCGATGCACAAAACATGTGCATATACACCCGGCGAAGATGTCGTTACTACTGACAAGAACGCGGAGTGGGAGGAGGAAGCTGTGTACACCGAAATCAATTATGGCGGGAGATATGAAGTTGCGAGTCAGGTGGGTGGGGTGGTACTCATCTATATCGATTAATATCATAGTATATCGCCCCTTAAACCACGATACCTTTTATGATTTAAATCGAACTTCTCTTTTTCGTAATCTCAATACGCGAAACAAGATTAATTTAGATATTAAATTTTGATCTATCATTCAGGATCTATGATAGTATAAATGTTTTGCAATGCAAAGATAAATAAGTTACTTACAAATTGCAACATTGCCTGCTATACTGTTAACATTTTTACGAATTTGGTAATAGTATAAAGATATCGGTCTATTTCCACCCAACGTGCGAAATGTTGCCTGTAGTCATTGATACGTGTAAACAGCCATGGAATGAATTTGGATAAAATGAAACGTTATTTACACAACATGAAATAAATTTGGACATACACGTATATATGTACAAAATAGTTTACTTTTGGCCTTTGTGTACTTTGATACATAGATTTGTATATGTACAAAATGTACTGTATGTACAGTATTAATTGTTTGTTGCTTTGCCATATTGTGTTAAACAACCTATTTTCAGGATAACGTGACATCATGAGAATTATAAAATAGTTTCATATTTTCTATATGAAAGAAATTATTTTTATTTCTTTCCTTTATGAGTTTTAGGCTTCCCACGAGGTGGTTTGCCACCCCGGCTCTTCTTTCCACGTCCTTTAGTTTTTTCTTTTGCTTTTGCCGCGCGTAAATCTTTTTTCATTCTGGGATCAACCATCTTATAACGTCCTTTCACACCGGCAGGTCTCGCTGCTCTTTTCTGTGCCATGTGTTTCTTTGCAACCACGTAAGTAACTTCTTTCTTCGGTTCTTTATTAGCTTTCTTGTATAATCTAAGATAAAAATACGTAAATGTAACCATTATCCGATGTCTGTTCATAGTGGAAAATAACATGTAGAAAATAATACTTACGCTTGTACTTGTTTTGACTTTTCTCTATCAGTAATATCTGCATTGTCCATTATTGCTTCCACCTTCTTCTTTGCCTTATCCAATTTACGCATTGCACGACGTTTCTTCCTCGTTTTTGCTTCTAATACTTTCTTGATTGGCCTTACGTTCACATCCTCAATTCGTTTCTTGTACTCGTCCACAAGCTCTTTAGGTACAGGTGCATCCTTCTTCATATGCTTCTGTTCATCTTGTACAAACCAATCTGGTAACCTTTCATCATTAAATGCAAATCTATTCCACGCTGAGTCTATCAAATCTCTTCGAGTTTTTTTGCTTTGAACTAGTAACGATCCTAAAGCAAGATCTTCTTCTGACAAACGTTTCCTTTTCTTGGGTTTTATGCCTGTGTGTTACGAAGCAATATAGGATACAAATTTGTTAATGATTAAATAATTACTTAATATAAATGCTATAGTACACTCACCATCTGTTTGTGAAACTATTTCGAAACCATTTTTACCGCCAACCCTCTTTTTCTTATCTATTTTATTTGGAGCCATCATTTCTTCCATGTCATAATCAGAACCAGAATCTGTATCTTCGGTATCATCATCTTTTTCGTTTCTCACTTTCTTTATGTTATTCTCTTTCCCCATGGAGTCATCTCCTATTATACGGCCGCCCTTTTTCTTATACTCTTCAACCATTTTATCCAATTCAAAGTCTTCATCTTTTTCATCTTCTAAATTTTTAAAGACATCCTTTTCAAACCATAGTTCAGCTTTATGAATTCTTTTCGTCTTTTTGTCTCTATGATCTAAATCAGTTAACAATGGATTTTCTGAATCATCGTCGTTTTTCTTCTTTCTTTTTGGAACTTTATTTCCGTCTTCATCATCGGTGTCATCCAAACCTAACAACAAAAGTCAGTTACATGAAGATACCCAGATCTTGCATAAACACACAAAACTTATATCGATAATACCCAAGTATATATTTTAAGTACCTAAACTTGATTTTTCAATCTCTGAATCGTCATCTGATGCGTTGCTTGAGTCTTCTAGTTCGCTGTCGTCCGTTTTATAATACAATCCACTGCTATCTAAATGTCCTTCATCTTTATTGTACTTAACTTTTTTTGGTTTTATTTTTTCATCGTCCGAATCTACATCACTCTCTGCTACTAAATCAGGCTGCTGATTTGTTATGTCTTCTAACTGCTGATATGTCTTAATTTCTTTCAAACGAAACATGTCTTCCCCTTCCATTACAGGACCTTCATCTCCTTTATGAACCATTTTTAAATTCAAACGTTCATTTAGCTTTTGTCTCTCTTTATTAACCTTTTTCTTCTTTCGTTTCAAGTCTCTAGTTTCTTCTGCTCTAATCTCCTCAATCTGTTTTGTAATTTCTTCATCTTCTAAATCTTCCACTTCTTCTTGAGTCATTGGTGCCACTTCTGTTGGCTCATTGAATGTATCTTTTACTCCATCTTCTGCCTCTGGTTCTTTCTGTTTTACATCTTCCTTCAATGTTTTCCACCAACTAAGTAAACGTTTCAAATCCTTTTTACCCAACACTTTAATATCTTTACAGCATTCCTTAATTTCATTAGTTGTTTTTTCATGATTCGCTATTGTTTCATCATCGAAAACAATTTCAGATGCATTCTGCAATGCTTCTACAGCACTGTCATGCTCTATAAAATCTCTAACGGATAATTTATGATACAAAGTATAATCATTTTCTGGATATCCCTCAGCTTTATTTTTTTTCTTTTCTGGATTATAAACATTTAACTTATTTGTTGGTTCTATCTCTAATTCAGAAAAAACATATTTTGGATCTAAGAATTTGGAGTCTAACTTATCTGGAGCAATGTAGTACTGGCAAACAACAAATATTTCAGCAGACTCAGTACGTGATGCTTGAGGTTTAGTTGCATGTACCTTAAATAAAACATAACAATTAAATACCTATATGAAACACGTGTTATTACTACAATTATAAAATCCAGTACCTTACGAAATAGCTGTTTTAGAACCCAGATTAATGCATGATAATCTTTTGATCTGAAAACTTTTGTAACAAACCATCCACCTGGTCTTAGAAAATGTGTTGCCATTTTAAGAGCTGATAAAGTTAACACAATTTGTTGATATGAGTCATGAAGCCAGTTTCTACCAACATTTGGTGCTCCATCATTTAACACAACATCAGCTTTCCAAGTCTTTAATTCACGAGATATAGAAACACGACATTTATCTGTTGTGATATCTTCTACTAAACTGATACATCCTGGAATCTGTTTTATAGGAAATAAATCTACGCCTATTACTATAGAGGAAACCGGCATATTCTGCCGAGCAACTTGCATCCATCCTCCAGGAGCTGCACATAAGTCTATGCATACTCGAGATTTTTGTAAAAATTCAAACTTCCTATTCAATTGAATCAATTTGAAAGCAGCACGTGACCTATAACCTATAAAATATAACTTATGAAAAATATTGTTTATATGATGTTCCGTGACACTTAACAAAAATAACAGCTTCAAAACATGAAATTTTAGAACATTTTACTCGGTAATCTTTACGCAATTAAAATTGAAACCATCAGATGTAATATCTTTAAACCAATTTCATATGCACTGTGACAAATAAGTACATTAACTGCAAACAGACACTTACCAGTTTCTTTAGCTAACTGATAATATTTATCCTTCCTCTGTTTTCCAATTTTTGCCTTTTTACCCATTTTGAACTACAAATAATTCTATCTTTTATTGATAATATAGTGTACTTAAAAACATTAGTTAACTAGTTAACTAAAGAACCCGCACGCCGCACGCAGCCACATGCGGTCGTCTTAGGAGTGGGGATAGAAGCAAGATATAGAATTATAAAATATACCAATATAGAACTCTCGTAGGTAATATTGTATTTTTCAGAATAGTTAAGATAATCTTGATTATAATATTTTAATATCCTCAAACAAAAACGTTGAAGTACCTCTTAGATAAAATAGAAAATGTTGCTTAAATTAATAAAAAAATTCTTTAGTTATGTATGTCTTAATATAATTTATTATATTAAGAAATTTAGACAAAAAAATAAAATAATACTGGGTATTAGGTTACTGACAAGTCTTTGAAGGATCTTTCTTTACAACTATAAACTTTATTTTGTATTTTATATGTTTCGTTTAATGGTATGTGTAGCTCACAAGTGGTTTTACAAAAAATGTAAATATTGAAATAATGAAGCATTGAGTCTAACCGATTACTTCCATAACTTCTTGATCGACATATTCTTCTCAGAATCTTTTTGCATAACTTTTGCTACAGCCATTTCAAAATCTTCTTGAGTAACATGAACACGACGTTCTCTGAGAGCATACATACCAGCTTCTGTACACACACCCTAAAAATGAGAAAATAAGTAAGTACAGAATTCGAATGCTCAAAAGTATATCATTGTTTCTGCAAAAGTACTATCAAGTACCTTAACTTCCGCACCAGATGCACCTGGCATGAGTTCTGCGATTTTCCTTAAATTTATACCGCGAGTTAAATTCATTTTTCTCGAGTGAATTTTCAAAATATCAAGACGTGCTTCCTCATTTGGCGGTGGAAATTCAATTTTACGATCAATACGTCCTGGTCTAAGTAAAGCAGGATCTAATATATCAATTCTGTTTGTCGCCATGATGACTTTAATATTTTTTGTTGCTTCAAAACCATCCAACTGATTGAGTAATTCAAGCATAGTTCTTTGGACCTAGCCATAATATTTATAGGCATAAGTATAAAGAATCAAACATTGAAATCAAAAATACAGAACATACTTCACTATCTCCACCAGATCCAGACTCAATACGGGAACTTCCAATTGAATCTATTTCATCCATGAATATTATTGATGGTGCATGTTCTCTAGCCATTACAAAAAGTTCACGAACCATTCGTGAACCTTCACCAATGAATTTCTGGACCAATTCAGAACCAGACACACGAATAAACGTACATTCAGTATGATGAGCTACTGCTCTAGCTAATAAAGTCTTGCCAGTACCTGAAAGTAAGTTATACAATTGTGCATAATACAATTACATTTCCTAATAAACAAATCAAAGAATGTTTTCTTCAAGTTATTTCCTTACCTGGCGGTCCATACAAAAGTACTCCTTTAGGTTGTGCTATTCCAAGTGCATCGAACAATTCAGGATGTTTAACAGGTAATTCTATAACTTCTTTAATTTCCTTAATTTGTTTGTCTAAGCCACCAACCATTTCATAAGTAGAATCTGGTACTTTTTCCACCATCATGAGAGACACCAGTGGATCAACTTTGTTTGGTAAGATTTTATGTAGAGTATAGCTTTCATTGCGTAATGCAACTCTTGAGTTTGGTGTCACATCATTAATGTCAATGTTTTTATCTATATCTACTACAAATTTTCCTTCAGGGTGAACTTTAACCAACACTTTCTTTTTATCCATTGGTTTAACAACTTCTCCAACATATGATCCTTGTTCTTGAAGAAGCTGTAATTCCTCTCGTAACATACGTACTACAGTTAAGAATGAAAAATATTCATTATATTAAAATTAAAAATTTGACTCATTAAATCATTCCAGAAGTTCAGTATGAACCAACTGTACCCATGGACTATATTACAAGGTAGGACATACCCTTTGCATTAAGCTCATTACGTTGTGCTTGTAACCTCCTTAAATTTTGACTTTTCTCAGCTACTATTAATTGTAGCTCTTCAATTTTAGTAATGTAATACGGTTTAAAACCCTCTCCTTTTAGAATTTTCTCATCTATTTCCAACTAAAATATTTAAACAATTAATAATTATTGTAAAATGTTATACTGTGTTCAAATTCATACATTCATTAAATTTGTATATTTACCTTATTTGTGAGCGTCATTTTCGCACTCACTGCTTGGATCCGCCTGAAAATACTAATTAATTCTTATTTTAAATGCCCATTCACTTATAAAAAGAAACCTGAAGTAAAACTTCAAAATTTAATTGTTCCAGTCAATTACTGCTGTTATAAGAATTGCTTGTCACTGAGTCTACTCGTTCGATCTTACATCGAGAGTCGATAATTGTAGTATCGACTTTTTTCTATCGACGCCAAATCGATTGCGGTTAATATTTTAATCGACGAAATACTTTACACTTTTCTAGTGGTGTCCAATTATTTGTTTAAACCTACTAGATCGACATTGTGCATTAACAATTGTTGAATGTACAGTTCTTAATTAATATTTAATCCTTTTACATGCGGAAAAAAGTATGTAGTCGAGGCAATCCACGATGCCATCTACGATAAAAGGCTCAAGCATGAGCCACTTAGTACAAAGTTTTACTCATTAGATAGCGATACTATGACATTCTTATCTGTGTAAGAAAAATTCACGAACCTGATCAGGTCCATGGAAAAATCATGGAAAAATCGAAGTAAGGTCACAGACCATCCAGACGAGCTATGTATATATATGAATAGACTTGCAGTAACATATCTACTCTTATACCTTGCTGTGATAAGGTGGATAACTACATACTTGTTGTCATATACATATACATAATGATACAGTAACTGCACTCCGTGTCATAAAGCATCATGACATAAGAGAGAACTCCCATGTCGGTTATTAATACTGAGATAATCAAAGTGGGTTAAACAACTATGAAATTATATTGACTCCTTACACACCATACACACCTATCATTAAATATATATGAATACCATAAGCGTATAGAAAAAAGGAACCTAGTTATACCCCCCTCCCCCGGCCGTAAGCAGTAGATTTGACGTCACTACTCTATCCAATTCTTAGTGGACAGCCAATAAGATGCTCACGATTTGCTGCACACGAAAAACCGGAACAAGCGACCGCATGAAAAGTTACCAGATAGAGTCTGCTATATCTTTCTGTCAAAAGAACGCGTTCTTTGATGTATCCGTGTAATGAGTGAGTTGAGTGAGCCAGCAAGTGAATATGTAAATGTAATGTAAAATGTCTTTACCGGGGATTTTCGGTTAAGATATTCAAAAAGATGTAACATAGCAGGTAAATAGTACCGACACCTCGACGTTCCCATGCGAATTGACGTTCCTAATATGTATCGAATTCAAACCATTAACAGTTATACTCCACGAAATCATAGTATCACAGAGATTAAGTGTAACATGTTTACCGTAATGAATTCCGTATGATTTGCGGATATTATGAACGATCTGTATTATAAATTCATTGCAACGAATTTAAAGTGTTTGAAATTTGAAGATTGAACATAATTATATTACACGCCGTGTAATTATCATCCTGCATATTTTATACACGTAGTATATCTTTCTGTGATAAACAAATTAAAATATTTAAAAAAAAATGTTTATAAATTCACTATTTCTATTCACTGTGGTATGTTATGATCGTTTAAAGTAAAAACCACAGAAATTGAGCAAGCTGCATTTGGACAACCAAAAACGATGTTTAATGTAGACCTAATTTCATACGACACACTTTTTTTACTGTAACATTAAAACTTTTACTGTCGAAGAGAAGAAATTCTATGGGTGATGCTAAAATTATTTTGGACAGTTATGGCAAATTTATTTTAAATCAATTTAATCATTAATTTTTTCTGAAATTATAGAGGAAAAATGGATAGTAAAGAATATATGACTCATTACTTCTTTCTATTCAGTATGTTTATTTATTATACCTTACAATATGGCTTAAATAGGTTTTTTATAATTTAGTTACATATTATGTTAATGTTATTTTAATTTTATGTTCATTTGCAGCACTATAAAGAGACAAGTGATTGGTAGTATGGTTTAAAAAATGCCATCTGAAGTTAATGTTAGTGATACAACTTTTGAGAAGAACAATGGAGGAGATGATTCTGAAGAACAGTCTGTTGCGTTATTAACTGTTAGCACAACGAATCAAGAGTCTTCAACCACAGTGAAACATGTGGAAAGTAATTCTATAAGAAGTAATCATGAAGCATTCACATCTGATATTACAAATGATTTTATAGAACAAAATGAGAATGCTTCTGTACCATTAGATACAAATTGCATGGCAACTGAAAATGGTTTACAGCAAGGAGAAGTATCTTCTTGTGAACAGAAAGGAGTAAACGACACAGATGATGCTAACACATTAAGCTCCTTTGAAGAACCAAATCCTTGTTCTACATCAAAATGTAATGAAGAAAATGTGAATTTGAAATCTGCTGTTTCTGCAACATCAACATCAACATCACACCCAGTTGGTACAAGTGAAGATAGTAGCAACATTTCAAGTAAATTTAATAATGAAGTCACACAGAACTCAAGTCAAAGGCTTACCTCATTGTCTCATAAGAATTTAACAAGAAAGAAGTGTTTTCTGGCTAGCATCGAAAACAATATTGAAAACATAGCAAGTACTTCAGAGCAGTTACCTTTATCCTCCAGAAATATGATAAGAAAGAAACAGTTTTTTAGCAGGGATGTACAATCTAGTAGTACAGAATCTCAATACGAACAGAATGCAAGAGAACAACATAATGATAATGATGACAATGTGTACAGTGAAAATAGTAGGGGTTCCAGTTTAAAAGATTATAGTTTACCCTTGGAAAGCCTAGCTTCGTGTACTTCAAATGATCGTATGCAGTTTCAGAGCACATCAACAAATGAAGCACACAGTAATAATATTGTAAATGCACACAAACCGTTAAGTTTATCAGAGAATAATAATAAGAGTACAAGTGAAAATTTAAGCCGCTTAAATGAAGCTGGTAGTTCGTATTCCCATGTATCTAAAAGTGTGCCAAAACCTCAAAATACTTTGGCAGACTTAGTACATTGTAATAATCTTACAAGAAAACCATTCAAACTGCCAATTTTAGAAAATTTACATGTAACTGCCAGTGCTCAACAAACTGAACTGGAAGAGAATGCTGTGGCACTTTTAGAACCATCCTCTACCAGACAAATACGTTTAGACGAGACTCAAGGTCTAGATGTAGAACCACATCGTTCTTCGAATAGCAGCGACGGAAGTAATTCTGATACAGAATCACAGCAGGCAGTTCTAGGTCATAATGGGACCAAAAAGGTATAATTCCGTTTCAGTTAAACTTCATAACATACTAATTATATATAGCAACGAACAATTCTGCATGTTATTTTACTGCAGATACATGATTTTTTTGCACATATGCATGTACAATGTAATCTTTATTTTAAAATTTTAAACAGACTAGTATTACACTCCTTCGAGTTAATAAATTAAAATGTAGTTACAATAGTTCCCAGACAATTATATGTACATATTGTCTTCAAAACTAGTATTCATACAAGATATTTCCCTATAGAGGCCATGTGACACAAATGGTGTTGTAACAAAAGAAGGTGTGGAATATTATCAATTATGGCGAAGTACAGGAGGCTTCTCATCACCTGAACGTTTGTACGAAACATTATATCCAAGTCCTCCACCACTTCCACCACGGACAACGCACAAACTTTTACACAGAAGTAATGCTGGCCCACCAGAATTACCTAAACGGTATCTTCAAAAATACCCAGCACCCTTGCACCCCGAAGATTGTTTTGGATTTGAAATTGTAGATGTTGATGAAGCTTCTAATTCAAAGGTAATTTTAAACCTTTTTTTTTGTATACGCATGTTGATGCTTTTCACAACACTTTTCATGTATTTTTTTTCACAATTATGATTTTTGCGTAAGCTGTTCAGTTACTGAATTGTTTCTTGTAATATTTCAGTCACGGACAGCCGTTACGAAAAGTATAGCATTATTAAGTTCACCGAGGGCGCATAGACCGCTGGAAAGACCAGAAACCGGGGTAACGAATCATTTGGAATGTCCACCAACGCCTACGCATCGCCCAAAGCCATTGCGTCCATTACCGATGTGCCAAACATCAAGTGTATCATTTCCCTCGGACGAACTCCTACCTCCGTGTAAGATACTAGATACGTATTTTTTTCAAATTCTTTTGTCAAAGACATTTATTTAGTATATTCCTATTACAGGCTGGGAAGCAAGAATCGATAGCCACGGGCGGGTATTCTACATAGATCACGTTAACCGAACTACGACTTGGCAGAGGCCCAGTTTAACAACACGAAACACTGGTTGCGATCTTAGAAGGCAGCAATTGGACAGGCGTTATCAGAGTGTACGTCGGACCATTTCTCGACCTGACAATATTGATCGTGAGCAGACCACCGTTCCATGTCAGCATGGAAATGGAAGTAACTTAGAGTATACTGAACGAGCACCTGAACGACTGCCTGAACGACTGCCTGAACGACTGCCTGAACGACTGCCTGAACAAGCTGAAAGAAACGAATCCGAACCGTTCGATGTTAACACGAGTCCTCCAGTATTATTCTTAACAAGACCGGACTTCTTTACAGAATTACACACTAATGCAGAAGCATTAGAAGTGTATAATCGTAATCCCAGCCTAAAACACATGATTAATAGAATCAGACGGGATACATCAGCGTTTCCGAGATACGAGCATAATAGGGATTTGGTCGCTTTAATAAATGTCTTTGCCGATCCGAATAAGGAGCTTCCAAGAGGCTACGAATCAAAGCTTGATAGAACAGGCAAAGTAAATATATTCAGGTTGAAATTAGTTATGTTCAAAATAACTTTTAATAGTGGAATATTGTTTAAAAAAAAGTCATATGTAATTTCAGAAATTCTTCATTTGTCATGCTAGAAAAGCTACATCTTTCATTGATCCACGATTGCCTACTGAAGCAGCACATGCACGTACGTTATTAGATGAAGCACCTGTACCACCGCCAAGACCACAGCAATCGGCTGTTACGACAACACCCGATATACCTGTAGCTTATAATGATAAAGTTGTTGCCTTTTTGCGTCAACCGAATATAATGGATATTTTGAAGGAAAGACATTCGGTACTGGGACAGAATATCGTACTCAGGGAGAAAGTAAATACTATACGAATTGAAGGCACTGCTGCTTTACAACGATTAGGTCATGACGTACCTCTGGCATTATTATTAAGGTATAAAATATATAACGGAGTCTGCACTGTAGGCATCGCTAGGTCAAGTAAGCTAACCATAAATTAAAAGATAGTGCAGGAACGCTATAAGTAAAATATTGTGGTAAAAAATGTTCGACTTTATGATGTCTGTAATGCTGCTCTCCGGTATAGTTGTTTTTAATAATAAAAACAATAATACAAATTTAATTATTAACTTCGATTCATTATTGCAGCTTATTCGAACAAGAAATTATGTCATACGTACCTGGGAACGTGGTCAGATCTCCACTAGGTAGTCCGCATGCTTCACCTGGCTTAACCAGAGCTTCTGCTAGAGCTCCAGCTCCACACAGAAGAGATTTTGAAGCTAAACTTAGAACGTTTTACAGGAAGCTAGAAAGTAAAGGATATGGGCAAGGTCCAGGAAAGCTAAAGTAAGTTTACATTAATGTTACGTTTATTTGTACTTATACTTTCTTTAGACTAATACTTTCTTTTGTTCAGATTACATATTAGGAGAGAGCATCTTTTGGAAGACGCTTTTACACGCATCATGGGTGCTTCAAAGAAAGATTTACAGAAAGGCAAGCTGGTAGTTATGTTCGACCACGAAGAAGGTTTAGACTACGGCGGACCATCCCGTGAATTTTTCTTTCATCTGTCTCGTGAGCTTTTTAATCCTTACTATGGATTGTTTGAATATTCTGCCAATGATACGTATACTGTGCAAGTGTCCCCAATGTCAGCTTTTGTAGACAATTACCATGATTGGTTTAGATTCTCTGGCAGAGTTTTAGGTCTCGCCTTGGTTCATCAGTATCTGCTTGATGCCTTCTTCACGAGACCTTTTTATAAGGCTCTCTTAAGAATACCAGCAAGTTTAAGCGACTTGGAAAGTTTAGACCAAGAATTTCATCAGAGTTTGATGTGGATTAAAGAGAAAGATATCAGTATAGAGCCATTGGAATTAACTTTTTCGGTGACAGAGGAACTACTAGGGCGAGTAGCTGAACGTGAATTAAAACCAGGAGGTAGAAATATTGCTGTCACCGAAAAAAATAAAAAGGAATACTTGGAGAGAGTTGTGCGCTGGAGACTCGAGCGTGGTGTTGCAGAACAAACGGAGTCCTTAGTTCGTGGATTTTACGAAGTTGTAGATCCACGATTAGTATCAGTCTTTGATGCACGTGAGCTGGAATTGGTAATAGCAGGAGCGGCTGAAATTGATCTGAATGATTGGAGAACGCATACAGAATATAGGAGTGGTTATCATGACGCCCATCCCGTCGTGGAATGGTTTTGGAGCAGTATCAGTCGATTTACAAACGAACAAAGATTAAGGTTATTACAGTTTGTCACGGGAACATCAAGCATTCCATATGAAGGATTTGCAGCGTTGCGTGGGTCCACTGGACCACGGAAATTTTGCATTGAAAAATGGGGAAAGCCAAATAGTTTACCAAGGTATATAAGTTTTTGTTTTAATAATAGTACACTAAATACTAAGTTAATTATAATTTTTGTAATATATTCCTATTTATTATTCATTGGAAATCGTAGTATTTATTAGATAATATAGTTTTTTAACTGTGATATTTTTTAGAGCACATACATGCTTTAATCGCTTGGATCTTCCGCCATATCCTACACCTGAAATTTTGTATGAGAAGCTTCTACTGGCCGTAGAAGAGACGAATACGTTTGGAATAGAATAAAGTAAATTGTTTATCTTGATTACAGCAGATATATGTGGCAATGCAACAGGAACTTTGTGCATTATCTTGTTTAAATCGAATGAAGCATTTTTGCGGATTTAAAGGTATATTAGTGATATATTCTACTATTCAAAAACTCGCAATTGGATTTTTAAGATGACTACAATCAAAACTGTATTAAAATGTAAATATCTATCGGAAAAGAAGCAAACGGTTGCGCATATTTTGAAAATTTTAAATATTGTATACATGTTGCTGTAATCTATTTATATTGAATCTGAACGATGTTTCGCGCGCTCTATGTCTTGTATAAAAATAAGAGATTTAATACATTACTGCAAAAGATTTCGATATGAATATATACAATTAATTTTTGTTCAAATTTTTATGGTTACAAAGTTTATTGAAAAATCAATATAGACATAGTAATGGATAAAACTCAATTTCGAATCGAGACACGATACCGGTAACACATTTAGCGTGATTTATACAAAATGTTCTTTTTTCCACGGTTTACAAAAACACTCTTAACAATTTTTGTCTGAAATTGGAAAACGAACGTTGCATTTCGCGAAAAGTATACAGTGCAGCTATATTAGTAATTTATTCAGTGGTGTATTTAGTTTATAGGTACAATGATCACTTCTAGTCTTTATTCTTAAATACTAAATTTGCAGCTATTTTTCTTATATTTTTAGACATTCCATGTCAATTTACTTAACATTGTCGTAATCAGTTTAAGATGTCACCCAAGAAAATAGGAAAAATGTTAATGATATAAGAAATTCGTACTGCACATTTAAAAATATCTTGTATATAAGATATGGTCAATTTTAAAAACATTTGTCCATTGTTTGTGTGTCATATAATTTACATTTGGACCCAGTAAAGTTGAATTAAATATTTATAAATTGTCCAAAAAAACCGTCAATGAATACACAACGAAAGTATAATTAGCAAACGAAAAATATGTCAATGAAAGTAATAATAATTATTGTTCAATTATTGATTTCGCGTTTAATATTAATGTGAGCACTGTAGAATTATATTTGATGTATAGAGCATTTAAAAAAATTATTTGAATGCAGTTCTTTCAACCAATTATTATAACAGAAATATAGTAACGAAATATTGTAATGTCGTTACTTGAAGAATTGATGGACATGTAGATGCTCTTATGCTTCAAGAATTACTCTACCTCTCAAACTTTAATCTTGCTTCTGCAGCTTGAAAAAATTTTATCTCTTAACGGTTTAGTCGTTCCCTATTCGTAAAGACGAAAACATGCATGAAATTTAAAATATTTACTGATTTCTGACAGTGTATAAAAAACAATAGTAATGTCACTTTGTTTATATTAACTGAATTATACCAAAATTATACTGAATAATGACAAAGTGCATTAAATTATTGAATGTACATAATTATTGGCATTCATAATACACAATTTTTACTTATTAATATTTCAATTTGCGATCTTTTTGATCTTTAATGACGATAACGATAATGATGTCGTTAAATTACAATAATGAACTTAATAAAATAGTGGTGATAGTAATACTATTTATTAAATAGAAAACTAATGTTATGTGATTGTTGAAGATAAGTTGCACTTTATATTGTCTGTAAACTAGTCATGTAGCATAGCAAAATGGTAGAATTTAGTCTGTACTGTACAATGTTACAGGCATGTTATTCCTAGATAACACATTTATAATGAACTATGACTGTGTGAGAGCATTCTTTACTTTATTGTTAAAGAAAATAAAATGTGCCTCTTTTGTTATGTTACATTAAATATTGTTGTTTTTTACTTTCACTCGCCAAATTAAAATAATTTGTTTCCCAAACTAATGGGTTAATAGGATTTCCGTACAGAAAAAAGTACTCTAGCAGATTTAAATCAATAATAGAAGACTTCCGGAAAGTTCATTTTAATCGTACTATGTTATACAATCTTCTAATAATACGTACTGAAAAAAAACAATTATACGTTTACGCTTTGCTACTTTAAAGTGGGCATTACATTAAAAATTAAGAGTTAATTTTTATGTATATTATGTAAATTATTCTACATTATTTTTTTATATTTTTTATTGTCAGAAGAAATGTGTAAATTTCATGTAAACTCTGAAATCGTGAATGAGTCAGTATCGATCAACTTCATAGCAGTTTCGCTCGTGGTACTATTACTATTGGTATTACTACTATTAGAGTTTAGAATTTTGTACAGAAATGAATGTTGTAAGGACGAACAAAGTTACATTACGTTCTACAAGTAATATAAAGATCAATATTAGTTGTCCATATTTGAATTAAATTTCGAAATATGAAAATGATTGTAATGGTCAAGGTCATATTATGGTCGGAAGCGAAATAAGACAATGAGGAAAATTTCAAATACATGTATATTAGAGGTGGTATGTGACCAAATACTTTGATAGTTTATCATTAACTTAACCCTAACTCCAATATGAACTGAATTTCCTTTAGTACTATTTAATTGCAACATCTACATTAATCTTATACTCATATCCATATTTAATATTCTCTGTACACATTACAGATATATGTATGTATATCAAAAAGATAAGAAGTGTTAAAAGCATTAATTTCCTGAAAAATTATATATTTAGAAATGCCTAATATTGAACCCTACACACGCATAGTGCAAAATCTGCAAAATCAATAAACGGGTTACAAAGGTCATGACAGAGGGTGAAAGTACAAAAATAATGAAAAACGACCAACTAGAACGTACATGAATAAACAAATTTTATAATTACAAATCATAATGTGACAATGATAAATCCATTATAAAGTAATTTTTACTGTACTTGTACATCGATTTGAATGAAAGGTCAATAAATCTTTTCTTTTTGAAGAATGTAAACTTTCAAATCGTAATAGTGACATTATACATATCACCTTTTATGCAACTTTAAACATATCACCAATAGAAAAATATTTATCGGTTATATACATACACCGTTTAATCTAAATGCTTGAATGAAGATATTCAAAGGTCGTTTTCAATTTAAATTATTTTCACAAAAGTGTAAAAATCTCTACCATAGACATGAATAGCCCTCTAGTAGTGAACTTGAAAATTAAGTTTTAGCGGTATTTGTATTCGAAAACAATAAATGTTTTTAGGATAATTTATTTCATTTCATAGCTCTCTGTAGTCATGTAGTTTATATTTAATATCGTCAGTACAGTCAGTACATATTTATAAACTTTGTATACAACTGTGAGTCATAATGTATAGAGTTTAGAAAAATTGGATAGGTGAAAACCGAAAGGATACCGGTGATTATATCGGTTTCGGGACCATTTAGGTGCCGAGATGACTTCACTAAAATAATACGGTTTTTGAGTTTCTGAAAAGTAATACTGAAAGCGAAACAATACCAGCATTAAATCTCTGATTAGAATTATAGTAAGAAGAGGTTAGTAAACATATCAGTGCAACCAGTACTTACTATTAAATAGCCCATTAAATGACTTTTTACAAAAAAGGTAATTCGCAAGAAAGTAGAATAAGAAACGACACCCACGCGTGTTAGAGCCCTGACAACGTATAACATCCGCCGACAATGGTGTATCGAGTGCGCAAGCAAGCGAATCGAGACGTGCACGGTAGGCAACGGTCGGGCAGCGACTCGGCGGGCGCGCGCGCACATTTGCTTGGTTGCGTTTGCGTTAAACTTTGTCTAGACAGTCTAGAGTCTAGGCTCTCTCATCGATTGCTTTTTAGAAAAGCAAGTTATAATCAAATACCTCTGATACCGGACCATGGTCTATATAGTAGTAATGCATTAGAAAGTAAAACCGTCGCGTGCAAACCATCGTCCATGTTTCTTGTCCGGTCCGCGAGCAAGTACGGTTGCCGATTCTCACCTTTGCACAGGCAAATCAGCCGAGCCGCAAACTTATCGAGTAACGGCAGCCATCTTTGCTGCTCAGAAACGGGCTGTGGTTTGTGACAGAGAGACGGTAGTGGTTCTTCATGCAGTTCACGAGACCATCCCGTCGCCTATGTACCCTACAAGAGATTGGAAATCATTCTTAAGTGTGGCTAACTAGAAGAATTAACGAACTCGTGTCACGAATCCGGGCTACCGAAATATGGCAATGGAGACGCCAAGGGAGCGTGAGATCGCCGCGGAGGACAGTATTAAGGTAGTCTGCAGGTTTCGACCTTTGAACGACTCCGAGGAAAAGGCTGGCTCTAAGTTCATCGTGAAATTTCCCTCCGGCGGCGAGGAAAATTGCATCTCCATCGGGGTACGTTTCATACACGTCATTTTGATTTTTCAGTTATCCTGCTCGTTAACCAACCGTTCAGCTTACGTGTGATGTCACCGTGCACAGCTGACAGCTGCTCTAGGTCCTCTTATCCGTGGTGTAAGATCCACGGGTCGTATGCCATGCTCTTAATGTCGATGAAAAGCTTTCCATGTGAGACGCCCGATGATTCACATTTGTTATTTGTGGCGGAATCGATCTCAATCCGACTCCGTTGTTCCACGTTCTTGTAAACTATTTTCTTATATTGACGCAACGTTATTTGAACATGTTAATTGAAACCTCACTTCGAAATGGATACACGCCCGAACATTGAAAACGATAGAGCTTTTTCTCCTTTGAAATAGTCATTGAATGCAAAATTTTGTTTGATTAAATATGTATCTTGATTTAAGAGACAATCGTTTGATTAACTTTTCATTCGTTAGTCTTTACTGTAATCGGTAAATTTGTTACAATTAGGACTCAGACTTTTTTAGTACCTTATATTGATAACTTATTAGTTTTTAATTATACATATACTCAGAAAAAAAGGACACATCGATATATTTTGTTCAGCACCTTTGTATTATATGTTTTATCAGCACTGTTAAAATATAAGTTAGTTCATGTTCTATGAAAAAACATAGATAAATTACAAAGAGATTATTATCAAATGATTTGTATGATTAGCACTTTTGAACTGATAATGAACCATAATTCCTTTTCAGTTTTATATTTTTTTAAATACTACGCAAAGTATGAATGTATTTTTATAAATTTTCCATTTTAGTATGACCTTGTAATAATAATTAGTGTTATGGAGTTTCTTATTTATACATAAAAGTTAAAAGTATCATAGATATCAATTCTAAATACATTATCTTTCTATGAATATATTGTTTGCTATGGAGGCTTTTTGACCCTTCTTGATGCTTGAAAAAGATATTGCTATTGTTCCAAGAGGCTCATGAAACAAAGCTTTATTGAGTTCAATGGTTCTCCTTTTTCCAATATTCTTCCTCTTACCTGCAAGAGGTATAAAAGCAATAGTCAAAGTGTTATCTGAGAAATCAAAGTAATCTACTATATTCTCTGTAACTTTCAATTTTCACATAGCTACTCCTTTGCAATATAAAATCTTAAACAATTCACTAAGTAATCCTTGTTTGTATATTTTGAGTTAAATTTTAAGAGAGATGTGTATAATATCATCAATTATCTTTATTTTTTGTATCATGAAAATTCAATGCAATTCATATAAAATTCATTCAATTAATACTGATTAAAAACAATTTATTAGAGTAATGCGTTCAATTTACATAAACAGGTCTCATTGCATTTGTAACTCTTATCACTAATATTGTATAATATTAAATGTGTTTTCTAATGTAACATTATAATATTTTTTTAGGGAAAAGTATATCTTTTTGACAAAGTATTTAAACCAAATGCTACTCAAGACAAAGTATACAATGAAGCAGCTAGATCAATTGTCACAGATGTGTTGGCAGGATACAATGGCACTATTTTTGCATATGGTCAAACATCTTCAGGTATGTAAAAATCTGAGTGATAAAGTGTAAAACTGTGAGAGTCAAATAAATTCTTCTGAATTAATCAGTGGCTTAGTAAGATATTGTAGTAAAAATATCTAACAAGCTATTACTTATATAGATATACATGTATTTATATTTAAATAGGGAAAACGCACACAATGGAAGGTGTTATTGGAGATCCAAATAAACAGGGTATTATTCCCAGAATTGTTAACGACATTTTCAATCATATTTATGGTATGGAAGAAAATTTGGAATTTCATATCAAGGTATCATATTTTGAAATCTATATGGATAAAATCAGAGATCTTCTTGATGGTAAGAATCTCATTACATGAAATACACTTTATATTGGATACTCACCGTTTCATTTACTATTTTTCTTTTTATATTTGCAGTGTCTAAAGTGAATTTAAGTGTACATGAAGACAAAAACCGAGTTCCATTCGTGAAAGGAGCGACAGAGCGCTTTGTATCTAGTCCCGAAGAAGTGTTCGAAGTTATAGAGGAAGGAAAATCGAATAGGCATATTGCTGTGACTAATATGAATGAGCACAGTTCGCGTTCTCATTCTGTGTTCTTGATAAACGTTAAACAAGAAAATTTAGAAAATCAAAAAAAGCTTTCCGGAAAGTTATACCTTGTTGACTTGGCTGGTTCAGAAAAGGTTGGCTATACATTAAATTCTTATCGAATTTTTGCTTCTTAATGTTACGCACAAGTTTCATGTTTGTATACCACTTCAGGTCTCTAAAACTGGAGCAGAAGGCACCGTGCTCGATGAAGCGAAAAATATTAATAAATCGCTATCAGCGCTTGGCAACGTAATTTCAGCTTTAGCCGATGGCAACAAAACTCACATTCCTTATCGTGATTCAAAGTTAACTCGAATTTTACAAGAATCTCTTGGGGGCAATGCTAGAACTACAATTATCATTTGCTGCTCACCAGCTAGCTTTAACGAATCCGAAACAAAATCTACCTTAGATTTTGGTAACGTTATTCAGTAGTCTATAATGTTTCATTTACCAATAAAGTTCTAGAATATCACATTCACAGACAGCACAAAAAGTCAACAAAACACCAATGTACTCATATTTTTAGGTAAACGTGCTAAGACTATTAAGAATGTTGTATGCGTTAATGAGGAATTGACCGCTGAAGAATGGAAACGTCGTTACGAGAGAGAAAAAGAAAAGGCAGCTAGATTCAAAGGAAAAGTTGAAAAATTGGAAGCTGAACTATCACGTTGGCGTCAGGGTGAAACCGTTAAAATAGAAGAACAAGTCAATTTGGTTGAAGCACCAGATGTTACAACACCAATTAATGTGTCCATTGAAGGTAATTGTACGATTCTATTTATAACAATAGTTAAGTACTGGCCTGTACTAAAACTAATATTTCTTAGGTAAAATTGACGATGGCCCAATGCCAGCTACACCTGGTGGCAGCCTGATGGCTGGTTCCTTGTCCAACGAAGAACGACAGAAACTGGAAGAAGAACGCGAAAGACTGTATCAACAACTGGACGATAAGGATGAGGAAATTAACCAGCAATCGCAGTATGTCGAGAAACTAAAAGAACAAATGGACGAACAAGAAGAATTGATTGCTAGTGCAAGGCGGGACTACGAACAACTTCAACAAGAAATGAATCGAATACAACACGAGAATGAAAGTGCTAAAGAAGAAGTTAAAGAAGTTCTACAAGCACTCGAAGAACTGGCAGTTAATTACGATCAGAAATCTCAGGAGGTATTTTCGTTAGAAGAAGTAATATACTGTATGGTGAAAAACATGAGAATAGAATTTAAAAGAGAGATTTATTTTATTCACAGGTTGAAATGAAAAACAAAGAACAGGAAGCTTTAACGGAAGAATTATTAACGAAAGAAGTAGCATTGAACACTACTACGTCAGAATTACAGCAATTGCGAGATATGTCCGCGCATCAGCGAAAACGTATCGCAGAAATGTTAGCCAACTTCTTAAAAGATTTGGGTGAAATTGGAGTTGCTATTGGCGGCGACGAGAACCTGAAGGTAAGTGAATCATTCGAAATATTTACAATGCAGAAGTTGAAAAATGTAAATACTTACATATTTCGTAGGTTGCGCCGGAAAGCAATGGTAAACTTGAAGAGGAATTCACAGTGGCGAGACTTTTCATTAGCAAAATGAAATCAGAGGTGAAGAATTTGGTACAACGTTGCCAAGGATTAGAAAGTTTCCAAGTAGACTGTAACAAGAAAGTAAGCGTTCAATTTCGTATTCTTTTAATTCGTTATGTTCAATTCGCACACTGTGATGTTCATTCGTGTGTATATGTTAGGTTGCTGAATATGAAAAAGACTTGGCCGAATGTCGTCTACTCATCTCGCAACACGAGGCTCGTATGCAGACATTAACGGAATCGATGAAGGTAGCAGATGCACGTAAACGTACTTTGGAAGAGGATGTCGATGCTTTACGCGAAGAGTGTGCTAAGCTGAAGGCTGCGGAGCAGGTACAAGCAGTTACGAATAAAGAAAAAGCGGAAGAAAAAGAAGCGGCGACGAAGATGAGAGTGGCATTGGAAGAACAAATGGATCAGTTGCGAGACGCTCATCAGAAACAGGTAAAATTATTATGGCTATATTCCAACATGTAATTACTTGTTCTCAATATCGTATTATACCAAAAATTTAATACTATTACAGGTTGCTGCGCTTAGAGACGAACTTTCTGAAAAGCAAGACTTAATCAGCGAGCTCAAAGATTTGAATCAGAAATTCACGTTAGCCCATCAACAAATGCAAGCTGACTACGAACGATTAAAGCAGGAAGAAGCGAACAAGTCGGTGAAACTGCAAGAACTAATCTTGCTTAATGAACGCCGTGAACAAGTGTGTATAAATGCGATTCTAATATATATTCGTATAGTTAAAAAAATATGTCTCAATTACTACCTCATTCAATACAGGCCAGAAAGGATCTCAAGAGTCTGGAAGAAACGGTAGCCAAAGAACTTCAAACATTACACAATTTGCGTAAATTATTCGTCCAGGATCTACAGACTAGAATAAAGAAGACTATGAACTCTGAGGATAACGAAGACGACGTTGGAACGCTTACGCAGAAACAGAAGATTTCATTCCTCGAGAATAATTTGGATCAACTTACAAAGGTACTTGGTATAAATTTTGATTTTTTTTTGTTTTGAATAAACTCAATGTGAAATTTGTGCTTCTCGTAGGTCCACAAGCAACTTGTTAGGGATAACGCTGACCTTCGCTGCGAATTACCGAAGCTTGAAAAGAGACTGCGAGCTACGATGGAACGAGTGAAAGCCCTTGAAACGGCATTGCGAGACGCCAAGGAGGGCGCGATGCGAGACCGTAAACGCTACCAGTTCGAGGTAGATAGAATCAAGGAAGCTGTCAGACAGAAAAGTTTGGCTCGTCGCGGACCTAGCGCACAGATTGCTAAACCGATCAGGGCCGGTCAACATCACAACTTAAGCAACGTTAACGTTATTAGAACAGGAAACCGTGGTAAGTAAAGAGCTCAAATACACTTGATCGTGTAAAATTTATATATCGAATCTTTCTCTCTCTTTTTTTTTTAGATACAAATAATTAAACATCTACATTGTGATTGTGAAATCGTGGGTTTGTTCGATTTTGTACGAAAGGAAACGGTCCGGGACGCTCTACATTTTAGAGTAAGTGGGTCGTTTGATATGTTTAATCTTTCGCCCATCGGTTCAACTAATACGATGCGCGATAATAGTCATTAATAAATTCATACAGTTTTATAGAAAAAATACCTGGAGGCATGATTGTTATTAAAAAACGAACAAACCTTGCGACAATTTGTTAGTTACATTCTTTTTTTCTAAGTAAATGGACATATGGATGGTGTTATTTATTAAACAAGGCAAATTAAGTTTTAGTTAATCAATGTTTTTGCTGGTGGAATTTTGATATTTGTTTATTTTTGTCTTCATGTTTCTATTTAGATATGGGTAACAACGTACAGTGATCGTGAGCATAATGCCAAACCCTTCACTTTTACAGAAAACGTATGCAAGAAAGTTTTCATCGATGAAAAGAAAAGAGTTCCGGAGACTCTGATTTGTAGTGGATACACATAAATGTTACGATTATATAGTAAGGGCAATAGACGTAATATATCCGCAAGGAGCACCGCCAGTTCTTTTTATTTGTCTCGAAACAAGCATGTACTTAGGTATATTCAAATATGTGCATTAAGTTATGAAATTAGCGCTGCATGTCCCATCGACTTGTACATAGTTAATTTTTATAAATTATTTAATTTAATGTCATGCACGACAAATAAAGGTGAATGTCTATCAAATAAACACGCAAAGGCCTCTCGTAGAAAGTATTTCGCTTATTCGTATCGGAATTTTTGTACCACTATGTGTCCCGTTTCTGATATAAATATCATCAAAAAAGAAAAGACAAAGTAAATTCCACTTATCGTTAGATAAGAAGTAAATTCTTGCTATTCGTCAAAAATATGTTTTGATCGACTTGTCTTTAGTAGTTTTTTTTATTAAATCTGTTATTGGCATTAAAAAATTGTAAACGAACGAGGCCGTACTATTTAACATTTGGTAGGTATCGCTAACGTGAGATACGATCGGACATGCGGCCTTGAGAAACATTGTAGGTATGATTGTGGCTTATAAGTATTTGTAATTGTAAGAATTCTCTCCATTGCTATCGACAAACTCGTGACTAAAAATTAATTCCAGGCCTTCTTGGAGGACTCGCTTAACCGATCGTTAAGTTTGCCGGTCACTCTAAAGATTACTGAAGGTTTACGAGCCAATGGGCTTTACGAGAGAAAGTTTTCGACAGAACAATTTCATCCCAATCTTCATTCACGTTTATTTTTATTAATTATATACAATCTAGCTTTCATTGAATCGATCTTTGTATAATCATTTAATTTAAATTAATTTATTTTCGCTTATTCTTGTTTATATCAGAGGCTTCTATACTACATTTAAAACCCCGCAGTCCAACGAAATTTGGTCTGTAGAACAAAGTCTTTTGTTTTAGATAAACAAGTAGTTTACATTTCTTCATGTTGAGCTTGTGCTCAGAAGTTACCTAAATATATAATTAAAAGTATACCTAATTCTGAGCTCTTGCATAGGTCTGCTTAAGTTCCTAAAACCTGCTGCAGGCCACTAGTAAGTCGCTCACACGTATTTCATTTTTTCTTTCCAGAGTAGTCAAGTACATCGTACACACACACGCATACATGTGCATTTTTTTTTACTGAACTCTTACCTAATATTCATCAATAATTAGTGCTTTTTATCTATTTTTTGTAACAACTTTATTTATGATTCCCTTAGAAATTTTCAAGTCACGTATACTTGATATATTATCCAGAACAGGAGAATTCTATACATTTATTAATTTAAGACTTATAGCTTTCTGTAAACTGTGCGCAACAAAATACCTGTTCATTCACAATACAATGGAATCTTGTTACGCTCAGATGCTTTATGTCATAGAGAAAAGTAAAAAAGAATTAACATTTTTTTTTTTATATAAATCATTTTCATTCTCTCTCTCTCTCTCTCTCTCTCTCTATCGTTGTTGGTGGACAGCGACAAAAGAAATCATGTTTCCACGTGAGATCATTTTTGTCATCTTCCGTTTTGTAAACTTTTGTGATATCGAGGGTGAAATTGTGTTTGCTAATAGGCAAAGACAAGCGCGTGGTGCATAATGAGTGCAATTATTATTGAGATATTCTTGTCAAATGTATGTAAATATAATCGTATATCCCATTACATTAGTTTGGCAAATCAACAGAAAAAAACAATCCTTAACGCAAAATGTAAAGCCTACTCGTAAAAGGCTGCAAATACATATATGTATTTATCGCAAAGATACACTATAATATTAACGTCTTAACGCCTTAATGATCTTCAAAATATTGTCATACAATGTATTTTTCATTCTATTGTGCAAGTAAGGTATTAACACGTGTCCGCTGAATTTTTCATCATGGTTCAACGATTTTTTTTCTTGAGCAGCTGAATCGTGAAGCAAAATATCAGCCTAGTCCGATTGCTTTGATTGCGAGTTTCAGGCATCGGCCATTTCGCTTTACTAAATAACAGTTTATTTTTATAAACTATTGTAAATGCATTATCGATTTTTTCAATGTGGATAAACGAACAAATTCTAAGATGTTTATCCAACGTGTTTGTGTTAAAATAATAATACAATGACGATAGTTATTCAAATATACGAATCCACAGTCTGTTACTTATTTAAGTTAAACTTAAAACGCATTTTCTTTAATCGGCGTACATAGCTTTTTTTCGTCAACAAAGTTTGAAATTAGTTAGCGAATATTATTATATAAAAAGTTTTTCCGACTACCCGACACTTGTTGAAAAAAGCCCTTTTAATGGGAAATCTTCAATATGTACACAAAAAAAAAATAAAACAGAAAACTCAGAGTTATTATTATTTTCATAATACGTCAAGCGTGATTAAAATGGTAATGAAAAACAAATCGTAGTCAACATGTATTCACATAAGAAGGCAAAGATCACTGTTAAAGAGGAGGTTGATCTATAACTGCTGCCGATTTTTTTGTAAACTGTAAGAAATATGCGAATGTGGAGGAAATAAATAAGTTGACAGATGTAGATATTCGTTTCATTGTTTTTGCAACATGCGAGAAATACGTTGTACCAGAAAATTGTGACAAACCTATGTAGTTATCCGATGTATTTTGTTGCGTTGCGCTTTGTTAAAAAAAAATTATTGTACGTCCTACATTTGCGCTCATTAAATTAGGCTTCACCTCGTATAAAACCCCCAGGCAATATGAAAATCTATATTGCAGCTAAACGATGTATAGCAAGATCTATTTGTATTGAAGTAGGTTTACTATAAAAATGCAGTGCAACTAATAAATTCTTTTTCAATGCATGTTCTGTGTCCACGTTAAAACAGCATGTATATTCTGAAGTCCTTGATCAAGTTCAGATCTACCTCATCAATAGCAGAGAATAGGATAAAGTAGTATCTCTAAACATTTTCTTAGCCTTAAAAGGTAGATTTGGCGCAGGGTCTAGAGAGGCTGTAGCTACAAGGTACTATATATTACAATATTCACAAACACCTATCCATAATTAATTGGAATTACTTTTAAGGAAATTTATTATTATTATTCTTATTACTATTATTAATCAATGAATAAGATCACAATGCTGGCATTAACAACATAAAATAAATACATTGAATTTTTATTCACTATGATACCACCTAAGCCTAGACTAGCGTATTTATTTAATAAAATAATTATGTTACACATAAATCTGCGTTTGTTTAATATTCAAACTATGGATAACTTCAATTTTGTTTATTGATTTTATATGTATGTGAGAATGTAAGGACATTTTGTAAGTTCAGTGGGCAAAAGAAACACTAAACATTCATGAAGAAGGTATTGTTTTTGAGTTCAAGATGAATGTAATGAATTGGAACTTGGAGCAAAAATGTTTAGAAAGTACACTGTCATTACGAGATTTACGAGCAAAATTATTTCCACGGAAAGATCACAAACTTGATCGTGCACTAACATCAAGTGAAGATAAATACACTTCAAAAACTTTAGAAGGCAATTGGTTTGAACGTAGAGCAATTTATACACCTCAACCTGTTCATTGGAAAACAACATATGATTCCGATTATAAACCTAATGTTAATACGACTTGGAAAGAAAATCAAATTATAAAATGGGATAACAAACTTAATCTTGAGGTACATAAATGTTTAATATCTTAAAATTGTAGTTTAAAGCAAACAACAGAAAAGACAGTGAAGTCTACTCAAGGTACAATACTTCTAAATGTTGTTACTACATCTGCATAATATATTTGTATACGATTTTAATATAAGGGTTTAAGTCGAGAAAAATTACTTGATCATAAAAAGGAATATTGTAGCAACATGACAACAACTTACGATCTGTCTTACAATATTTTACCAAAAGATCTTAAAGGACCTAGAATCAGAACATATCACGCAAAGTACATATTTCTTTTCATGCTACTTTTTAGTCACTGATATGTATTACAAAATTATCTTTTCTACTTGAAGAAAGCGAAAATGGATTCCAGAGCAGGATCTGACCAGAAATTATGGTAGTTTAACTAACTTTGGACTAAAGGATGCAATAAATGAAGAATTTTTAAAATAAATCAATTTTTAATTTTTATTTTCACTGTAAATGTTATTAATAATGAATTTTCTTCAAGATTTAACAGACGAATAGTGGATTTCAATGTTCCAGATCTTACCCTTCTTAAATCTGGAGCATTAACCACTGAACACTGTTTACTTCCATTTAAAATAAATAATTTCAGGAAAAATTCAAAAGAAAAAACGTGAAAACGCTCGGTGTGTAAATTAACTCATTAAAAATTATAACAAAATGTGATATTTAGGGCAAAAATATGATAATGTATATTGTATTAAATTATTTTAACGCATTGTGTAGTATAATAAACATGTCATATATTTTTACAAATGCGCAGAACACCTTAGATTCATGATTTATACATGTATAAAATTGTTGATTATAATGTAATACCATAAAAATTAACTACTTATCACTTATCTTCAATTCACTAAAAGTCGTATTTAAATTATCAGTACAGTCTTATTGGTGTTTACTTAAGAAGAAAATAATTGATACATGGAAGCACACATATATAAGTATTAATTGATATTAACGAAGTTCAACTAGAAAGAAATTAAGCTCAATTTCAATACAATTTTAAAGTAACTACAAAACAATTTAAAGGTATGGTAACAATATTATTAAAATGTACATTGTAATCTTCCTTTTCCTTTTATGGTATTGCTAACTTGTACTTTTACCGCCTGCGGTTTTTTTACCTATAAAATCATTCAATAATGTTTCAAATTTACAAAGACTTAATGTAAAGTGTAAATAAGATCTTCGTAAATTTCTTATATTCTTTTTAACTTAAGAAAATTGAGGAAATAATTCAATGGATATGATTAAAAACCATTATAATGAAAATTTAGTGTATATTGAAACCATATTTAGATTTCTTGTAAAACTTATTGGTCTATTTTTAAACGAGTGTAATACAAGACTGCAAGTACCAAAATTCACATAAAGAAAATAACGCTAGTCATAATAACAGTATCGTTTTAACAAGGTTTACAATCAGTACGCTAATATATTGTAATGAGTCATAAGAATCAAAATGTTGCACATTTTCTTGCACGCTCACGAGCAGTCATAAAGTTAAATGGAAAAAATAAGGATCATTGTTATAAAGTGAAAATAATTTCAGATTGTTTCACTAGTTCTTAATTTTTTAATTTGTTAGTTTATGTATGTATCTCACTAATGAACACATGTGAAGAACTTTTCCTTTACCTCACCTTTGGTGATTTACATTATCATACCAGTATTTTACTTTCCATTATTATTCCTCCAACTCAATTTTCAGATTATTGTCTAAATTCGATTAAATAAAACAATAGATAAGAAACAAACCTAACAATTACTTATGATACCTTATCATATTAACAAAAATCTATGATAATAATAGAAAATTGTATACTGGCAGTGTCAACACTTGTTCATTGTCAGGTTGAAAGATCAATTCCATTGGTTGATTACTATATGACAAAATAGCAATCAATCAATGTATAACTAAAATACATATAAATAGTAAATGTAAACTAAGGAAACATGGCAGAAAAGATTATAATTTATCTTCTATTTAACGTAACAACGTAGTACATAGAACTATTATGTTTAAAATAAGAGAACCGCATAAAAGTGCTGATAACCAAACAGGACTCGTTACAATAGTGGTATGACTAGGAAACATTTGCATTTTAGAGGAATTTTTTATATCACTTACATTCGTATTCTTTGCTTGTAAATACTGATCCATAAAAAGTGAACCATTCTTCTGACCAGTCTGAGATACTAATAATTTCTGGGGAGTATACAGATTCGGCAATGTGAATTTTAATGTTTGATTATTAACTGAACTTTTAAATTCTGACAATGGGAACTGTAGGCTTTGTTGATAGAACGTTCCAATAGGACTAATGTTATTTTGTCTTTGAACATGACAGGACTGAGTAGTATCCGACATGATTGAACACTGATCGAATTCATGTATAGATGGTTCTCTGGATGGAGCAAAGTTAGAACCAACAGAACCAAAGCCAGAGCTTTGACTAGACGATCTGGATAATGTTGGTGGAACAATGCCATCTTGCCAGTATCCACCAGCTACCCATGATGCTTGTGTAACTGATTTCAATTTAGGTGGAGCCAAAATATTCTTTTTACTGGACACGCCATTTAATTTTTTAAAAAGCTCAGAACCTCTTGTACTGTACACCTTTTTTTTAAAAATGTTGGGTGTTTTATTTGTGTACTTTGGTTTATCTTCACTCAAAGATAATGTGCTTAAGGTGCTTAAGGTGCTCAAACTGTCATTCAAAGAATAGTTCTCAACCATACTGTTATTATGAATTGATGGAGAATTGTATAATATGCTGTTGTCAATAATAGGTGTCGTTGACAATTGTGATTCTTGATTGGTGCTGCAATATTTAAAAAAAAGCTTATTGAAATAATAATCTTTTGTGCTGATTGTGTATAAAAATATATATATAAAATCGAATTAGATTACTTACAATGAATTTTGAAATAGTGTAGGTTTAGAACTTGATCTATCCGTGCAAAAGGGCATACACTCATTTGTTAGATTTGGTGTGAATACATTAGTTACTGTTTCACCTACATCATTTATAATTTTAGTATCAAAATTATGCTTATTATTGGAAGTAGTTATACATGAATCAGATAGCATTGTGTTTTTGGAAAAAGATTCCATTTTTTTTAATGTCATGTTTTTATTTATAGTACTTTTGTAAGTTCCTGGCTTAATATTAATGAAGCCTATAATTGATGTAAACAACATAATCTAAAAAAATATAATTAAATAAATTTAATGTCTACTAACCAAAATTTTACTATTAATATAATGAATTTATTCAACTTATCATCTTACCATATGATACTGAGTTATGTATTCAAAAGAGAACCATTTATTTTGTAAATCTGTTTTCATTATCTTTGAGTCTTTAAAAGGTAAGAGTATAATAATACAGATCCATAAAAACATAAGCAATATATCAGAACTTCTTCTTCTAGCAGATGCTACACAGCATGCACAGAATTGAAAGAACAATCCTCCAATTGGCAAGAGTACAGAATCCATGTTGTATGCTACTATAGAGTCCAAAATTGTTGAAATTATTCTAAATATTGATTCAGAATATTTAGTGTTCTAGGAAAGGTAAAAAAAAAACTAATGGTAAAATATTTCAATAATTTCTAACCACATATTGCATTATGTATACTCACGTTAGCAATTAAACAAAATGGTTTTTGCTTAAATAACAACATTTTGTATTTTGCAAGCCATAATGCTTGTTTGTATAATACATTATACACTGTATTTTTACAATTCACGCACAATGGATACTCCTGTTCTAAACTCTCTTTAAATTGTTTTACCTCCTGCTCATAATTCTTGTCATTTATAGGTATATAGTTAGACAGTCTTGATATTTTTAAGGTTTCATTCGTTATACAGTGATTACAAAGGCTACTAGTTGATAGTTTCTCGACTTCTACATCCTGACCAACTGAGCAATACCTTTTGCTATTGTTTGAAGAAATCTTATATTGTTCTGGTATACTATATGCATAATCACCATTCTAGAATTTGACATGAAAGAAAAATAGAAATGATTTTCCAGAATATATATGGAATTTTAACAAACATTGAATAGGTAATTTGTTTCAATCTTATGTTAATACATATTCCCATAATTTTAAATGTATCTAATGAACCAGTTAATTTGACCTGGTAAAACAATTAAAATACATTAGGTATAATAATCCAGTAACAGAATTAAGATTTTTAGAAATATTTTTGCATTATAAATATAACTGTTACTATTTGCCATGAATGTATATACTTTGAATTATAGGTATGCTCTATTAAATTTTAATTGAACATATTTCTTTACCTTGGAAAAACCATTGTATTGTTCACAATGTGGACACAACCACCAGTTAAGCTGCTGCCGGCAAATCTTACTGTTATCATTACAAAACCAGCAGTTCACTTTTACAGGCCATCTCAGTCTAAGAAATAAACGAAATCGTGTTAGAAATGGAATTATAAAACGAAAAATACTAGAATATAGTAATACACTTACTTTAATTTTTGGAAGACCGTAATAATAGTGACGATTACAAACAAAATGGTAGAAAATATTGGCATAAAATTGAATAATAAGTCGAATTCCATTTTTTACACGAGAAAAATAGAAAAATTACGATTAAAATTCATCTCCCGCCAAGCGGCTAGAGTCTCTTTACCTTAACCTATGTGTTTGTATGTGTATATATATACTGTGTAAAAACCATGCAGTCGCGTGATGTACTGAATTTTCACACTTGCACTTTGAATACTATACAGTTTACACTAATTACTGAAAAATACTGTTTATCACATACATTAAATCTTTATACAAAACTGTAAACCGACGAACCACACACACAGCATCGTCAATTTAACTTTCCATGCCGCCATCCATTTTATTCTGTTTTATCCTACGAACTTTTAAGCACCATCTTACCACAGACGAGATATATGCATAGACCTAACATGTAATGTAATTTTCTGTCCCATGCTTCGAGGGCGTCAGAAGCGGAGAAGCCCCCTTACCATTTTAATGTCAATATCCGACGTTACCGATAAAGCATGAATTCTGAGTATTATCAGCACAAATGAAGTGTTATATATTCCATTCATATTGCGTGTATCTATATGATTTGATGGGAATAAAAATATCCGATGCTTCAGTTTAAGGTTAAGGTATCTTAAATACTACTTATGTACTCGATTTTACAATATATTTATTATAATATATGCATAAACTCAGTAAAACACGGCTTAAATATTATTCCGACTTAGTGTAATTTATCTGTCGCAGCAAGTTCTACTTCTGAAGCTGGTAGATGTTCCGTACTATCTTCAAAGTTTCGGCTGCATACGATAAATGTGCGTAATAAATTGCAGTATTCCTTGGCCACATTCAATCTGTTATTGTTACCTGTAGGTGACGGGAGAGTGGACGGTAGTGAAATGATTGAGTCAACATGCGCTTGAAACATGGTCTTTATTACTGTTGTTCGTGTAACTCTCGAGTTTGGTTGGTCCTTGCTCGTGCAACTGTAGCAACTGAGCGCAGACTGACTAAAACTTCTGGGCTGAATGTATTTTATCCAAACGAGGTTCCGATCATTGGCGTACGAATCGAATGTCAGATGAGTGCTCGATCCGGTATCTCGTCATCTCGTCTGATAGTCTGATCCCGTTTGTGGCTCTGCAAAAAGAACCTATAGCGATGTAAATTGATGTAAAGATAGGTTGTTTTTTTATAGAAAGATTTGACAGACGTAAACAGTGATAAATCTGACCATTTTAATTTCGTATAATAATGTCATTCTGATAAAAAAATGGCCGACACATTAGAAAACATTAACCCTAAGTTGTACAGAAAAATAGATGACAGACAAGTTACTGCTCACGACGAAGATGAAGATGTAGCAGACGAGTTCGATACGCGCGAAATTTTTGGTGTGCATTGATAAAACTTTTTAGATACTTCAATTTAAAAAGTCATAATCTATATTTTTCGATAATATTTGATTTATGCGTTTCAATTTTTAGATCTTATTAGAAACATCAATGACCCTGAACATCCCTTAACATTAGAAGAATTGAACGTTGTGGAGCAGAATCTTATTGAGGTAATCATAATACAGTAATAATACAGATTTCTTATAATTTACAAAAATGTTTTATTATAGATTGACAATGAAGCAAACAAAATTCATGTAAAATTTACTCCGACCATACCACACTGTAGTATGGCAACATTAATTGGTTTATCAATTAGGGTTCAACTTCTAAGAGCTTTGCCTTCAAGGTTTAAAGTTAATGTTGAAATTACACCAGGTACTCATATGTCAGAAGCAGCAGTGAACAAGCAACTGGCTGATAAAGAAAGAGTAGCAGCAGCTCTTGAAAACAACCATTTACTTGAAGTAATTAATCAGTGTGTTGGAATTAAATGTTAACAGTACAATTATAAAATCTATAGTTTTGTGATATTATCCAGAATATACAAGACGTTTTATTTGGAATGTTTAAAATGTGTTTTCAATTAATTTTGTGGGTAGAATTAGTTATCAGAGTAGTAAATGGTTATGATGAATCGTATATAGAAAGTTAAGTAACACTATTTTATTCATAAACAATTACACATTTGATATTATCTTTTCTTTGATAAAATTTGTGCAGCTGTTGGAGGTTTTTTAGTTGGATCGTATTTGAACGTCTTCCTTATAGGACCTTTTGCTGCTTCATTAAATTGTATTGCATCTGCTTGTGCTTGATTTGCCAATTTTTGAGATATTTTCATATTTGTCCAAGCTGAAAGATTCGGAATTTAGTACATATAAAACACTATATTAAATGTATGATTGTTATATGAAATTACAATTTTTGAATCCTTCTACAAAGCCTTTTTTTCGTTTGGAACTTGTTTTCTGTTTATGTACTACAACAAGTGGAATTTTACACAGTTTTCTTATGATTTCTATTTTTAGTATTCCAACTTGAGCCAAGGTAAACGTATTTGTTGATAGCCAATACAATAAAATAGCCTAAAACCATACACAATTAGATTGAAAAGTTAATACATTAATATTAATAAAAAGATTCGCAAAATCGAATTACTTACTGATGGGAAATTGAAGAAAAAGGGTAATATGACAAGTGGCACAGCTCGAAACAGATACATTGTCATTGTTTGATTAGCCATAGTATTGGCCGATAGAATGCTAAATTCAATCGTTAGAAACATTGTTGCAGAAGTAAATATAGGTAGTAAATAATACGGATCAGGAATAGCTAAGTCTGTAAACCATAATATTCCACCAGTTCTTAAACTCTCAACTGGAATATTAGTCATTCCTCTCAGACCTAGGAAGCATGAAATAAATACTGGAGCCTAATAAAGATAAAAATATATTAAACAATTATTTTTAAAAACACAAAATAATTCCACATAATAATATACATACCTGTAGAAGAGTTATAAACACAGATTTTAAAGGATTAACGTTTTTTTCTTTCATAAATTTATATAACTCTTGACCATACATAGCAGCTGAAAATAAAAGTACAATTTATTATGTCTACTAATAGATTAATACATTTATTTTATACCTTCGTACTGATCTCCCAATTGCCTCGCTGTTGTCATTTTCGACTGTATCTTTTGTACTTCTGGTAGATACTTCTGTGTGTTCGCAAGATGTCTTTGGCCTAAAATCACTAATGGAAATAATAGCAATCTGATACAGAGGGTACTGACCACAATAGTTTGCCACCATGGTAAGTCACAGGAAATGTGAACCCATTCTAAAGCTGACTGAACTAATCCAACGGGACTATATCCACCTAATCCAATACTCTGTAAAGTAAGTTCACCATTTGGATGCACCTTGAGAACAGTTTCTACTACTTCTGGTATTGCCGGTACATCTATGGAAAAGATTATCGAAATTACCCATATCTTTTTAGATATGACAGTTCATTAACTAAATTATATATCAAAGAACTTGGCTGTTCAAGGACATTTCCTGATTGCACATATCATGGACATTTAGTTTTACAGCAGCCACTTTCTTTAGTATCTACCATAACTGCAATATATTTGTCCATGTAAGCAGGAAATCTATTAACCTGGTAATTCACTTATTGAAACTTTCTCTATAACTGTATCGGTTGTGCTTTCTACTGCTTTCTGAATCTCTTGTGCAGCTGACCCTAGAAAAATATATTTCCATTAATGTTGTAAGCGAATATAATAACTCATAAAATTAGACCCTGAAGTGATGAATGGCACATATTACTTTATGTAACTTTTTTAAGATAAAACAACACAATGCTCTAATTATTTTACATGTTTGCTGCGTTTTGTACATCCATTATACCTTCTGATGCATTTACTACAGTTTCCATTGATTTTCTATCAATGGTACTTTGATGCCTTGCACAGATAATCTTAACAAATTCTGAGTGTCTCTGCACATTGAATATACAATTGTTTTTCGACAAAGTGTTTGTTATATTGTAAGCGATATGACCGAACTCGTATTTTGTTGTTTTCTAAACAGAAGTACATTTTATGGTCAATTTTATTTGTAGGGATACGTAATACAGTACGTAACCTCTGCATGGCATGAAACTTTAAATTACCTGAGAAGTTATACTTGCATTTAGCAGTAACCTTCGCCCAGCGTTTATAGATAATCGCAACAACATGTTTTTATCGGTGTGCTTTACAATTACTGCTTATTATTATTTTCTTGTAAAACAAGCACGCGCCTGCACGGGCTCCAGAACTCATGTGTACGTACCATACGACACATACACAGTGGCGTTTTCCTATATAAGCTGCATGGTTAATAGTATACATATTACTTTATATGTATATTTGGTCTTTCACCCTTCATTAGGTACTCAATTTTGATAAGGAAACTATAAAATTGGGTTTGATGACTTTAGATTCTATTGGATTCTATAAAGCCCAATTCATATCTCTCTAGGCCTTCGTGTTATCATGTTGTCAGAATTTTATTTAGAATAGGACAGACAATCAACATTGTGATCGTCATCTATTGTAAGTTTCAAGTTCATAATGTTTTTCATTATATATTAATATAGAATGCAATGAAGAAGACACGATCAACAACACTATACATACAACTATATAGTTATACCTGGTTATACCTATGCTGACTGACGGAATATTAAATCACTCCTTTTATGACGACTCCGTTCCATGTGTTGTAAAGTCGATCAAAAAGGGAACACAATTAAATTATCGATAGTTCATGTTTGGTATCTATGGAATTCCATAAGACAGTAAATGTGCCTAATGTTTGTGGTATGTCAGAAAATGCAGTCAACTACGCATTCGGCGTAGTGTCACTTTCTTGTATGAACTGAGTAAAGAATTCTTGCGAAATGACGAACAAGGCGAACGAGTATAAACCTATTGTAATCATATGATCCTAGTAATCGTCTGCAAGGTATGATCTCATTTCCTGGTAAATCGTACGTCCAGTAATAAAATATTTCTTTCTGATAATTAAATAGTGTTTCACTCTTTAACGTGCCTTTGCTATTGTCACAAGTGTGTTCTAGTTCATTTTCAAAATTAAACGACATCATTGACATTATGTAATGAATGACAGCTATTAACAATTCTTAAACACATCTATGAATTGTGACAGAATCGGTGCAATTAACAAATTCTAATTTTATTTAATAATAAAATGTAAAAAGTATTTAACTGTTTTGTTCTTAGGTATATGTATAGTTTGTGTTCGAAATACAGTGTACACATAAAGTATGTAATGTAATGATCCTAACTTTTGTTGCAAAAGGAAATGGATTAAATTATTATTTAATACTTTGTTACAGTTACATGTATGTGCATAGAATTTAAAAATGGCAACTGGAGGTAGTAGTTTTATAAGCAAACCAGCCAGAGGTTGGTTACACCCTGATCATTTAGTCAGTAAAGAAGGAATTACTTATACAGTGAAGGTAAGTTTTTCTTTGATATTTTTTCCACTGAAATTGAATATTTCAAGCAATTCAGAATTAAATACCTAATAAAATAAGGGATTAATATTTCGTGTATTTCTTTAATGGATTATAGTACATAGGATGTTTAGAAGTATTCACATCCATGAAAAGTTTAGACTTTGAAACAAGATCATGTATTGCCAAGTAAGTACTTATACATTTTTGTTCTACATATCTAATATGTTTGTATTTATGTAAGATTTTGTGTTTCCAGAGAATGTATAAACAGAGTTTGCGAAGCAGCCGGATTGAAGTCTGCAGATAAGAAACGAAGGGTACTTATTTAAAATATAAAGTTGTTGCTTTCTCTTTAAATACGTATTGAACTTATAATCCTTTATGTTTTAAGTATATAATATATATTTACATGCATTACATAGGTGGATAGAAGAGTGTTAAGAGCAATAGCAGACAAGCCACGCATGGAACATACAGGTGCTACTATAAATTTGACTATTAGCAGTTGCAGTTTAGCCTTGACTAATATAGAAACTGGACACATTATTGCCAAACATGAAATGCCACGAATATCTTTTGCCTCAGGTGGAGATACGGTAAAATATATTTTATGCTATTCTACTTTCCTTATTGTTCTCCATTTGTATTCAATATACTTTTAAAATATAAAATAGCTATATTATTTTAATAGGAAATACTAGACTTTGTTGCATATGTTGCGAAAAACATGCAAGAATGGCGTGCTTGTTATGTATTAGAATGCGGAGGTGGACTGGCACAAGATGTTATATCCACTATTGGACAATCTTTTGAATTACGATTTAAAGAATTTCTTACAAAACCAGCCTCATTACAGTAATTATAATATTCATATTTTATAGTCTTAAGTTTGAACTTATAAATTTCATGCTGCATCTAATACTTCCCCTTTTTTATAGTCCTATGTTAAATGGCATGCGAGAAGCGGATAGAGATTATTACAATGATCTTCCAGGCAAAGTGCCACCAGACATTGGTCCTCCACCAGTACCACCTTTGCCAACTGCAGCATCAACATTACCCAATCTAAAGCATCATCATTCTGGGCATAATAACATATCGCGAAGCAATGCACAGAATTCTATTTTGCATGACTCATTCTCTTCTAATTCTGACAGACATCATCAACAATGGGCAGGTAAGATTTATTTATATTGTGTGTGATTTTAGCAGAACATTTTTATTATACAGTTGTGATTGTGATTTCATTCTATAAGAACAAAGTTTATTGATTTTGCAGAAACCGGTAATTTAATTGACTTAAATTCTGATGGGACAACCACTTCGAATTTTAATATACCCCCTGAACACAATTATGTAAACGACAGTGTAATAGCAGCAAGCAGAGAAAGTCATCGTGATCAAACATCACTTTTTGATGTATTTGATATGCGTAAGCAATATTTAGTCATTAATATTATTTCTTTTATTAAATAAATGTAATAAAAAATTTGAACTTTGTACATCAGAATATATAACTTCCAGAACCATTCAGTTCTGCAATCTCGGATATGAATAGATTGAGTCCACATTCTCAAAAGCAACAATTAAAACAAGAAATATGGTTCCATGGTAGTGTTAGTCGTGCTGAAGCAGAATCCATGCTTACAAGAGTAAGAAAGATGAAAAATAATATTTAAAAATGTAAATGCTTATGTGGAATAGTTTAAGTACTATAACGTGTCCTATTATTTTAATAGGATGGTGATTTTCTGGTTCGAGAATCTCAAGGTTCGCCCGGTCAGTATGTTCTTACTGGTATGAATAATGGTACACCAAAACATTTACTGTTAATTGATCCAGAAGGTGTGGTACGTATACTCAATGAATCGATATGTTGATGATGTAAAATAGTTTACTCAATAAATGGAAAACTGTAATATAATTGATTTTAATTTCAGGTCCGCACAAAAGATCGTGTCTTTGATAGTGTAAGTCATTTAGTTAATCATCATTGCGACAATGTATTACCAATTATATCAGCGGACAGCGTTTTAGTACTTCGATATCCAATTCCTAGACGTACGAACAATTGATTTTTACAGAATTATAGTAGTGTCCAGAAAAATAAGGACTGTTCACATTTGGTATTTGTTGACTGCATCAATACTTAATGTAAAAAAAGTGCTTTCCGTAATTAAAAAGGATCCGTCAATCAATATGAATAACAAATATGATAAAAATCCAATATTACAAGTACTTTTACTTTTCAATATAATTGTGCTAAAGTGTAGTTTATAAAATTTTTCTCTATATTCTTACTAAAGTGAAGGGACGTTGATATAAATAAGAAAAGTTTTAATAAATGTCACCTTACTATTATTAATAACAGTGTCAAAATGCACAAAAAGAAGTATATTAACAATTTCTTAAATCATCAAAATTTATAAAAATTAGCTGGTGCATAAAATATCTACATGTGTGAACTGTTGCGTAAACATTTATACATACGAGTGATATATAATTTTAAAAAATTTTTCTACAAATTGAATTCATTTTTATATAAATCCAACAAAACACTTTTAGTAACTTCATTTTATTTAAAAATAATATCGCATCATTTTTATAAGATTTATATTCAAAGAGGTTTTTAAAACTTTGGCAAGATCAATTATTCAATATAATTCAGTACTGTCGCTAAATATCGTGTTATTCAATTAACTATTCATAGCCATTTGCATTTATGTCATTTATTCTCATAGTAATTCTGAAGATAGAATCATATATGTACTATTAATACATCTCAAAATGTGCCACAGTTCGTTAGTACAAATTCAGTACTCATTACTGAATAAAACGGAACATCTTTAATTTTATATGTAATTTGTACCGTGTAGATCATGGTTTTCATGAGGAGTCCATTTGTAATCTCATTCATTTCATGTTGTAGGATTTATGACTATAGTTAATACACAAAAATATATATTTTTACGAATTTGTATGATTCACGCTGTATAATATTTTAATTCTATATTTGTAAGATATTTGCTATTTGTAATTTCGATTTTTAATAGAACAAGTTTCATATTTGCATTACTTTCTATCTAAAATATATTTAACCAAATCGAATTTTGTATTTCTGTATATTATTTCTAAAAACATTCGCATTATACCCCCAGGAAATTAATTTTTGAAATATTTGACCATTTGAATATCGCTTTTCCGCAACTTCCGATCCGTTGAATTGCTAAAACATAAGTAACATGGCAAATACTATAAAAACGTCAATAGACAATCACCAAACCTCAAAGGCTCACAATAATTATAACTCCCACGAAGTGTTCGAACATTTCCGAGCTATTCAAACTATCTAGCTCGATCTGAGTCCGGTCATTTGGAAGTTATGAGACAGTGGATTGTTTCCAATCAAAAAGGGGAATTAATTATCAAACATGTAGAATTCGACAATTAGTGTACACATTTTCAAAATTAGTCATTTCGTACAGATCCATTAATTAAAATGTACAAGTATACCTTAAAATACATAACACACTTATGGTATAAAATTATTTACAATATCGATCTGCTTTCATTTTACTTCTTCTATCCAATAGAGTTTCATGCAAAGTTCCGTCACGCTTTGCTTTTTCTAATTCTGTATGATCCGCTTTGCATATCTTCAATTTCTTATCCTGAAACTTCTGGAACTTCCTCCTAAAAGATTTGTCAATACAGTAGAAGTGATTATTAGCAATTACAATTTATCTGTCTAAACTTACACATAGTTTACTTCAACATCTTGTAGGGAACCTTGCTCTTCTTTTGGAATATCTTTATTCGGATCTTGAGTCTTTTGAATTATACTCCTTATAGTACAAAATTCTGATGATCCAGCAGTCTTATTTCGACAAACAATATCATCCTCCTCTGTCAATGATATGAAACAATTATTGCTGTTTAAGATAGCAAGCTTGTTATCCTGAAAACAGATTGATTTGAATCTAATTTTATATTGTCACAATGTTTGTTAGTTGAACATTCATTGAAATACTTGGAAAATTGGCTCCCATTGTTCGATCATGCCCACTGCATCACTTCTTCCAACAACAACACCATTCTTATCAACACCCAAGTACTTTCCATAGCCCGACTTTAATGCAACTTTTGTTTCACCAATTGGAAATGCTGTCAAGATTTCTTCTGGAGAAGGTCCTTCACCATTGTTATGAGGAGCACCCAAGGTAAATAATCCATTATCTAAAGCTTTCATATAAGTATTATTCCCAAACTCAATGGCCACTGTTCCTGTCACTTCTGATACTTGTGTGGCTTTCCACCATCCACCTACACATTACACAAAACACATTTAATAATATGTACAAGACGAAACAATAAACTGTGTAATGTTGTAAATAATCAAATACCATGAACTATAGTGTCTTTATCGTCTGTGGTAGTAACATGTTCCTTTTCTTGTTTTTTCGATTTACGTTTTTTTGATCTATAAAACGTAGACAAAAAAACACAATAAAAGATTAATAACACGAAGAAATAAATGAATCAAATAGTGCAAGGTTAACTCCGTACCTTACTTTTTCACCTTTCAAAACTAATTTCCCTGTTCTTACTTTATCATATTCCGACATTGTTGTGTACTATTTGAATTATTATCTACCCTTTTAATTATTAACTACTTTATTAATCTCTACATTTATCTTTTGTATTTAAGATTTATTTACAATTCACACTGTCCACTGTTGTCCACTGTCACTGAAATCAACTGAAATGCACTGATTTATAACCCATGAAGGTGCGTTTCGGACATGAAATTGAAAATAAACGAAAGCAATTCATTTATTGTAAATTACCCTTTAAGCATATATTTAAATATTATTTTCATTTCTTGTTATTCGTTCTTTGTTGTTTCCTAAGCCTATCACTTCCTCTATCCCATATTTTTCATTAATAAAGAAATAACAATGGCTAAATACAGTTAAATACGTGTTAAAAATAAGATTAAAGTTAAATTTGGCACGAAATTTGAATTTTAAAAAAGCGCAAAGTCGCCACCAGATGGAGTCACTTAAGAGTTCTAGAATTAGTTCCAATTTCTGACACCACAATTTTAGCAAATTTGTACTTTTCCCGCGCTTTTTCAAGTTAAAATTAATCGCCCATTTTAACTTTAAATTTACTATTAATGCAATTTGAATTAAATTTAACAATTATTATTTACTTGTTTATGGATAATATGGGATAGAGTTAGCGAAAGGTATATTAAACAATGCGTATGTAAAATGGTATAGGGGCTCTACAGCTCCCGAAGCATCTGACAGAAGATTACATTTAATGGTAGGTCTATTCTATATCTCGGTCTGTGGCTACATGTAAAGGAAAAATACCATTTTCGGAAAATAATGTGTTTTGTAGAGGAAACTTCGAGGAATATGTTCAGGTTCAGCTTGGCACATAGCGGGGAAAATAGGTTAATTGAAATTCGTCTTGAACGCTCGATAAACTTTATTTTCATCCGTGTGTCGCGAGACATGTACCGACCTCTCGCATACAGAAACCTCTGCGTGTCCTCTGCGTGCATACGTGGGTCAGAGCATTAAAAAATAAAAAGACAACCGTGTGGCGGTGGTGTGTCGCGTTCCTTACGTAAAATACCCGTCTAAGAAGGCAATATCTCTTTCGTCGACATAGTAGGTCTTTGCCGCGGTGCCCTTACAGGGCTGCGCTATTAAGGCACTCTATGCCAGGAATACGTTCATCGTGCACGAGCGGTACAAAGAGGATCCATCGAGTACATAATAATAAACAATATTTTTCTCTCTCTATATATATATGTATATTAAAAAAAAAAAGAACGAATGTGTCTCCTGCTTCAAAATCGCAAATAAACGCACGTACATGGATGCAGGCTCTGATGGAAATTAAAAACTAGGCGTACCCTAAAAGTAAATGGACGGCGGTCTAATGCTTACTCTCGTATTCGACCCGTTCGACACCACTTCGCTTTTCGATTATGAATGCGGGGAATGTATGAAAAGAGAATTTTTTTTGTTAGAAAATGTATACAGGGTTTTCCTAAACCTGGTCTACGTTTTGAATGAATACGAATCGAACCGAACGTAATCACGGAAACACCTTATTTTCTGTTATTCATCGCTAAACGAATCTTTACTTATACCAGATAAAACTTTCCCGACTCCGTTTCTTACAAAAGTGATCTCTAAAAGCGGATATTTCTATAAAGATATTCGCGGCCTACTCATATCGATCCTCCATTTTCCATTCTGTGTGTTTCGTGGAGAGGTCTAGGAAAAGTACCTGTATAGTTCGTTCAAAATGCAGCCAGTTTGTATGTTTTTCGAGGGACTTCTACGCAATGAATTTTTCAATATAATAATACATCGGATTCTGTCGGGGCAGAACGGGTCGTGCATGTGTCGTAAACCTAAAACAACGTAACGTAAATGCTATTGATTGTACTTGCTAGAAACGGCAATGAAAATGGGGAGGGGGTGTTTGTTGCCTCTCTGACGATCCTGGACCTTCGTAGCCCGGACGTTTCTTTGAGGACACACGAAAATCAAACTTGGAAACCCGAAACAGCATCCTGTTCCAGTTCGACAAAATTATTCGTGTTCCCCAGTTTCGATCGAGTGTACTATTAAATTATAAGTGTCTATACAATCGCGACAATGTACAACACACGCTGGACTCTCTATACACAGTAGTACGATCGTAGAAAAGAAAATTCTGTTGCATTTGCACGACGGTATTGCAAATACGTTCGCACTAACGATACACTCTCGGCTTGTTAGAGCCTCGGGGAGAGAAGTCTAAGGGCTACGAAGGCCACTGTCCCGTGCTCCACAGGCATCAGTGATATTCGTTTTAGCTCGTTCCTCGCTAGGTGACGCGAGTGGTCTCTCTGGAACCGTTTCGACACTTTTCTTTCGGTTCGATTTAATAGATCCAGTTCACGGGGACCCATTGGTGTTCCGTGGCCAGGGAGTCCAGGGCGGCGATCACCTGTCTGAACGTGTTGTCGAAGTCCTCGTTCACGATCACCAAGTCGATGTACTTCTCGTAGGCGCGCTGAAGAGCCGCAGACTCCTCCAACGTCGACTTCAGATCGTCCTCCTATTGGACAGACTTTCGATTAATCTTCGGAAACTTTAGGGGACTTTGGGTGCAGTTTAGTTCCTTTTAGTGTTTGCTGTCGTACAGTGAACTCTGTCTGTAAACACGTTCAATCAGTTTACTCGAGATGAAGTGACCGTCTTCGAGATGACGAATGCTTTTTCCATGCATCGTATGAAAGAAATGGGCAAATATGAGAAACAGAGTTTACAAACAGAACTTGAGTTATTTTTCGTGTTATTTTAATGTGCCATGACTACCTGATAGTGAAGTATCGACACGTTCGCTACCACTATTTTGTTAGTGCAATGTATTTCTTCTATATACGTGTGTCACAGGTTTTTTAAAAGTTGTTTATGCAAACTTTGAACGGTTTCTTTTTAATCTAAATACATGGATGTTACGCTATTAAAATGCGTGAAATTGCTTCTCAACCAATCTAATAAAATGGGGATAGATGTGCATCGATCTCGAGAGAAATTAGCTATCTATGTATACATAACACTGAAGACTACGCTAATTTTTACTTCTTATCGGGAGACTACAAATATCGTCGATTTGAAGGTCGTAGAGCTTCTATCCCCACCATACAAGGTTGGTCCCTTCTTCCGGTCTTTCTCGTTGGGCTTGATTCAATTCGCTACGAGTACGTTTAACTAGCAACTAAATACCGTGCAATCATTATACAATAACGAACACAGTTCATGCAATACAAACCTCGTACAACGACGCAAGGGACTCCAGCGTTCTGGCCCTCCTCGAGCTGTATCTGATGGAACTCTGGCGGTCAAACTAGCAGAAGCGAACATCAAATACATACGAAAGATTAAAATAAAGATGGCTACACGAACTCTGAGGGGGGGGGGGGTGAATGAATGTGAAAAGAGCAGGTCTGAGTATTCGAGAAATGCAGACGAAAAGAACAGTCTTCAAGTCAACGCGAATGGCAACGTACAAGAAAGTAGTAATTTCTTGGGTCAAAACACGATCGTTGGATGGTTTCAATCGAAACAAAAATGCATGCGATTACAAAATTACAGTAACTAAAATTACATTTACACAACGACGGCAAACAGAGACTGGCAGGCAGGGGATCGATAGAGATTATATTGTATTGCCATTTTTCAAGTCTTTTTTCGTACACTTTTAGGGTAGTTCCTTTGTCAAGACTATTCGGTAATTGTACGGGGGAAGCAAACTCTGTACAGAAAGAACTAGCTTATATAAATGAAATAATAAATGTACTCGGGATGTCACCGCGCTGTAATTCCTACTGATAACGACCCAATACGGTCGCACAGATGTTTCTCAACTGTTCAAACAGTTAATATACGTAATCGAAGCAAACGACAAGTGTGTATATCGATCAATTTTACTCGTAGTACAATGTAACTGCATTCTCGATATCAGTACCGAATTCGGTATAAGAAAGTACAGAGAAGCGGAACGGAGTGATACGTATGGTGGTTACCATTAAATTTCGACTGCTCGCCCCGGTCGACCTTCCGAGGTCGTACAAACATTTCAGTTGCTCCATTCCGGGCGCAGCTATGAAAATCACGTAAGGCATGAATTCCGTGCTATTGTGGAGTATCTTCAACGCGGCTGGACTGCAATCGAGGACGCACATTTTCCCCGCTCGTATCAGCTCGCGCACAGAGTCCAGCTTCGTTCCGTACAAATGGCCCCCGTGCTCGCCGTACTCGAGGTACCGGTGCTCCCTGATGTCCGTTTCCATCGAATCGCGTTCCGTGAACCAATAGCTCTTGCCGTCCTCCTCGAGAACTCTGGGTGGTCGCGAGGTATCTGAGTGTACAAAAATATTTTCGGTTAGACTGGAATTTATGCTCTCGAGGGAAAATATTTGCTTGGCAATATCGCTTCCTCCGGCCCATAGATAGACAAACTATTCAGATTTATGACTTCGATGAGCTATATTCAGCGAATTAGAGAATTATTATTTTCGATAAGTTATAGTTGCTGTATGCTGTGGCTATTTTCGAGTTCACAGAAGAAAAATGAGCTGAGTACATAGTGTGCTTAAAAGATAGATGTTAACACTTATGGCGGAGCATTGGTACACTGACGAGCAAACTTGATAAAGAGTGGCATAGAGGCCTCCTATTACTTGGTCTCGAGAGTAACTGAAATTATGCCGAATAACTTGGTAAATTTATTTTAAGTACTGAGAGCATCTGAGGCTCTTCTCAATTCTATCCTGATGAAGGTTAAAGCGAATACCAAGCGTCACGTGGAAGAATAACAACAACGTACATGGGACAATAGTGCCAAATTTCTCAGGATCGCTGTTTATTAGCCTGTTCTTCAATGTTCTGCGACCGACCCCCCTAGGTCCAACCAGGGCCAGAGTTTTGCGACGAAACGGCGGCATCCTAGCGACCTCCTCGTACAGGAGCAGTTCTGCGCCGTCGAATTCGCCGTTCGACTTCGACTGGTACATCTTTCTCTTCTTCTTCTTGGAGATTCTGGTGCCGCAGATGCTTATCTTGTGAACGAAATCGGCCTCCGGCGGCACGAACGCTTTTCTTCGTTCCTCGAGCTCCAGGGACGGGATCAGACCCGGCGGACCGAGACCTTCCCCCTCCACCCGTCTGGCCTGCCACCAGTTTGGATCCGCTTGGTCGACGATCTGCAACACGTCGCCCTTCTGGAAGGGCAGACCGATCTCCCTGCACGGCAGCAACGTGTCCTCAGAGGGATCGTAGTCGAAGAGCGCCCTCATGTAACACTGAAATGGAAAATGTAGAATAAGTACATAGTAAAATCCTCGTAGTCTAAACCCTAATTGCGCGCAGAGTCGGTGTCGAGAGATTTCTCGCAGGCCTCGACCAAGCGTGTTCCCGAATAGGCGCGCCATTACGTTCGATCGTAAAAAGAAAAGTCGAGGTGTGGCGCCGACCACATTAATTCCGTAATTCACGACTAAACTGTAAACCTTAGAACGCCCCAGTGTTTTTCAAATACACTTTTATATCGCCTATAAACATTCCAACGTCATCGATTATAAATCGAAAACTCTTTTCTGCTGACGGGCGGCCATTTTGCAAAAATTCACCTCGAGAAAGTCGGAACAAAGTGGTTCCCCACATAATTAAAAATGGTTATCGAAAGTTTCGGGTTTGAAATCATGATATTAAGAATTTAAGTATCCTAATTAAGTAACCTTAGGAATTTAAGTATCCTATCTTAACAGGCCTCACAGCTGGAAACATCAAACTTAACGAGCATCAAATTGGATGTTCTATTTCAACGGCGAAATATTGTTTTAGCAATGTATAGGGTAAATTATAATATAAAAATTCGAAGATACCACTGTATCGATTCTACTCACCGTCGATTTAACAGGTCGATTCCCATCACTCGCGATTCCAGGCGCTAATTTCAACGTGAGGTTCTCCTTCGCCTCGTGAATGGCTTCCTGAAGCTCCTCGGGGTTCCGTACCTGTTTTCCGTTCACTTCCAGTATCACTTCCCCTGCTCTCAGGAGCCCTTGCCTGGCCGCCGTGCTACCGCCGAGGATCCTGGCGATTATCAAGTTGCCAGATTCGTCGACCTGCACCGTGAGACCCTGGCCACAAAGAGAGACGAGTGAAAATAAACGCTTGTTCGGATGATATACGTTTGCTAGATGCACGGTTCTTAGAGGAACAATAAATGGTACCCTATTACGTACATCGAGCAGAGCGGGACCGTTTTAAGGAGTGGACGCTTAATGCCTGATTATATAAAACATTGTGCTGGACCATTGGAAAAGTTTTCGTATGTCTTTGCAATATCCACGTTTAACGATTTTACGGTGAAATTGAATCAAAGTAAAGAGGTACCAATAATACATTTACTAACAAAGTTTCTGTTTTTGTACCCTGATATGTTACACTAATGGACCTTGAGAGGTCTAGGATTATGTTATAGTAATAAAAAAATTATTGGTCTGTAGTTAGAGGTTAAATATACCCAAATTGGAGAATTTTTCTAATTTTTCTAACCATTTCATTTCAAATTTCTCTCTCGGTTTTCGTCTACTGTCCACGGAGACACACCAGAGCCTCATCCGGAGCACGTGGTGGCGGGATCGCGACGATAATAAACGCTCCGAATTATTTACGAACTGTGCAACCGGCATTTCCGTCTTCGCGCGCGAACTGCGTTCGATTCTGAATGGGAATTCTCTCACGTGACGGAATGGTAAACCTCTAAAAACAGACGGACCGGCGTTCTACCGCGAAAGTCGGCGCGAAAAGCTGTTCCTTTGTTGACTGCCGTGTACGCGCGCCTGCATTCTCTTCATCCGCCGTGAATTCGCGAGTAAACAAATGGAGAACAGAACAGCGCGAACACGAGGGAAACATTAACAGAAGAATTATTAAACTCTTCGTCTTACAATGATCCGCAGGAGCTCGGTCCAATCATTTTTTAACTGTATTAGCCAGGGGGCAGTTCTTTCCTTGAATGGAAAAAACGTGGGTTTGGTACTACTCTAGAAGAAAAAAAAAATTGGATTTCGCCCCTCTTCCCCTAGAAGAAAAAATCGGACTTTGCCCCCTCGTGTGAATTTTTAGGAAATTTTAATTATCTTCAGACGCGAATATCTCGGGGTTAAATGATCAGAATGGTATGGCTATTAAGGGCGTTGGATTTGCTTTTTATACTCTATAAGGATATCGAAAAAAATAAGGTTAATGTAAAGAAAAAATCAGAGACTTAATACCGGTATTATGCCCAGGGACTAAAACCGGTATGATTTTGATACCGGTATTATGCTAGTAAAGGTATACCGAAATCGATATATTACCGAAAACCGAAATAAATACTGGTATTTTTTTCGGTTTTTCTATTGTATACATGTCAGGGACTTCTACCAAAACGTAAAATACCGGTATTTTCGTATTTCGGTTTCTATAAGGATTACAAAGGTACAGCCGTAAAATACCGGTATGATATCGATATTTTACGTTTCGGTAGAAGTCCCTGGAAAAAATAAGATAAATATAAAGTTCAATTTTGGCAAAACCGAACATATGGGGATATGTCATCGGCATAATGGGGACATAAACCATAATGGGGGAACGCAGCTTAATGTATTTTCGACAAAATCTTACCAGAGGTTCGTCAGGATGCCTTCTCAGGCCGACCATCCTCATGGCTTCCGTCCTCTCGTTACTGGGCATCGTCGTCTGAGGCGGTGGTTCCGGTTTCGACGGCGCCTCTTTACGTTCGACGACCGCGTCGTGCGTCTCCAGGAGCGCTTTCAGGTGCGAGCTTCGCAGCAATCGCGTAAGTTCCCGCGCGTTTTCGTCCCGTGAGACCCGTAACGCGTGGCAGACCTCGTCGACGATGTCACAGACGGACGAGCATACCGGTTCCACGTGGAGCGGAGGATCCTCCAGACGCTCCTGTACCTGGGAACAGAGTCGGAAACGCCCTGGTGATTCCGGGGATTCCTTACTGAAAACTGGTTTCTGGTGGTCGGATCAACACACGGTTTAGAGTCGCGACTGTAGACGAGTCGACGACTGGGATATCTTGTGGGGATCTTTTGGAATACTAAAAAATCGTAGCGTAATTATACCTTTGACATGGAATTTGGCTACAAGGGCTGATCAGGAAATCGGAAATTTTCTGTACACTGCGTGGCATAACTATAAAATCACCTTAAAATTTTCAATCCTTATGTATTGTGGTTAAAAAAAAAAAGAAACACCTTTTTTCTAGGGAATATCATCTATCCTCATCGGGGGAAATATTATTTTTCAACACGATTTATTTAAGTACAATATATAAGAATTGAAAGGTATAGGATGGGTTTATTGTTATGCCACGCAGTGTATGAATCATTTATTATTAATGTTAACTTAGCCTTAAAATACTTTAATTTATCTGGAAGACAATCTGTGCCATAAAATCTGATTACCCAATGCTAGGCTTACCAAACTTTGGAGTCGTTAATTACCTAGATATAATTACGTATATACACGTGTATATATGCATCGACCTAATAATTCCTAGAAGTAAATAATTTATACCGAAATGTTTTCTAATCGTTTACGAGTATTAATTGAATACTTAGAGTTGAGGAATCAACCTTGAATGCATATTATATTTGGAAATATGGAAAAGGTTAACGTCAGCGACCGATACAACCGGGACACGAAGGTTCACAGATGTCTGCTCGACGCATGCTTCTTCGAACACTCGTGCTCGTTCTACTACGGTGGTGTTAGTCGAACCTACAAACAGTGAGCGGCTTTGAGCTGTTGCCAGTTGTGAAAGTCGAAACGGGTTTCCGCATTAAATTCACCGTACGAGGAGCCTATGGTTGCTCTTTGTCCACTTCGTAGAGCACAGAAGAAAATGAGTCTCTTAAAACTCTTACGGGTTGGATCAACGATTTCTACAATCGCTCGTCATTAAGGCGGACTCAACTTTCCAGCCATCTCGAGGACAATAATTTGCAATAGAATTTGTGCGGTTAGAACTATTGCGAATTTTTTGTATTTTAACTGGAAAGTCGTTTGGAAATTTTTCTTTTTAGTTGCTGATTACGAGCACTAAATGTCAACTATGGCCCCGTTTGGCGAATTAAAAACGAGCACTTTTTCCGTTGATTTGTTCACCCACCAGTGTCAAATCGTCATTGTGCAACGATGACCCAGCGTCAACGAGGTTTGATTGGATTAGCGTCGTTCGAGCGTAAGGCTAGTGTACTCTACGCTGAGCCAGCCAATACACAGCCGTTTACAACAATGGAACGGGTGATTACGAAAGTGGGTCGGTTCTCGAGCGCTTCGTAGCCACCTTCGAGAATGCTTAATACCTGAGCCTCGTCGACGGGGAACGCGACGTATGCACGCGTGCATGGTCTTTCAAACACGGCGGAAAATTACGTAAACAACCATACGGTTATCATGATCAACGATGTACAACGTGTCTGGTGATTCGAAAAACAAATCCAGTATGTTCATCGTTACGTAACTCGGGATCAATTGGAAAATATTAGTCGAAATCCTTTGGAATCGTAATCGTTCGAATAAAAAAAAATGTAATTTAATTGAAATTTCGCTAATATTGAAGAATAACAATTATCCGAATGACCATAATAACGTCGATTGTCCCAAATACCGATTATCGGAACATAGAACGAGTGACAAACGTTTTGCGAAAAAATGATTTTATATTACAGCTCAAACGACAGTTCAATATTCTAACATTAAAGTAGTCAAATTATCTAGTCAATTTAGGATCCAAATCTCGCTTGGTTGAATCGATTTCTCAACATAGTCACTTTCTCTAAGATAAATGGATGAGGATTCACCTGCATCGTAGAATCGGCTGATCGTTGAATTCTCGACGGAAGAAAAACGGGCCGATAAATTACTCGAGGAATCCATACCGATTTCACAAGCATTTCTTCGAATTACTCGGAATTACTCCACAACGAGAAAAAGTTCTGAATTACGAAAACGATCGAATGAAAGTGATCGATGCGTCGTTGACAAACGATTTTCTACGTTTCACGGATATTCGTCGCGATCCAAGCGCCACGGAAATTGCTCTAAGAAACGATCGAAGGTATTCGACTACTCGCGGCCTCGATGAATCATCCATCGAATCATTCGCCTGGATACATCTGCATCGCAGATGAACGAGGCTATTTTCACGAACCGTTGCGTCGCGACTGTACGCTAGTTGCACCGTCGTCGATCATGGATCACGACGGCGTCGAGCGTTGAAATCACTGACGAGTAAAATCGGTCGATCTTCGATAAGAGGGATCAAAAGGACGCAGATCACTCGACGATCTACGGCCACGTTGGATCCATTCTGCGTTATAAATCTTCGTCCGACGTGCGACATCAAAGAAACGAGCTCGCCAAGCGCTGTGTGCCTTGCCACGAAGCTGAGAAAACAAATTCTGTGATTTGTGGAGATTGTGCATGAATGTTGAAACTTAAAGGATTATTCTTCCCGCTGCTCGACCTTCGGAAACATCGTTCTGAGGGGATTATTTCGTAGTCTTTAGACAGACAGACATAATTCTGTTATTCTTGAGCGATATGAATTATTAGACACGCCAGGGAATAATGTGCCGTCAAATTTATTATTGACATTGATTGAAATACGAAAATATGTCCAACGTTGCTGTACAAGGTACTTCTGGAGGAGTATTAACAAGCGAACAGACGTGTAGAATATCAAAGAAATACCTGTACTAATAATTATCATCGTGGAATTTTAATGACACAGATTAGAATGTCGATAATGATGGTAATTTTGGAACCAGTATTTGATTCAGGGAATGTGCCAGTGATTATGAGAGTGGTCTAAGACAAAAATTAAAAAAAATTGAACGTATCACTTATTTGGGGTTACATTGATTTACGTTGCGAGAATATGAAAGCATTTTTGCAGAATATTTAATTGACTTAGGCTATTTTCATAATTACCGGCATATATATTTCAGTCACTATAGTTACATACGGTGGTCTTGGAAACAGTATTGTGTTTTTTTTATACACAGAATGAAAGGAGGAATGATTTTATACCAAAAAGAAATCGTAATGGTCTATCTAAAAAGAAAGTGCACCAATGCACTTGTTAAAAAAAGTTCATACAGTTGGAAGATAGAACTTGTTAAACAATGCAAAATCTACGATTTTTTCTCTAACGCCCTTTGAAATTCAGCTGTATAGCCTAGTTAGAATATTTGCTAAGGAATTGAATATACAAAAAAAATGTTTTTGCAAGTTATCTGGCATAAAACGGGTCATTATGTGGCATAAAAAATTTCTTTGCAAATAGAGTAATGAGAGAGAGACTTGAAGGTCAAGTTAATTCATACGATTACGTAGTATTTGGTAGCCACACGACCTGTGGCTCACGTTGATCTGACTTCGAATTTCACTAATTTACGCCCTCCAACGACACTTAATGACTATATGCGACACACCGTTGAATCAAATACGTATAAAAAAAATATAGAATTCCATTTAAAAAAACTAACTTGACCTTGAAAGCTCTCCCACTATTCTACCTGGAAAAAAATTACTTATACCATATAATGTTCCCCTCTACACCAAACAAATTTTGTAAGAACCGTTTTTTTTCCATATCCATTTAAAAAGGACATCCTCTATATCCGACACGCGGTCTGCATTCGTTGCCTCGATGAATTCACGGAATGTTAGATGGCCACGATATCCAAGGTCGAGGTAAGTCAAAATTTCACTAGTTTCATAACGAACGGAAAACGAGTCGGTTCCCATTACGACCGTTCCTACTTCCTACTCCATGTGGAACGTCGAGCTGCACACACAGGTATTTCTCTACATGTCGCAAGACGGTTATCATCCCGCGGCCATTAATAACACTGCATTCGTCACGGAAACAACAACAGTAGCACACGGCCGGTGTTCAACGAACGTGACACAGCCTATCATAAATTCGCTCGTTCTCCCGTAACGTCCGTGAAAAATGGTCCCACGCGACGAAGATCGTTGTAGCAGCAAAAATACCGATCGAGTCGTGGTTCACGTTCGTTACGCGTTGTCGACAACGAGAGCACACACGTTCACACGTCATCGCTGTCATTTCGAGGCAACATCACGATTCACCGAATGCTTTTCAACGTGCAACACCACAGTCTCGCCATGTGGAGATCAATAAATCCGTGGACGCCTCGTAATCCAGCGAGAACTCACCGATATCAGCCTATCCTTCGAGTGGCCTGATCGTGATTGGGAGAAACAATCGTATTAAAAAATTATTCACGTGTTCCCCACTTGGATCACATGGACTTTGTGTCATAGAGAAACATGTCTCGAGTATTATTCAGACGATCGTACACGCTCGACGGTCCTCGTTCAAACGTGTAACCTACAGAGAACCTTTTCCCCGAGAGTCCTCAAGGACAGTTGAAACGACCATCTTGAGCTCTCCCTACCCAAGTTACGAAAACGTTCGCGTCGAGTGTTCCTCTTTAGCGAAGCGACGAGAAGCTCTTCGAAAGCCTTAACTTTCACCATTCAATTCGTCGATAACGATCATCCGATACATATACTAGGAGTCAGACATACTGATGGGATCGAGAAGAATCACAGATGGTTGATCCCTGTTCCAGGATCTAGACACCAGATGATCTACTTAACATTTTAGCTACGGCGGAACTTTTTGGGAAACTGTACCTGCTGTATGGTGTTCGATTCTTTTCACTGTGATTCTTTATAATTAGGTAGTTTCCACTATTGAGCCATGTTTAAATATAAATAACGTACACGATCTTCAACGCGAGACAAACAAGTGAGTCACTACAGTGGCGTATCATTTAAAACTGTCACTTAGAGGAAACCCACTATACTGGCGTATAGTAGCTAAAAGGTTAAAAAGACCATCTATCCAACCAGAGCTCGTGGTACCCAGCTCGGTGAATCGAAACAATCCTGAAACTACACTTCACCTATCCGTTCGCCACCCACAGTTCACCAGGACCAACCAAGCCGGTCGGTCCGTCGCTTTCTCTCAGTGGACCTCAACCGAATTCCATCCTCGACTACGCGGAGACTCTGCAATACTCTGTACACTCGAGGGACCAGGTGTTAATAAAAAATCACCCGAAACTATCTGACTTTTCCCGCCAGTGTCGCGCACTATAGCACCAATAAACGTTAAACAATCTCCAGGAGCGATCGAATGGATTTTCAGTCGAGTTCCTCCAGGAACGGACGATGATCCCGTGGAGGGACATGTGTGTGACTCTTCGTGGATCACGGGTGTTCTCCCGACTTACTTCGTGTAGATTAGAGACGGCCTAGTCCAGAGGTCGCGCTCGCTGTCTCAGGTAGAAGACTCCTTTCTGGAGAACCGAAGTGTTTCCTCGTCCTGGAACAACGACTGGTGCTCCACGGGGGCAGGAGCGTCCGTCGCGCCAGGGATTCTCTCTTGGTTATCGATCAGTCCAGGGCCGTGAGCGTGCACACACGTTCGAGGGATACGTCTGCCTCACGGGGGTAAAAACGGCACCCAGGGGCTGAGGAAGGGTTCCGTTTCTCTCTGTCTCTGTCGCTCACCTCGGGACCACGAGCCACGGAGCGCGTGTGTGTTGCTTAGGTAAGCGGCGTCAGAAAACTGCCGCGCCTACTGACGTTTCTTTCGGCCCCCACCTATGCCGTCCGTCCGTTCGTTCGTTCAGGCTGCCCGAGCGAAACAGGTGGGGGCCCTTCTTCGGACGCCACGGTATGTGCAACACTCCGCTACGCTGCCGCGCGCAGGGCCGTCTATCCGATTCCCTCAGACCCATTGCCTTCTGGCAGCGTCGGGTTCGAATCGCGCTCTGGACGATGGGATATTTGACTCGTGATGCGTTTTAACCCCTTGCCCTATGATTTTTTTGACGTCTACAGTCTCATGGATTACATTGTTATTATTATTATTTATTTAGAATTGACTAAGACTAGACTTGTGAATTATATAATTTTTTTGAATGAGATAATATGTCCCTAGAAATTGATTCGTAGTTTTAACTGTCTAGGACGATCCATTTTGGAGTCACCTGTAGGGGATCAGATGACCTGGTTCCTATACAGCAGGTGTTACCTTATCGATCTCCTCTTGTAACGCAAATTGCTCAATTTTCCCAACAGCCCATAATCTTAGAACTTCAAACTGAATTCTTTTTCTGTAACATCCTGTAGGTTGCAAGTTTTTGCAGATTCGTTTTTCCAGGTAGATCAATGGGTCATTGATTCAATAGCTGTAGAATCTTCAGGAAGGACCTAAAGATTTCCAGATAGATCAATGGCTTGTTGATTTGAAAGGTATAGAATTTTCTTATTTGTAACATCCTGTAGGGGGCGTAACAAATTACCTGTTTAACAATGTCTATATTGAAGAATATACCGATGTTTACACAGGATGTAACTATGTAAGCGTAAACGTGCGTCGTTACAAGGAATGTCAAATATCCCGTGCACCTATCCGAAGAGGGGATGGAGGGGGTGGCCTAGTACTTAAACATTCCGTTAGCGTTCGTCATTCTTGCATGAAAGTGTACGCACTGTTCGCCAATGCGCGACATTCTTCTCTCTACCTTGAAAATCGTTTCGTGATTTTCAGTTTCAAATTTCTCGACGGTGTTTTACTTCTCTATCGATTTTTAGGATGAATATCGTTACCTGTCTGAGAGATCTATGCAAGTTACGCAAGTTTGTTCCGAGGAAAATTGACGAGTATAATAGCGTAAGAAAAAAACATGTGGTTTGCAGTCATTGACACCGATCCGTTTGTCGATCTTGTGACACAGCGAGACCCTTCTCAAGATACACGATAATCCGTTACACGATACAACGGGATCGTATAGCCCCGGCGTTAAAGACAACCATTGTCGATAGGTGGTTCGTGAACCCCAGGTTCAATGAACATCGATCGAAACGTTTGTTAGAATCTGCTGTTTAAATCGAAGAATCCTGTATCTTAAGGATTTCTAATCATTGCACTATGGAATTTATCGAAAAATGTGTACGTGCCAAACAGAATAGAATAAAAATTTCTGTGAAGATTAGTATAAATTTTACTTCACTTTGGTTCCAACGACATCTTTAATAAAGGAAACAGATACTTTGACATTATTTCAGTGCAATAAATTAACCTACAGAAATCTGAGCTTGCATAAAGATCTGAAGTTTATTAATCACCTATCGTCATCATATTCCAAGTTACAGTGAACTCTAGGATTTTCAGAGGCGAGTAATTTCAGAAAGAAAAATGAAAGACGAAATATTAAGCAAAAGGAATTAATTTACTAAAATAGTTTTCAATCATTCTTCAAGTAAAACCTCCCACTCTCACCGTTGTTTCGAATCATCTCCGTTGCTCAAATTATCAAATCTATTCTTAAATTTTTAAACATATTGAGAATTCATAATAGAAAATTCGAGCTCTGTTTTCCCCAAAGAAGGTTCACCCAAGTTATCGATTGTTGAAAATACGGGCGATTACGAGTAAAATACGTCTGACGCGGACGGGTTATTCTACTTGAAAGTCTTCAACCGTTTTACGATTTTCTGTCATCCATTTTAATTTACTTCATTCATTAAAATTTAACTAGATCATCGATCGATCCTGTTTGCAGCTGACAATCGAACAGTTCGAGTAGTATAATCCATCTGCGTCAGACGCATTTCACGCGTATTTCACCCGTATTTTCACCAATTAACCCTCGGAAGGCGGGTGGTCTTGAACGAACACGTCAGACGAATGCCGGATCATTTCGACCTATAATAAAATCTTATAAAATTGTATGTACACTATCAAGTTCATATATTACCATTTACATATAACAGCAAAAAAGGGTAGAAAAAAATGTACAAATTCACTAGAACACACAGAAAATAACGATTATAAAATAACAAATAACTTTCTTTTCCTCGATTTTCGTCTTAGGTCGCCATATGCAATCGATTCTGTGAAATTGTCCCCTATTTTGTTTAACACCCTGTACAGACAGTGGAATTTGGCGCGTGGCGTTCAGGAGGTCTCGATACGTCACTGTCACCTACACGCGCATTGGATGTCGCACACGCGCGCTCCTTCCATGTTCCCCTCCCTATCACCCGATTACAAAGCCGGTTGGAATTATATCGGTGTGTACAGGCGAGTATATACACACGCAACGCGTCTGGGGCCTCGCGATTTCTGCGAACGTCGAACGATGACTCCGCTCGCGGAGACGCCGCCTCGAAGTACAATTGACCGGGTTCCCCGAGGTCAGAACCAATTACGGTGGATATCAGCGAAAACGATTTGTCAATCAAGACCCGACGGATTATTCACGAACCTAACCGAGACCTACACCCTGACTTCCTGCCGTCACGTATGTGATTCACCTCTTTCGTCTTTTCTTTTAGGCAGGAAATATGCCTTTCTTCTCCTGGCTTCTTTCTATCCGGTTCTTCGCTCTTTGGACATGGTCAGGCTCACTTGTTGCCTTCGTTTCCAGAGATTTTTGAAGCACACAATCCCTGGCCACATTAATGTGACCACTTGGAGATTTTATTGAAGAACAATCTTTTTTTCTCAGTGCTACCAGTGCACGAGAAATTATTGTCTCTATTTTTATTAAACATGCCACCGTACTTTTTTGACATTGGAGCAATTTTGTCATTTTATGCATTTACTCTGCTTTTGTCTAGTATGCTCGGTATAGCTTAATAATAATTAGGCATACAAGTGCATATTTTCAAAATGAAATAAAACACTTAAGGGTTAAATAAGTGTTGTCCATCGAGCTTTAAGATCCTACAAAAAATGTCAATTTCAGACTTTCAACAATTTTGTACTAGTTATATTTATAAAACAATAAATGTTCTTGTTTAGGAAGTCAATGTTTCTTCGCATAATTTAATGACGCCGATCACCGGTGACTATCATGGCAGTCAATGTGTTAATTATAGAACTTGGGTGACTTCTTGATAGATTTACGACACTACTAAGACCCCATTTTAGCGACCTCTTCCCCTCTAAATTGAACATGACTTAATTATGTTGAAAGTGTGAACTTTAAATTCGATGTTTGTTGTTTCTTCAAAAGTTCACTGGGTCCAGATGATTTATTCTTAATCAGTTTAGACGGAGAGACAGTATCAGTGCGAGTTTCTCGACGCATTCCTCCCCATAATTCACTAACGTGTCCTATTAATCTAAATTTTCGTATTACTCGAGCGACCTTTCCTCCTAATTAATCACAATGAATGATGTTCTGCTCGGCTATTAAGATGCTCCCCCAGGCAAAGTTGACGTTGAACAAACACATCTTCCGTTAGAACTACAACATATTTTTCCAGACAGTGACGTAAACACGCTTCCTCCCCCTTTAATTAACGTCCAACAAATAGGAACACTTTTCATTTTTTGCCTGGATTGCACATTTATCGTTGTATTTTAATCAAATAATAACATAGACAAGTAAGTCCCCAGTCCCTAGGTAATTGAATTATGTCTTAAAACTTTCCTAACGTCATAATTACGCAGTGGATTTTATGCATTCATAGCCTTAGGGTCTGAGATATACAATAAAGGACAAAACTTTCATTAACGACTTTTCCATTTTACTCTTAACCCAATAAGATACTTGAGAGAAGAAAAAAATTCCCATATTTGCTCTAGTCTTAATGAATTACTTTATAAAATGTAATTACATATAAAAACCCGTACTCTGGTCATAACACAATTCTAACCATCCTAAAGGATAGTCAACGCTTCTCCCCATAAGTCGTGTCAATACAAATCGTACCTACAAGAATATTTACTTTTTGGGGTCAGAGGAACAAAAACTTCACACTTTGCTCACAAGCTCATCGCCAGATTTTCTGGTCCTGAGTCAACAACCCAATTTTCCGTATCCATCGGGGTCCGTTTTCAAAGGTTTTCGGGCAAAAACTACCATCACGCCCCGCCGTGTCTGTCATCGATTCCCATTGTTGCGTACCACCGGCATCGGGGGCCGGAAACGGACACAGCACCGGCTTCTTAACGACGTTTCGACACCAGCCGGCCCTTCTACCTGCCGAGCCCCCGATGGCCAAGGTGGAATGTGGGCCGGACAGGTGAGAGAGGAGAAATGTGTGAACGGGCCCTAACGTCGTCGAGGAAGCGCAACCGATCGGGACAAGATAATTCGAAGCGTCCCTTCGATCCCTCCATAACACTCGTTCCAAAAATCCCAAGGGACACAGTTTTTAGCCGCAAATACCAAAAAAGAAAGATCCTAAAGCCCTTCAAATGTTAGGTCAAAAATTAGAAACTGAGAAATTTTACGAAATTGTCGATAATTGTTAAGCATTCCCGATTTCTATCTGTTCTGAGAATTCGAAGGACACCTGGAATCGTTGTCTAAAGTCTACACTGTAGACTTTTCGAACCCTATTCGGGGGCAGTAGATATTTCAGATCCTAATAGAGTCTAATATTCGACAAAAAGTACCTATGCTATCTAAGAGGATTTTCTTAAAATTTTTTGGAATAAGAGTTTTATATTCTAGGCTTCCAGAGATCCTAAGAAACCGTGACAATTCAGCATTCCCAATTTCTTTCCATTCTGATCATTTCAGAGACTCCTACAATCGTTCTAGTCCTTTCAAACCATACTAAATGACAGTAGTTTCGACGAGAAGTATACAATTCATAATGATTTTCTCAAGATTCTTTGGAACGTTAGTTTTAAGACCTGTGACAGAGACAACTTAAAAATAGAGAATTCAACGGAGACTAATTGAGAAGGTGACTCTTGTGTTGCGTTATTTTTCTTCCACGGAGTCGCGTTATATAACGGATGACGAAAGAAGATGTGACGCGAGACTGGCGTCACGGAGGAACCGTGGAGACGACGAATATTTTCATCGATGGCTGAGAGGCGTTTTGCTCGCGTTTCCGCGCCTCGACCGAAATAATGCGTCTGTGATGCAAGCAGCTCCATCGCAGCGAAGAGAAAACGACGCGAAACGATCCGAAAATTTTCGATCATGGACCACGTGATCATCCACTGTTTTTTCCGTTTAAACGCACGTCTTGCACATTCCTCCGCGCGCCGCGGGGTTTCGTTTCGGGAAACAGTCTTGGATTCCGTGGAAATCGGAGCCGTGCTCGATCGTCGATCGCGACTGTGTTCCTGAACGGTTCAGGGAAAACGAGAAACGACCGTGGGTGTCCGTCGACAGGATGTTTTAACGGTCCAGAGAGGGAAATTGTGTATCGAAACGTTGCGTAGAAAATCATGATTTTATGTGTATACCGAGTTGTAGATCGTAGATCGTGGGAAATAGACTGAACGTTATAGACGCCATACCTAGGTGTTTACGACACAATGAAATACTGTGTTAAAAAGGTTTTGGAGATCGCTACTGTGACGGAAGAAAGAAAACTTTATTTTCGAGTTTTAACAAAATTCGAAACGTCACTCCAAAAAGTATCCGATTTCGCGTGAAATAACTCTAACACTATTAACAGCTAATTATATGTGTATGAAAAAGTATTCGAAAAAAATATGTCGTATTGACTAGCAGAGCGATTTCAATATATGATCCTCTAATTATTCCGAACTGTGTACTTTTGTGGAGAGTAACTGCTTGATTACGATAATTTCAATGCTTTGTAGTTTGTCGATGAAAGTGTAGTTTAAAATGCCTTGAATAATTCCTGGTGGAGAATATAAAAAAATGGGTTCAAGCAGAGATGGGCAAATTCGTTACCTAAATAAAAAATTTCGAATAACGAATGAAAGATAAAAAAGTACTTCGCCATTTTTAATAGCATAACTGTGAAAATTTCAATTTTTACAATAACATAATACTTCTTCTCGAATGAGTAGACTCTTGGCAAACAATTACTTCATTTCATTAACTGTTCAAAGGTCAGGATAACGATCCCAGATACTGCTGTTTTTCACGAATAAAATTGTGACCAACTCTGGGTTCAAGTTAGGAGCAAATTTTTGCCAGTTGGTTGAGGATGACGCGTGGCAACGGGTTCCCCTTTCATTCTACGACGATCGAGCTACAACACGATGGCGAAAATTTCACTGGACCAGAACCCATCGTAAATGAAACGTCCCTCTCTCTCCCTCTCGTTCTCGTAAAATCGAGCGGTCGTAGTAAACACGTGGAGCGTGCACATGTCTCTCAGATCGTACGCGCAACGCGCGCATGCTCCGGACAGTGTGATCGTATTTGTTTATTCGCATTTCGCCAGAAACAACACGTCGAGGGTCATATCGACGATTAATTGGACCGAAGAGTAGGAAATTGCATTCTGTCTGCCAGAATCAGTGTCTGGTTCGTATTTTACATTTAAAAATAAAGTTCTTCGGAATATTTGTAATATCTGCCGGTGATTGCGAAAGTGGCCCCAGTAAAAAATCTAAAAAAATTGAACATATCGCGTCTTTGGATAACATCTCGACAATAACAACTCATTGACTCATGTTGCAATAATATGGAAACTTTTTTGCTAAATATTCAATTATTTAAAAACAACAGAAGAAAGCAAATGGTATAAGCTGTTTGACAACAATTATTCTTTACATTCATCAGGAAGTGGAATTTCAAGGAAGATTCTTCAAATACGTTCCAAATCTCAAATTCCACTATTATATACTCCACCTTCTATTAATTTAACACACAATTTTCCAATCAGTGTACTCCATCCCAGTTCTAGTCCAATTCTTTCCTCACTACCCTCACATAACAACACTAACCACTAACTATAATTCACAAAAGCTCCCTTTCATCGATTTTCGTCTACCACAACAAACTATAAATATTCTCAGCTATATCTTCTAAAACAAACTTTCCTCATAAATAAAACTAAAATTCAATCACAAGGAGTAATCCACCGTGTTATTCAACGTGATCGTTATCAGACGTGACTATCGACATCTCGCCAGTTCATTTCCCATTCGGATCGCTGGACGCAGGATCGTGGTTCACGTAACCACCGACAGAAGGTTGTAGAGAAGTCGTGCAAAGAGTTCACTCACCTTCACCAGAGAATTCACGACCGGACTGTCCAGCAGGCCCTTGAGGAACAGCAGGTCCGTGTCCTCCGCCACCTTGCCCAGCTCCTGCAGGTTGTCGCGTACGTGCATGAAGGCGGCTGGAACAGCGACCACGCACTTTTCCATAACACTGTGACGACGACTATCCACGTCGACGACGACGGGGCAACGACACTACGCCGGCGGGACGGGCGGAACCGTGAAGGGGGCGCAAAAAGGGGAGAAACGAGACCGGGGGCGAGGGGGTGGGTGGGCCGCGGGTGTGGCCATCCTCCGGCCGGATCAATATTCGGGTAGCCACAGGTGGGTACGAACCTTTGGTACACGCGGCTCCCTTTCAGAGTGTGATAAATCGAACTGGGAAAAGTCGTCGGCGAATATGGAACGCCGCGTCAGAACAATGAATTACAATAATTCACCCCTGACACGTGTCGTGGATATTTTTTTTTTTTTTCAAACACGTTTTGTATGATTTTGAACATTTTATCGAGGATACGGTATGTTTTGGTTGGTTGTACAATTCTTTTGGTCCTTCTTGGGGATATTGATTAGGTGGAAAGTTGAAAGAGAAGTTAAGGTGGGGGTGAGGAAAATTAATCGTTTAGAATCTTGAAGCATTGTGGAACGTTGTTGTGAAGATTGATTGAATATTCTGATCCATAAATTAAATTTTTGAGTGGGTTTCTGGCTGGAAAATTTTTGTGATTTCGATTATTTTATCGAGGATACGTTTTTGTCTCGGTTCGTTGTACAATTCTTTTGGTCCTTTTTAGGTGTATTGATTAGCTTGAAAGTTGAAAGGGAAGCCAGGGGAGAGATGAGGAAAATTAATTTTAAATAATATAGTGCTCGGGGCATTGTGGAACGTTGTGGTGAAGATTGATTAAGGATCATGATCGATAAGTTAGACCTTCGTGTGGGTTTATACATGGAAAATTTAAGTAGTTCGAGCAGCGAAGTCGATACTATATACATGAAGTTTACATTGAACTCTGTCTTGGTTAATGTGAATGAAGATTGGATGAACTGTAGATAATAATTGATGACAGACCTTGCTGCACAAGGTTGAATAATGGAACGAAGCAGAAAATAGTAATCTACGGGGACTGTAGTACCTACGTCTTCAAAATAATGTGAAGTTTCTTCATTATAGACTTCTGCTAAGAACGTAGTAAAACATTATACTTATACCTTAGCCATTCATTTATGAGAATTTTTAATAAATTATAATATTATTATATTTCAATAAATTGTATACTATTAGGTTGTTGCACACGAAATGATCGATTCATTACTAACACATGATATTGTACTGACCATTGTACGAATTTTTTAGACAAAGTAAGATTAAATAAATTCTATACACGTTTTTCCTTAAACTACAAGAATAACATACATGTCATTTTCAGTATATAATTATTATACTGAATTTGAAGATGACTCTTCAAAGACACTTTTGGCTGCTATCTTTCCGCGGAAAGTTGTAGTCACTAAATAGTATTTTTTAGTAAAAACTTACATGCATCTTTATAAAATTTATTCATGAATTCGGTTCAAATGTCAATCTTCTAATGCACGTGGAGGAAATGGCCGAATTTAACTGAGAATGATTCTCTACCTTAATTAATTTTAAAATAAAGAATGAACGTTAATAATTTTCATTCATAAAAGCAGTGTCAAATATATCTATCAGTAAAATCGCCAATTTCACGTGCAACGACCGAATAGTTCATTCCTACAGCAACACAAACAATTACATAACCAGGACAGACACAATAATATAGAGCAAGCTCAAGGACGGAGAAATTATCGTCTTGCTAACAATTTGGTTAGACTACTTAAAGACATAATTCACGGGTACCAGAACTAATTAGACCCGCGTGCACTGTACAGACATTTATCGCAATTTTTCAATTTCGTTTCGACGATGTTTATATAATTCCTTCTCCTGATTTCAGTCGGGCCGGTCTAAATTTACTGAAAGAATCTCCGAAAAAAAAAACGATTTATTGTTTCGGAGCAGATTTGACGGTGGCATAACGTAAGCTGTGTCGGAAGAGCTTTTTACGATGTTTACTTCTCAGAGATGGACCGCGCACTTGCGTTTCGAGGGCTTTCGATAACCAGCTGTCTGCTTGAATACGTACAAGACGATAAGCGACGTCGTCGACGTAACGGTTGCATGATAAATGCGTTATGAAGGTACATATATCGGTGCACGGAATTGACCACAAAAGAACTAACAGCGTATCCGCGTGTATCGTCTGTCACGAGCGAGCCTCGACCTATTTCTCACCGCAGTTTAGACTTTTAATGGCTTCGTAAAAGTATTTGCACGGATCTAATAATAACCGTCATTTTTCCTTCTCATAAATTGTGGGAGATAAAAGAACTTAGAACTCTTAGAGCAGATGGTACAAGTGGATCCTCAGTTATCCCTGTTTTAAATTGAAATGTACAAGACAATAGGAAATTATTTCGACGAGATCGAGTTTGTGCCTTGGATGGGGTTGTTTCTCTTATCAACCGAGAAAGATCATCGAAAAATTGGTGTTGGATGGATTAACTACCAGTGCAAGAGGTAGATAGAGAGAGTAACTTCCAATTCGACGATATTTCGTTGAAGGTTCGGTGAAATACGGGGATATAAAAGCGGAGGAATAATATTGATGCACGCGAAATCGACCAGAGAAAAAGAGTTTCATCTCAGGGCTCCTCAAGAACCTGGAATTCCAAACTCGTTCCCGAATAACTTAATATTTCTTCATAATTCCGCGGAATATCGTCCCGTCTACCTGGGATTCATCGATCAGGACGTTCGAAGAATAGACAGCCGGAGAAAATCACGATCGTTTCTTTACATTTTCCCCAGACTGTTTTTCACGCGATCGAATAGACGACGCCGATTATAAATAGAAAAGAACCGTGCGCGGTTTGACGCAGTTTGCAATCGTTGTTTCAACGCTCTTTACCGTTTTCGATGTGATACAATTTCGTCCCGTTCACGGCGTCGATGCTGTCCAGCAAACGACGATCCTCCAGCTTCTCCTTCCTCCCGAAGAAAACCATCTTTGATGTGTTTCACGAACAGAGTACTTTCTCGTCCAGTTGATCGCTAGATCTTGTGTCAGATCCACTCGAACAGGATTCACATCTTCACCGATAATACAAATAAACTCTATCCCCCTTATAGAAACTTCATATACCTTCTACATTATTTGTACAAACACCTTTCATTCAGTTGAACTAAATTGAAAACGTCACAAGACATCGATCGTGATCTTCTTTTATTTGGCCCGTCACGAGACCAGAGATATCTCACGTTCGTTGTAGGTCAGTTCCTCGAATCACTTGTTTTTTCTTCACGATTATGAATTTTTAACTATTCCTTGATCCACGTGAAGTGTGACTGGTCCAAGATTTGTGACACTTTTCCCTGTTTCATAGAGAAACACTGGAGTCAACGCACGATTTTCCGGCACAGATGGTAGAAGCAGCGTGTCTGTTGCACGACTGTACGTCGCAGTGAATGGGTGCGCTGTCTTACACCTGCCGGGACCCTGGGTCCCCGACTCGGCCAGGGGACTGAAAGCGACACCCCGTGGAGGTGACGGGACTACGGAGCTAGCCCAGCGTCGAGAAAGACCGAGCCACTTTTTAAGGGCATCACGACGGAGAAAGTGGATCCTTCTAACGTCACGAACGCTTCTCCGATGACGACATTTCGTTTCGTTCACGCTGTGGATATAATCCGTTCGATTGTTGACACGCGATGATCGCGTACATGCTGCGTTATTTATGTAACTTCAAAGATATACGTTGGTTTATCGTCGATGGGGAACTCGTTGCTGAACGATATTGTAATTCCGTCAGGATTTTGTTCGCCTGACAGCAGGAAAAATTTAAACAATTTCTGTATTCGACGTCTTGATAGATTAGGATCTCTGAATTATTATGCTTTTTTTAGGATTTGTTGTTTATCGCTCCATACATTCGCGTTATTGTGGAAATTCGGAGATTTGAATGTAACTTTCTTGTCGGGTGAAGTGTAATATATTTCTGATGAGTTTTGTAGTTGGAATTGTTGTTTCAAGTCTGGTAGCTTTTGATCTCGCGAGTATAGATACTTTGCCGATAGATTACTTGCTATGTCACTGGGAGAATCTACCAGTCATAGTTAATAGCTTTCGAATGATTGAGTATCGAGGGTTGTGAACGTAATTATTTATAGAAGTAATATTAATAGATAGTTTTCACGTCTTCAAACGTCTTCAAACGTCACTAGATATCTTCGAATGCTTTCGAACGCCTTCAAACATCTTCAAACACCTTCAACCGACTACGATTGTGTTCAAACCTTTTCAAACGTCTTCAAACATCTTCAAACGTCTTCAAACGTCTTCAAACACCTGCAAGTGTCTTCGAACGTCTTCGAAAAATCGAGTTTGAACTTCTAAATATCCTTCCGCGTCCCTTTTTGCTGACTCGATCGAAGAAATTGTAGATCTCTGGCAGTAGCGGGCGAAACGCGTGCTATCGTCGCCGAGGAACGATCGGGACTGGCAGGAGATTTCGTTTGTCGGGTGGAACGAGGGATCAAAGGGAGAGAGGAAAGCTATTCTTATTTTTCCAGACGAGACAGAACGAGAGAATCAGAGAGTCGGGGTAGGGAGCGCACGAGAAAACGTAAGCACCACCGACTGAAAATTGCCCGCAAGGAATCCCGAAGCTTCCGAGCCGATGGGGCCAGAAACGAACCAGCTGGTTTCTGGTAGAGGAGATTTGGAAGGGGGGCGAGCAGAGAAGAACAAACGAAGAAAAGAAATAAATGCATACGTAGTCGCCGAGATTTGGCGTCGTGACGCCAAGCGTCTGCGTGTCGACGTCAGCTGCAAGTGCTCCATTCGAACGGTTGACGTTCTATTTGTCAACTTTCATTCGAAATAGTACTAAAAACTATTAAAATACCATGTGGTGCAACGATTAATATACAGGGTGATCCCCCTAACGTGAACACCCTTAGTATCTCATTTGCTTTTGATTTGCAGAAAATTAATTTTAATAAATGTCCAAAAGTGGTGTCCATCACTTCGATATCTTTTTGCATATATTCCTTTATCGTAATTATTTTATTATTTAAATCTACTCTCATACATTTTTGGATTTTTCGCAATGAAGGTCATATTATTACAGGTCATTGGAATGGTCTTGATCTCAATTTTTACGTCACGTTGATAAAAACATGCAGTCCCGTTTAAGAAGACATCGTTCCCTTGAAATTTCGAAAAATATGACCCTCAGAAAAATGTTTGCTTATCATAGTATCTGTTCCTTTTAACCGAATAATACTCTCCCTCGCATTTTATTGCATCTTTAAAAACAAGTGAACTATTGAAGTTGCTCACGTTAGGTGGGACACCCTGTACAATGACAGATACCACTATGTTGTATGAAATACAGTGTTTAATGTATCGATCTTGGTAACGAACAACTATTTCCTAGAACCATTGTGTTGGATATGAAAAGGTATGTTATTTTACGTTACTGAAACGTGTGACGCGAGCACGTGGCAAGTTTTGTGCGGTTTAGAAGAAACGGTAAAAATAATTTTTTTTTCCAGGAAGGAGAAATAGAACACAAGGTAGCCATGATAATAAACGTTCGCACATCAGAGATCGTTAGCGTACAACGCTGGTTACCGTTTGTCAAATATTTTACGATTTTAATTATGTGTCTGGTGCCCGGTAATTTGTTTATTGTTTTGTTAGCTACGGCTGTCCATTGGCCTGGTTACGTTGCCTTTTCAGTGATCCCAGAAGCTGCTTCTTATCAGAACGGCCATAAAAGTCAGACGGTTACCGACCGTTGGCGTGGCGAAGAAGTGGAGAACGATGGAGAGGAAAAAAAATGAAACGGAGCGACGAGATATCTCAGGAATTTTTCATCAATTTCTCGAGAAACGATTGAAAAAACTTAATGTTCGCGATCCGAAACGTTGAAAGACTGCTTGGAAATATTGGTGGAATTCGTGGAAACGAATTTACAGAGAAAAAAGAACAATTTGGAAGACCAAGAAAAGAAGAAATTTCTGTAGAATAGGTGTCCATGAATGTGTCCAGGAAAAAAGGAAAGGATGGAAGACAAGCTTTTGTGAGAAAGTTTCAAGCTTATAACATTTCATTATAAACCTGACGAAAATTACGGTGTACCATTAGTATTAACTTTTGCTTAAGGTTGCAAGCTGTATGGAAGTTTTGTTATTAGCCTCATCGATCCATCCGAGTTTCTCTTCGCAGACCACGTGTATGGGTATCGATACTTTGTGTTTGTTCGAACTTTCTTATATACGATATAATTGATTTGATTGACTCTTAATTGCAAAACACAGAAATCGAAAATTTCAGGATAATCTTATACTTATGTGACATACTGAGTCGTGGTTCGAATTTTCTCGACTTATGGTCGTTCGAATCATATTCCAGGCGTGGTGTTGTGACACGTGGGTCAACCGCGACGTGAAAAGTGGAGCGTAAGCCCGCATCTGAAGTGCTTCCCCGGAAATCACGTTAAATTTAACAAGATCACAGCCAGTTCACTCTTAAGAAAAAGCATCTTTAAATTCGAGAGAACAAAACTTCTTCGAGAAGTCTTCAAAAAATCTTTTCAAAAATCTCGCGAAAACTACATCCTCGAGATTAGTATCCTCGATAAACTCGATCAAAGTCAAAGTCCACAATCCAACGAAGTGGCAAATGGATGCAAGTTAGATCTATAAACAAAAACTTCGTTAAACTTCATCAAACATAGCGCAACCTAACTACGAAAACAGCTTCTCAAGAGATAAAATTGATTTAACGTTCTGCAATAACCATAAGATTTCGAAATTTCAGGGGAAATCGAAGGGAGTCCATTGAAGCCTCGACTACATCGAACCGAGAACCGAATTCAGTTAAAGAAACCTCGGAAATAGAAGTTCAAATAAACGTCGTTAATCCCGCCGGAACCAGATCAAACGCGACCGCCCCGAGCAGTCCATTAAGAATTACAAAAAAACCAATAAATCGTGTGCTTCACCGAAGTGGATGAAAGCATCGTAGATACTAGAATCATCGCGCGGGGACCATCAAAAACCCGCAAAGCCAAACAAACGGGCCGTTGTCGGTCGTATCGACTCACCGGAAGTGGAGTTCAGATGAGGCAATTCTTTCCTGGGGATGATCGAGCATCCGCAGATGTCCTCGATATCCATCATCGACCTGCTGTTCTTCATTCTTGTGACTAGTTTCTCGTTGTTGCCAAGCTGTTTCAGGTGATCATTCCAATAGGTATCGGGCGATCAGCATGGATCCCAGCCCCTGTTGTTCCACTCGTGGGATCGAACTTCCTTTGCCGGTCCGAGTCCTCGATCGATGATCGGCAACCTTGTCATGCTATCCTTTAGGAACGTTCCACGTGTTTTCCCCTCCTCCCCCTCCGTGAATCGATCAACACGAAATCAAAATGGTAGTATCGAGATCACGGGATCTATTCATAGATATGCACACCGGCGTGGAGGTGGGCTATGGATCGAGAAACGACGAGAAGAACGAACGAGGAAGACCGCAACGGGACCTATAAGCTCGCGCTCGGTTCGTGTCCGGTACTTATAGCTCGGCCGAGCGGGGGGTTGGGTTTTTACACCCTCTCTTTCTGTTTCCATCTCTCTCTCTCTCTTTCTACCGAGCTTCCTGCCTAGCGAATTCGCGACTCGTGGCAACGAGTGCGTTCTGATCGATCGATAGTAAAACGCGCGCCCACGGAAGGGCAGACGTTATTGTTGATTGCGACCGCGGAACTGGGACGTCTCGAGGATCTGAAAACATGTACTTTATTGATCTAGTGCTCGATGTCAAGGGTCGAGGTTTCAGGGCTGAACGAGTTCTCGTGGATGGAAAGTGTATGGATCTATGGACGAAAGACAAAAGTTTTCTGTATTATTAGTGTCTAATTGTGAAAAGAAGTATTTGTTTATGCTCTTTGAGGGGATATATGCAGTCCGTATTATGGATGGATGAAAATGGTTTATAATGTTTCCACTGTATCTGTTTCAGTTGGATTTAATCGACTCGGGATTTGGGATATTGTGTGTATATTAAAGGCGTTTGAGTTACGATTTGTAGTGTTGTAGTTAATGTTAAGTTGTTGCAAAGGAAGGGGAATGATTATCGAGAGGCATAAAAGAGAATAGAATATAATTGTTTTTGTCTACTTGATCGAGGTAAATAGCAATTATTTTCGAATACAAATGATTTTTAAATTGTATTTATAAAATTGTACCAGACAAAATGATTAATAACTAAATTTGTTTAGTTATCTCATTTATGTATAAAAGTGTAGAAAAGCATGGGTTAGTGATTGTAACAAATAATGTACTGGACGACTGAGTGGGGTGCGCGCACGTGGGTGAGAAATATGTGTGAGCGAAGGGTGTTCCTATGCAACAATAAAATAGCCTGCAATAAACAAGCGCCTACTGTACGACATCATACCTAACCTGTATGCAACAACATTATTTCAATTGCTCCTTGTTGATAAGTTGTTACTAAGATATCCGACCTTTGAATATTATAAAACAGATCTGGAGCAATTTTTTGGTGCCATAATATTTGTGTAAAAAGGCCATTTACTATCTATTTTGTAAACAACAAGTTTTTTCTTTTTCTTTTGCGAATATCTCATTAACTATAAACGGTGCTGTGGAAGCAATCTTTTGAGATATAAATCGTTAAGATACGTTAATATTCGGCGCCAACTATTTTCCGGTTGTTTTTCTAGTGATATATTATACTGCTGCCATCTCGTCGACTCCGTGGGAAGCTAAAACGATGGTAATACTGCAGTTGCATACTTGCAGGCGCTTTCAACCGATCTCTGATAACGTCATTATATTCTTCGTTATCAACGAAAGGTGTCTCTACTGATTAGGAAAGTGAATTACTGTTCAATTTGTTTAGTAAGCATCTGCCGATGCAGGCTGTACCTGAAACGTTATCGCGAGGATTTAAGTGTCCTCTGCACCCTAAATGACCGAAGTCGGTGCTTTAAATTCTTTCTGGCTGTTAATGCAAACATAAACGTGAATGTTACCGACTCCTGAAGTTGCTTACAAAAATTTACAATATTTTTTACAAATATTTAACTTGATTTTGTATTTCCTTCAATTTCTTTTATTTTTCAACGTTCATCTAGGACTTTTGTCGTGGACTTCCATTTATCAGCTGTAGCATTCCGGATTCAACTATCGGAAGCGTATACATTGACTGTCAAATAAACAAATTCGACTGTTTAAAGTTCAAATTCTCAAGTTCCGTCTCTTATATTACAAACTTCACCTATTCCACATTCCCCTTCACAAGGCTCGAACTTCTAACACAACTTCCACCATTGAAACCTTAAGCTTCCATCTTTCACACATCCAACAACCAACCCTCCCCGTCTATGACACCTGAAATCTCGAAGTTTCCACTTCCATATCTTTCACACGTGTCAGACGTGCAACGTAGTCCACCTGTTCAAATTCAATCATCCATCCTCTACCGTTCACAGCTTCAACATTCCGTTAACATTTTACATTCAATATATTGCGAAAATCCTCGTTCACGATACTGAATATTACACCGAAAGGCTTGATCCTAGGACCTACGTTTGATTTAGACATTTTTTACTCCATTCGGTGAGTACCGTAAGCTCCCTAGAGTCTCCGACCATTTTCTTTTATCACCCTGTATATCTTCTCCCTTCCTACTCGTCGCTATTCCCATTGATATAGTGGAGACGATGTGATTTACTGGGTCAACAGAGCGTGATGATAGGGAAGGGAACGTTGTCTCACAATTGAAAAGTGTCGGGCTTAAAAGGACCCAGTGAACGAGGTCCGAGCTTCTTATCGATGTTCACAGACCCATCGTGACGGTTTACGTCGTCATAAAATCTCGGACCATTTACACGAATTACCTTTTCGTAGTAATTCATCGTATCAATTGGAAGATTGAGCGAACAGGGGGGAAGCTCCGATAGTCGGGATATCCAGGCCAGCACTGGCACCGCGGATCACGTTTATGATACTCGGGCGAAACGTGCCTCTCGTCGATCGAACTTGCTTTAATACCGTACGATTAGTTCTCGCGGATGGTCGATCCCATTTTTTTCCTGGCGTATCTCACGAGTCGAGATAGCCTAATCGGCGGGGGGATACGTGTACTCGAAACGTGTACTCGGATTAAGGTAATACGAAGCTTGCGGTGGCTCGGAGATTAGAACCTCCCAGTTTCCATTCCCAACCGCCGCGACTCATTAGCGTGAATTGATGCACGCGAATAGTATGCGAAATTAGAATTGAACTTCCTGTTGGCTGGCCGTGAAACGAAGTGTTGCAAGAAATTGGATTCTTTGATACCAAGGAGGTCGAATGTTTGCACAATTGCTTAAACGTCTACGCGAATTCTTAGATACAAAAATAGGAGAGATACGTTGTGTTTCGTTTTTTTTTGGTACGAGGACTTCGTGACGGTGAAGGTAGTATAAATAGAAATGTTGTTAGACTTCAACGAAGTGTTATTTTGTTTATTTCATTCTATTCTGTTCTGCATGTTGGGACTTCGGTTATTCGTTGTTGGACGGAACACGCGAGGCATAAATATTATAAGAACGTTGACCAGAAAATAAATCTGTTCTTGTTACATATCATATCATTAGAATACATTTCCCCTAAGAATCGATAATAATCAAAGTTGATCGATAGAAGATTGAATCGTTTCGAGAGTGAGAGTCCAGAATCGGTCTGGAATAAAATTGGAGGTGGTCTGTGCACTATACAACGATAAATGTTATTAATAAGCCACCACGTGCTGCCCCTGGTTACGTAACCCCCCTCATCAACGCACAGTTAAGTGTGTGCGATAGCTCAGACGGGAGAGAGTGGCGTTTTATCGTTCGACCTGGCCTGGTTCGACGGTTGTTTGCTCGTAATCAAATCACTGTCGTCCTCGATACATAGAACCGGCGATGCTGCCGCTGCAACGATTGCACCGATGAAGCTCTGTCGTTCGATAACCGCGATTTACAGCGGCGAATTTCGCAAAAGCTTTACGAAGTTATTGACAGCGCGCGCCGGTGCGCGCCGTGAATCAGGATTATTAGCGATAGCCGACGACGGGAAAAGAATGTGAAACGTCAGGGGGAGGGAGTGTTGGACACCCACGTGTAATCGTCGGCTGACGGGATTTTCCGGCCGATGTTAATCCATTTCGATTTTTCACGAATTTTATATTTCTATCCTGACCAGCTATAATATATGACCTAGGAATAATTTTAGCCCAATTTATTAATTTCTCCCATTTATTCTATGGTAGGTTTCTCGAGTTATTTCAAGCGATTGTTTGCTTCTTCTTGCAGCGGAGGGATTAGACTCGGTAGGGATTAAGTTTGCACCTGTAGAACAGTCGTGATAGGAGTGGGATATGAAGCTGCATTATTGATAGCATTAGTTGTTATATGATTAGAAAATTTTTAGTTTAACATACTTCTAACGGTGCTTAACCCTTGCACATAGTACCTTATAAGTTTTCTGAGTACCGTCCAAAAATAGAACATAAAAATAGAATATAACAATCCTTCATTTTTTACTATATTAAAACAAATTGTTGCACTCTTCAACAATTTTATGTTATATCCCAAGAACTAATAATACATACAATGACAAGAGATATGTGTTGACTAGCACTATTGATGATTATTGATGCAATGAAACATTTAATATTAATTATTTACTCTGAAACAAAACAGTGGTCCATATCACCACCTTCTTCCATACTTTACCAACTCGTATGGATATGACGTTTACAAACAAGTATTGATAATAACATAGTAACAATACTATAATATTCGTTACAATACCGTCGACATCAACAATCAGAAATTCCATCGTGTCGTATAACCTTTTCCAAGCCATCGACACAACGAAAATATATTAAACCGTCTGTTTCCAGTGACCTAGAGTACAGTCCAAAACAAATATTTTCTTGTTCACTCTCTCCACTGTATAATCTCTTTCAGTCACAAGATCAGACGGTATAAATCAAATAGACGAAAATTCCCCTTTCAGAATCCGACTCGAAGGAGGGGGGCATTGTTATCATCGGAGACCGTTCGCGCGGGCCACGACAAGCCGTTGGAAACAGACCAACTCGAGAAGGAGGAAAAGACAGTGATATCAACGGGTATGCCCCGTGTTTATCGAAGGAGGTGGGAGCACCTGCCACTTCCAGCACGTCGGGAAAGTACGCGATGGATCAGTCAGTGGCCGGCGCACTCGTGAGATCCATCGAGCCGCGACGATCTCTCGATCGGCATTGAATCGGGATCGACCAACAACGTGATCGTCTCTAACTGAAACCTCTGTATCACGTGTTCGCCATGCCGTGGAAGGGGGTAGGTTCACACGACGACGCCACAACCCCTGTGCAGAGGGGGTGGCGACAGCCACGATACGAATGACTTAGGGTTCGATCGTGAAATCATTTTTTATCGGGGAATCCTTCTTCGGGAGGTTGTTTGTCTTATCTTTCTGACACGTTCAATGAAGTGGAAGTCTTCTGTTTTTCTAGTGAATAATGGGATCGCGAGTGATAAACGTGTGTAAATCGACTGTTGGAAAGTTCAGTATGTCTTTCGCTAGATTAAGAAGGTTGTTCGGTTAGATGGATTCAAAGAGATCGAGAAATCTTTTTTTCCGTGATTCGTAACCAAACATGACGTTGGATTTATCGAACGGAATAAGGAATATACTGCGGTACGAACACGTGCGTTGTGTTATCGACACTTTTTGAAGGTGATACGTAAGAATCTATGAAGTTATCCAGAAGCAGATGGCATGCGTGTATAATTCTTGTAGCCACGATAACGTGAATGTTACATTCATAAAAAAACAGTGTCGACAAACCAGGTCGGTTTCTTCGAACTTCATTTCTCGATTTCTTCACTGTCCACGTGTACATTCGTTTCCGACGCAGTGTCTCTATATTCAAATCACCGTAATTTCCCTTACGGCCAATCAAAACTGTTTTGCCAATTTTCTCGTCGCTGATAATTTATCTCGTACGTCCGTCACGTAAACGTCGTTACACGGTCGCGCGTGGTGCAATAACAAAAAAGAAACTGGCGGCGTTAAAAGAACTAAAAAGAAAAAGCCTGAAACACGGCGACGCGATAATCGTTCGAGCTTGATTCTTCTTTTTTTTTTTCTCTCTACTCTCTGTCTCGATCGATCGACTTCTTCCTTCTCGTCTCTCAGTTCCGTTCGAGGTGGATCGAGAGAGAGAGAGGGGGGTGCGTCTTTGACGTATCGATTCGATAACTTTTCCCCGAGCCCTTCTCGTTTCGTCAATGGAAAAGTTTCGAAGGCTCGAACCGTCCCGATTTATCGTCGACGATGCACCCACCACGTCGGTCGTCGTGGAGAATTCGCGAGGCGAAGAAGTTTCGTGCCCCGGCTAGAAGAAACGCGAAAATGCGGACGCGATGGAGAGAAAAAGCCCTGGTAAATCGAGAAAGGGTTGTAATTGTCCGCAGACCCGGGGGAAAATAGTTTCTTGCCTCGTTCGTTGGCCCCTCGCTAATGACTCTGTCGAAGTTTCGAAACGTTTTCGGAAATATCTCCGGTGTGCTTGGAAAATTGAAGGAAAAAGATGACGACTTAACCTCTAAACGTCTATCTTATATTTAATTCTTGGTGATCCGGTTTTATAATGTATCGATGTTGTTCTGGCCGAATCTACATGGTAATTAGAATCAATTATTTTTATCAGGTAGAATGTTATGATAAGATAAAGAACAATGCGCGTGTGAAATGAATGTTATCATAATTTCATTTTTAGTAATTGCAAAGGGAACAGATTATAATGCTTTGGTCTATTGTTGATTCCTATTCCTAAGCTTTTTACAATTTTACAGTGATAAAATATTTATACTCTTTCCTTTTTTACAGTATTGACATAAACTTTTTTGAAGTTAAAACGTGTTGATCTGTTTCTGAATGTTAGGTTTATTTAATTATTTTGCACTTCATCGCGGAGCCTTCAATTTTGTGTCGTTCGAGGGGCCGAGGAATGCACTAAAACGAAACTCGTTAAGGAGACAAACATTTTTGTAAATCGTCAGTCGACGGCCATGAAAGCCATTTCTATTTCAATGGGTCCGTATATTTAAAGCAAATATTCTTGTGCTTGCCAAAAGTTTAAATAATATAAACTCTGGAGTAGTCGAGTTTTTCTAAGTTATTGGTTAAATTAACGAGACTGAGGAACTCGTTTATGGTCCTCTTACAGTAAACGGAAGGATACTAACTTTTTAAACCACGGCTGGCCTTCATTAAGCAACTAGAATTCTTTGAAGAACTTCGTTTAAAGAAAATTGCGAATCTCTACCTCATTTCAGAAATATAATGTGTTTGTTACGCGACAAATGTTCATAGTTTATCACTGAAACCACTTTTTGTCACGGACAGTCGCCAATATATTTTTATAGTCGTTGAAGAAAAAGAAACTATTAAGCAAGAGGATTTCCTTAAAATTTCAAGCACACGAGGAAATAAATATATCGTTATTATTCGACCAGTCCGACCGTTCATTAACTCGATCCGCCATAGAATTTCGCTAACGTTTATCATTCACGAGACACTTTTGCTGACAAACATGTACCTCGGCGTGATCTATCGTTTCCACAACTGGTCTCTGTGTCATTTAAAAGATTTAAATTCGATCACGACACTTACTGTTCAACTTCGTTATCAAACTTTTCTCTAGTTATCGCCTCCAGTTTCATTGAAAGTTATAAACGTATGGGCAAAGTACTGTATTAAAATTTCTGTTCCATTTTGAAAAAGACAATCGCAAAGAAACATCTCTTTTTGACTTCTTTAAAGAAAATGCCATTGCCTATATCTCTTGTGGACATTAATATCATAAATATCGATAATTATAGTACATAAATTTGTGAATTACCCGAACCCATGCGCGTATTCAAATATTCTACATAATTATAACAATTACAGTATGATTTAATGTCACTATGTGAATTGAAATATAAATGTTACCGTGAAACGTATTTCCATTGCATAAATACGAGACCATTGTTATGGAATCAAATGGACCCTATACATATTCGTCATTCATTCGACCGCTACGTAATTGAAGGTTAATTCACCATACTGCATACAGTGTAATAAAAAATGTGTCTTAGACCTTAGGAGCATATGGTGCTCAACCAAAGGAATAAAAACTATCCAACCACCATAGGTTCTAAAATCAACACTTCCATTGTAAAATTAACTTTCAAGAGTAATAAGTCAGCCCCTAATGCCTTAGACCCTCATTTTTCAGTCACTCTGGATACTTCACCAAACGCAATCCCGTAATCTCGAACAATTATCACAAGAAATTACGAACCTTACATTACTTCTGCAAATAACATCCAACGTGTCATCATCCTCCAAACTTCTCACCTCTCCACTAGCCGTGGTCCGCAATTTCCAATTCATAAACCCGAACTCCCGAAAACGGGACAGTTCCTAAACTTAAGGGCGAGGGGATCCCCGGACAAGTCACTCCGATTCCCTCCGTGTCGTCTCGACAACCTCGATTCGACTTTCAGTCCCCTTTCTCCCACCTCCACAGTTGTCGTCCATTAAAGCGTACCGGGGAAGTTTCGGTAGGCACGCGGTGATTTCCCAAGCCCCGTCTCCGAATTTAACGAGCCTGGCCAAGAAGTCGCCGAGAATTTTGCGACGGCAATTCCGCGGATTTTACCGCTCGACACCTCGCGTAATTACGTTCACGGCGTCCCCTTTGAGACACTTTTATTCGCGGTACGTGCCCTTCCGTCCCGAGGACCGCGTCCCCTCCCCCCCTTCCGCCTGGAGGACCTCATCCCCACTTTCACTCCTTCGCACCTACGCGTTGTCCGTTGAAACACGCGACACCAGAGGGGGGAGGGTGTACTTTGAACGACCGAAAGAACGCGGGAAGGGGGGAGGGGGTACGGAACGTGGAATTCCAGGCACGAGGAGAATTCCTTTTTTTTTCCCTACGTGCGACAGTCTCACCAGGGAACGAAATCTTTTTCAGGTGTTACAGCTGCTGGTGCTGCAGGGATCCTTGGCCGTCCTTGTCGCCGGAAAATCCGGTAAGTCTCTTCGTCTCTCTTCTCTCCCCGCCCTTCTGCGAGATAATCGCGCTTCGCGTAAGCTGCTTAGGGACCGGACATTGTCTCGAACACTCGGACGCGTTCAGATCCCGGGGAGGAGGGAAGGCGTAATGCTTTTGGACAATTCGCGTTATTTGTCTCGGGGCTGGCTCACGGCCGAGTTTTCTTGGATTCCTGTCCCGAGGATGGATGCTGACGGGTGTTCGCGAGGACTGATGTACCCTCGCGAGCAAACTCGGCTTCCGCTAGGGAAAAAAATGGCGTAGCAGAAGGACCTCCTATAATGGTAGGAAATAAATGGTAAATCGAATGTTAATTTGGCATATATTTCAATTCCCAAAATCAAGTCACAGGACGTCCTTCCCCTACGTCACCTTTTTCCCTAGTGGAAGTCGAGTTTGCTCGTAGGTGTATATTATGCAACCCCCTTTCACTTTTTTCTTTCCGATCACGCTCTTCGGGGGTATTTTTCGTCTTGATAATTGTGTTCTGGAGGGTTAAGAGAAGTGGGTCACATAAATGCAGTTTAAAGTCCTTTCAGTGAGTATGATTCGATGCTATAAGGCAAGATGTTGAAAAGCCCAAGATAGTGCAATGGGTTTAACTTAGACCGTTCTGGGATAAAGAACGTCTAGGAATTGGGAAACGTTTATTGGAAATGGATTCTCGATGAAATGTTAACGTTCTTACTCTGTAGTTTCATTAACTAAATGTTTTGCACATTTGGGGGGGCTCGATTCTTGTTCATTTTGCGTTATAGCGGAGTTATGCTCGGGAGTTGGCAGAAAAACTGGAACTCGAGATATGGACACGCGGGACGTGACGCCGGATAGCGCTTTGGAATCGAGATTTTATGCAGATCAGCGACATCAGAGGCGCGAGGGGTGGCGTAAGATTAATTAAGCGCGGTTTTTGCGCTGTGTCCGCACCGTACCGGTGAAAGCACGAGGCACATTCGCGAACGATGGGGAAATTCATAAATTTTATTACCAAAATAGGGAGTAATAAAATATAGGGAGTAACTCTGTGGGTGTATATAAAGCCAAGCGATACTCTTATTCTCCTAGTTAATCACTCTTTTCAAATATTTTAATAGCTTGGCTGTTTTCAGTATACCACTTCTATTTACTGCTCTTTACCGCACTACATAACTACAATACTTAAATTTCAAGTATTCTCAAATCATTTCTAGAGTATTTTATTGTTCGCAAAATTTCTTCATTCACTCGAAGATCATTTATTAACCCTCATCCGCCTCTTGTGCCAATTTCAAATATTTTTCTCTTAAGAAATTATAGTATTGTGTGTAGGTAAATTTAGCTATGGCTCTTTGAGTTCCAAATTTTAAAGAATTTTCAAATTTAATTATTTATCTCTTCATTATATTAATATTTTTTATCACTGCGTTAATTTGACACCGAGGGATGTTGTCCGTTTAATAAAACACGTGAATATTAATCGTGTCTGTTAAGTATCAGAATTTGTTAATAGAGAAAGAGGAATGACTGTGCAAACGCCGTCTTAGTTACTTCCTTCCGTATTTCTCCCTTCTCTGCAGTCTCCAAAAGCGTCTACTTCTCCTCCCCTCTCGATTTATCCACGCGTTCAGCTTCGCTTCCTCCACCAATTTGTCTCCTACGAGTACCGTCTGCTCGGCTCACTTTCATGGAATTCCGCGTTTTTCTCTTCCAGTACCGCGAGTGATCGACAAAGACTTCTCCCGACACGATACCGTCGAAGAGAACGATCATGACTTCAGGACCGTTCCATTCAATCTGGAGGAGACTTACGACCAAAGTTTCCGGGCGAACGGGTTCAACGGTACCTGGAGAACGGACACGGACATTCTTTATACCGATAACTATGCCGGTGACGTTCGTACATTCGATGTGACGTCGGGGATCAGCAGAACCTTCATGGATTCGTCGATCGTGGTAAGACACAAAGAGAAACAGAGAGTGGATCGACTTGTCCTGTCGAGAACGGTGTAGTATCGATCGAAACAGAATTAATCGAAGAAAAAATAACATCGCATCGGGGAAAAATAAATAGAAATTTGTATTTTTTGAATCGTTACAATTATAGATTTTTTAACTTTCACAGTATCGATCGAAATGGCGTCTGTTAGTATATTTTATATTTTGTTCAGATTAATTCTCATCGAGACTTAAAGAAGAATCGAGAATTATTTATCGACAATTTGTCACTTTGAAGGGGATAGAATATATTGATTAATTGTTATTAAATTATTAGTACAGTTTGCTCACGTTGGCCAGCATCGACGCGAAACTTTCTCTCGAATTTTCTCTGTTACGTGGTATTGCTCTTTGATTGTTGTTACTCACGGGAATTTTACCCAATTAGCTGAGTAATTCGACTTTAAAGAGATTTTCAGGTCCTTTGTGTACGAAGCTTTCGAGAACTCGGTCCATACTGTTGAGATCTGAAGAAAGATTCCGAGGATTAAGGGTTTCTCGCGAATATTAAATTAAGAAAGTTGGATTCTTAAAAAAAAAAAGAGAAATGCAAACTTTATCCAACGGTGGAGGAAATGCAAAGAAATTGAAAGAAAAATTCCTTGATTATGGAATGATTCTCTTTTTCAACAATGTTTAGAAAGGGAACACCTGATATTTTCTGTTAAATTTACATTTTTAACCTTTGAGTTTTTAGTTTCAGAGGGAATTAGTCCATATCTGGGGCCCGTCTTTCCTATTTCCATTAACGGAAACGGTCACGGATAACAAAAGCGTGTTTAATTAATCGCATGGAAATTCTCTGTACGGTCCTGTTCCTCCACGGTGAATTACACTGTCCACTTTCAAGCGCGAGAGCCAACAAACGATATTGATTCAGGAGACATGTTTTCCTCCGTTCAGTTTTCCCAGCCTCGAATCATTTGCGTCGTGTTCAACAATGTTACGCTGTCCACGGGAAACATCATCGGAAAATTACGCCGATTATGAAATAAAATGAAACGCGTATTTCGCTCACTTTAATCGTCACATTTTATACTAATTAAGTAACCCACTCGAGCCAAATATAATATTTCTCCCAAATATCGCTTTGCCCAATCGCAGAACGGTACTATTTACCTCTAATATTTGCCACGTTAATTATTCCGTTTGCTCGAAGGTTACTGTTATCGTAAAATCGTGTACACGTTTTTTCGTTCGAGAAAATACGACGCAAAAGGCATCGATCTCTTGGTCCGTGGTTAGCGACGAATTAGTGGCACGTTATCGGTCGATGCAAACCGATCCACGATTCATCGTGTCGTAACGTATACACGATAACCAAACACGAGGTCTGTTTTATCAATAGGAACGTTACAACGTTATCAAACGTTTGGATCGGCCAAACATTGACCTAAGTGTTTTGCTTCTGCTACTTTGATATCACTCGGGACGTTTGACATTTATGTGTATCTTCCAGACCCACATTCCATTTGTCCATGACATTCTAGGATTACCAACGTTGTATCATTTAATAAAAATGTGTTTATATGACAGTTTAACAATTTATTTTTTCAGAGCTCTTACGACAAGCCACTGATGACCTTTTCCCACGACAACTCGTACATTCTGATCAGCTACGATTTCACCGCCGTAAGTGTCGCCATCGTATCGCCGCCATTTTGAATTCTTTCCACTTATCGGTCGAGTCACGACCAACATTGACCATTCAATTATCCACGTTTAATATTCAAACCAAATACTCCCTCTTCTTATATCCTTCATGCTTCTTCGTTTGTCATCGAGACAAACGAAACTGCAAGGAATTCTTCATAATTGTTTCAGGGCTTCCGGTACTCGATGCATCAGAAGTTCGACGTTTACAGCGTGGAACACAAGTGAGTGTTTCTCGGTCGCATTCTCGTATACCCACTGATAAAACTTTAACGATCCGCTGATAAACTGAATCACGAAACGATGCAACCGTCCCGGTCGCAGTAATGATAAAATTAACGTTCGTTCTACTGTTTTCTATTCCGTTTGTTAACCACTCCACGTGCGACGGTACAAAGTGTCCACGAGATTTCCACGATAACGACCTAGGGGGTAACGATCCAACCGATTTGTGTTTCGTTGCTATCCTGTACAAAGCCGATCGATTCGATTCCGTTTGCGAAATCCTTTCGAATCCTTTTTGCTCGTAGAACCTACACGAAGATCGCGGATGGAAGACGTATACCGTTGGCGAAATGGTCGCCGAATAAAAACGCATTGGCTTACGTTTTGGACAACGATATTTATTACCAAGAGTTCACCGATAGCAGCGGCCATGCTCGACGATTAACGCACACCGGCGTGCCCGATGTCGTTTATAACGGCGTGCCTGATTGGGTTTACGAGGGTAAGAACATTATTAAAAGGATTGTTAAATGTTTATTGTCCCAACGGGAAGCATCGATATCCACGATGTTGTGGCCAGTTCAATGCGACTTTCAATTCGGTTCGATTCTCATTGGACCTTTTGTGAAATTAGTCAATTGTATGAATGATTGAAGTTAAAACCATGTTTTAAAAATGCTTATCAGTGGCTGTCAGAAATTAAGAAAATATGGTTTCTGTTATGAATGCCAGAAGTTCATTAATTTTGAATATCTGATAAGTAAACAGCGAGTGTTTATACATTTATAGCAGTCGGTAATTTGCCAAATGCAATAAAATAAGGATTTTAATAAAGTTTAATTTTATTTATGTGTTATTACTAATGTAGTGGAGTCTTTAGTACAGAATTTAAGTTTCAGGACCATTTTAATTTTTGAATGTTCGTATCTAAAATTGTGAATTTGCACAAAATTCTGCAGTCCACTGACAAGTGTCAGTTGACACTCGCATCACGTCACTGTAGCCTAATCGGTCTTCATGATGTTAATATTTTTTTACGTTTCACGAAAAAATTGATGAAAATACTAATTTTGTGTATATCCGTTCTTCACAGAGGAAGTGCTCGCATCAGCGGTGGCCCTCTGGTTCTCCCCCGATGGAAATCACCTCGCTTTCGCGACCTACAACGACACCAGGGTGAAAGATATGTCGATCCTATATTATGGGAAGCCAGGCATTTTGGTAGATCAGTATCCCACGGAAGTGAAGATCAAGTATCCGAAGGCGAGTATAACAAATCGCGGACGAGAGTTATTAAAATGAACCTACTGAGGGGTTGATATTCGTGACGGGATGGTACGAAATTAAAGGGGAAATTTCATGGTGAAAAATCAAACGGATCGGATAATCGTTTCTTCCCTTTACCCAATTTGTCCGACAACGAAGACAGTCGTCGCGGAAGGACCAGATTAGGGAAGCTCAGCGGCGGCCGACTGGCCTCGTTGCCGGCTTTAAAAGGGGATGAAAGGGTTATCTCTCGCGCGTTTAACCCCCTGGTTTTTCTCACCGCTCGGGTTTCTCCTTCGGTGGCGTTCCATGTCCGATGCACGTTAAAGAAAATTAACTTCCATTTGGCCCGATCGTCGAGATTTCTTTCGCGTTAAACGTGTGTACCTTCTCCACCGTTTTCTTCTTCTTGTTTTTTCTTTCTTTCTTTGTGGTACGTGGAAGCAACACAACGTGTTAAGAATCAGTTACGGTGGCTTTTCAGGCGGGCAGTCCAAATCCAATTGTAACCCTAAGCGTCGTTGATTTGGCTAATCTGACCTCCAAATTGGTTAATCTCCAGCCACCCGCTGACATCGTTGGCGTGTAAGTATCCTCGAAGCTGCGCTGTCATTATAGCTGTCGCATCGGATTAGCATGATTCTGAACAAACAGGCCGCGCGTGGCTACTCATGATTAACGGGTAATACGTGTGACTTCATTCCCCCTGGGTGTTTCATATCTTATCTGTAGCGATAATTAACTCTGACAAACGCTGCTATTATAGCTATTCAATCCTGATGATTATATGTATAGTTCTTTACAATGACACACTCTTTATTTTTAATACAGGGTGAGTCAATACGAACTAATATCTGTAATAACTTGTTACCTACTGATTGTATCAGAAAACGTTTTAACGAATTATGTGGCATTTCAAAGAATGCATCGAATGGATACAACCTGACTTTGTCATATCTTATCTTTTTCGAGATATCAATGTGATGTGGAGTTTGTTCAAGGTCAATGCATCTTTTGTTAATACCACCTTCTGGTCTATAGAAGAACGAATTCAGCGATCTATAGCTCGATTATTCAGCCTGTTAAAAATATTATCCAGACGTCCTAATATTTACACAGACCCACGTGGTTTTGGCATTCTGGGATAAGTTTCATGGGTCCATCACAGTCCTGTTACCAGAAGGCACCCTTGCCTTCCCCACTCCACGGTCAGATCATACAATATCCGTATTAAAGCAACGCAACATCAAGTTGCTCGCCATTTCCAACTTTCTCTCATCAGTTTTCCATAAACAAGCCCACGTCACCTAAATCACCCAGCGTGGTCTTTCGCCATCTTGCGATACCAGGTCTTGTTCAGTCTCATGCACCGTCCTTCAAGACTCTATCATAAATCCATTAAGGGTAAACAAGCGACAGGTCATCCATCTTCGACTCCACATATAATACGTTGACCTTGCTGTCTACCTTGTTGACGCTTGTCCAAAGTCCACATCCTCCTCGAGACACCCTGAAAGCATCTTTCCTTACAGTGACAACGTTCTGTACACGGTGAATTGGTGGGGCAAGGACCACGTGGTGGCCACCTGGACGAATCGAGTGCAGAACATGGCCCAATTGGTGCGCTACGACACTTCGGGCAAAGCTGACGACATCCTCTATCAGGAGGAGCACAGGGGCTGGCTGCGTGTACAGCCACCGGTCTACCACAATCAATACGCTGTGGTTCTGAAGCTGCAGAACTCTGGCACGAACGCTGGACGATTCCTCCATGCGACCAGATACGAGTACAAGGGCGGCAGATTGATCAGGGAGAAGGATTTGACACCGGGCGCGACCGAGGTGATTAGCATCGTGACTGTGGATCATGTGAGGCAGCTTTTGTACTACCTGGGAACAGGGGTGGGTCAACCCTCGCAGAGAAATTTGTACTTGGTGCCTTTGGATGGCACCGAACCACCTGAATGCGTGTCCTGTAACGTCCTCTCTCCTGAAGGTGAGCCACTAACAAGACTGGTCAACCGTTAACTGTAGACCACTAGTCTTACAAGGGAAGACACGGAAGTAACCCCCTCCGATTTTGATGAAACTTTGTATGTCTGTTAAGCAGTCAAAAATAAGGGATACGTATTTTTTTTTATCGGCTGAGACGCGATTTTAAGGGCTGAAACCACCACTCGAAGTTTCGACCCGAAAGTACTATTTCGAAAACCAGAGGAGATACATGAAAACTTCTAATGGACGAGGTTTCCGGTTTTTCATGTCGAATAATATGGTGCTAGCAAATTGTCCAAAATATAATTTGTTTATAACAAAAAAATTTCGGGTCGAAACTTTGAGGGGTGGTTTCACCCCTTAAAGTCGCGTCTCAACCGATAAAAAAAAATACGTATCCCTTATTTTTGACTGCTTAACAGACATACGACGTTTCATCAAAATCGGAGTGGGACACTTCTGTGCCTTCCCTTGTTAGAGAGACGAATTTGAATTTTTGTTGCCCTATTACAAGTTTCTAAAAAATCCCTAAAAAGCCAGACAAATGATAAAAAGAAATTTATTTAGATGAATTTGCAGAGCTACTCATGACGGACTTTGACACCATTTTTCTGACCGGTACTGAATTTTCCGGGTAATCGATATTTATTTCAGTTCTTAGGAGATCGGGTCCTATAATTTCCAACCACTATTCTTTCAAAATTAATTTAACATCTCGGTAACTTGCCCCGTAAGACAGAAGTCTTTGCTGATGGAAGAAAAAAGTCACTAGAAACGGTTCGAATGAATATCCATGAAATTGTTCGTAGGAAACTCTTGTACCTACGCCTCTGCGTATTTCTCCTCGGACTGTTCGTACTATGTGCTGGCCTGCGCGGGACCAGATCCGACGACCGTGTCGATCTTCGACGCCGAACGCAGGCTGCTCTACTCTTGGGAGAATAATCGATCCCTGAGACGAAGATTGCTAGCTCGTACCCAGCCGCGTGTCATGAATTTAGACGTGAGAGCGAACGGTTACGACAGCAAGGTCAGACTTTACCTGCCGCCCGATTTCGATGAGAGGAATTCATATCCCCTGCTGATCAACGTGTAAGTTGCTCGCGATGAACAGGTGTCGATCACCGGTTGATCGTTTGATGTGCGAAAAGCTTCGGATGTTATTACTGCAAAATTGAAGCATAACATATACGATAGAGTTGGGCAGAATTTTATTCGAATAATACACAGTGAAAAGCAGCAGTATCTAAGGGTGGCGTCCTGAGCTTTAAACAGTTAATGAGATTAGATAATTGTTCGATAAATGTCGATTCATTCATAAAGAAGTATTATTTTGTTATAAAAATTTTAATTTCCGCGATTAAACAATTAAAAATGACGAAATATTTTTTTTATCTTTTATTCGTTATTCGAAACTTTTTATCTAGATAATGAGTTTGCCCATCTCTGGGATACGATGTTATAGGATAGTGTTCCAGTTCCTTTACGATCCTTTTGAATGTTTTAATGTGTATTTAACCCTTTCCAGTACGTTCTTCGCCAGTACGAAAATAGCCGACGCTAAATTAGTGTCGATTTTATTTTGCTATACAACGTGAATTACTGTTGATTTTGTTTTGTAGTGTAACGTGAATTACTGTCGATTTTGCTATACAGTAAATCCTCGATGAGTGGTCAAAGGCTCCTCGTCACTGAACATTAAATATTTCATAAACTAATAGCAATATGCTCCATTTAATGAACGTCTGGTGAATCTCCGTTTAACATTCGAAATCTGACATCAGATAACGATCCTCAAATGATCTCATAATTTTAACGATTAATCGGTCTTACATCACGTCTTTCGTGTATTTCTTCCAGATATGCCGGCCCGAACACCGTAAGAATCACTGAGTCGAACACTCACGGCTTCGAGTCTTATATGGCGACCAATAGGAGCGTCATTTACGGTCACATCGACGGCCGCGGGTCCGCATATAAGGGCAGCAAGATGCTGTTCGAGATTTATCGGCGGATGGGCACCGTGGAAATCGAAGACCAGATAGCCGTCACACGGTAGGTAACCTCTGTTTCATTGCCAGGTTTCCTTGGTCACGGTGGTTCTGTTCCTTTCTGGGCGAACGAAGGTCGAAGCTTTTCGCCGACAGTGTTTTAGAGGACTCAAGATGTATTGATTTCGATTTAAACCTGAGTTTCCTTGATCCTGGAATAGGTTTCTTCCCCTCCACGAATCAATTCCCTGTGTTTATTTATTACACGATTAATTTAATGCTAGAACTGTCAAAGCAGTCAAAATATTTGGCTCATAAATTCTTTTAAAAATGATTACAAAGTTAGGAGTGTAATCGAAATGACGATAGGTGCTTAACAAACTTCAGTTTTCCACCACTTTATTGTTATTCTTCTTTTTTTTAAGTTCCCCGATTTTATTTTTGTTCGCGAATTAGGTATTTACAAGAGACCTATCCATGGATCGACGCGAACAGAACCGCGATATGGGGTTGGAGTTACGGAGGCTTCTCCACGGCCATGGTTTTGGCTACCGATATGGATTCGGTGTTCAAATGCGGCATCTCAGTGGCACCTGTTTCTTCCTGGATTTATTATGGTGATTACGCGTAATATACACAACGTTACCCTCGCGGATATGATAATTTATTACGGTGGAAAGTTTTACTCGCTGGTAACAGGAGTTCAACTCATTCCGTGACGCCAGGAAGTTGAAGAAGTGAAGGATAAGATCGTAAATTAGTTACCAGGATAAGTTCGTAATTAGTACAGACGTTTATATAAAGTGTGGCCGAAAGGATAGAGCAAGCGGGCAAGAGAGGTAATTCCATATGCAAAAGTCAATAAAAAATGGAGAATAAAAGGGTATATAACTGGATAAGGGGGTCAAAAGTACCTTTGGATCAAATTGGATCTAACCTTCTAGGCTGAAAATTGACCGAAATTCTTTTTTTTCGTAAGCTAATGGTCCAGCCCAAATCTAATTTGCTCCAGGGAATTTTTGACCCTCGAGGCTTCGTTTTCGAGATAATCGAATTTTAAAAATCTGCTGAATACACACATGAATACATGGCTTGACTAACAAATCTTCAAAAATCGCTCTCGAAATCTACGCCTCGAACGAAAAGACATTCATTCCATACTTTTGATTAATTTTTGCATACAGGCATCGACCTCCTGCCCGGTTCAGGGTGGTCCAGAATCAAAATTAACCAGCTCAAATGATGAATCCACACAAATTCCTTTTATCTTCCAAAGAAGCTCACATCAATTTACCATTTCACCATGCATTATTATTATCCTCGCACCCTTCGTGTCACCATTCTCTCAATCAGAAGTAAAAAGAAATTTCCTAAAAATTCCGACATTCGTCAAGATGTTGGAAGCACTGTTAGCAAATAATGTCATCGAATAATTCCTACAAAAATTCTCCTTTTATCCACTGTTATTTGAATCAAAATTCTTTACCGCTCGAGCTAAACAAGCGTACGGGCTGCTAAACTTCGATTCTTGCCCACTGTAGCGTGCTTTCGACAGTGTCCTGTGTAAACTCGCGTTACTCGTTCGCCC
>NW_015374115.1:482577-742881 GCF_001272555.1 Dufourea novaeangliae | reverse complement strand
AGCGGTTCATGGGTCTGCCCACACCGAGCGACAACCTGTACGGTTACAACCACACGGACGTGACCAGACGGGTGGAGGGTATCCGTGGCAAAAAGTACATGTTGATACACGGAACGGGGGATGACAACGTCCACTACCAACAAGCGATGGTCCTGAACAAGGCTCTGGTGCAGAGGGACATCATGTTCGAGCAACAGACGTACACTGACGAGGCGCACGGTCTGACCGGGGTCTCGCCTCACCTTTACCACACCATGGACCGATTTTGGGGCGATTGCCTCGGATACACGTCACGTGTCTCCAGGATTACTACGGATTCAGGTGACTCAGTGGGCATTGCTCGATCAGCAATACTCGCATAGACGATCCAAATGGTTCGTCCAGCCTAAAATCTGGCCCTTGTCCTTCGAACGATTTTCCATGGATTCCGTGGATCGTTGCGATCAGAGAATCCACTTCAGCCAACCACGACGGCGGAATTATCGATTCGTGGAGATCGAAACACGGGAGTATCGTCGTGCAGGGGTTGTCAGAATAATGAGACTTTCATGGAAATGTAAATGTTACTTTTAAACGGGTGAACCCTTTTGGTGCAAAACAGTAGGGTGATATGAAGGACACGTGGGTGCAGAAGTGAAAGGAAATACATACAGTATACGTACAATTATTTAAATGTAGGATTTGTACAGGGTGGTACAAAAAAGTATTCGCCTGAGGATGAAAAGAAGTCCTAACAAACATGGGTCGAAGGATTAATAGTTTCAAAGTTATGAAGAAATTTTTGTATCGTACTGATTGCTCTCGATGTCAGTCGTTTTAATCGAAACGAATAATTGTTTATAACTTTGAAATATTAATCTTTCAACTACATGTTTGTTAGCACTTTTTTTCATCATTTGGCGAGTACTGTCTACCCTACAAGTTGTGAACCCTTTTTTTTGTATCACCGTGTAAAAGAGTGATTAATAATTTATGTCTAAGTGCACTTAATGACAAATGAAAGAAGGTAACAGAATCCCCAAGAATATATTTGCCGTCATGGATAAGTGGTTCAATGGTTTAAATTTACTATAATTGTTTCGGTGATATTCAACGTGAAATAAAGAACGATTTTACAATTTAGGTAATTGAAATCCAACGTTTTTAAACATGCTATCGATCTCTGAGAAAGTTGAAGACCTTGATTTTCACTAAGAATCACATTCCTTGGAGATTCTAGATTCTTCATCGAAGTAATCTTATTGTTTCTAGCATTTCTCTTCTGTGGTAGGTCAACTGCACAAATCGTGAATGTGTCACTTGCGATATGTGCCTTGGCCCGAACGAGAAATGTATCCTGAATGGGATGCAATTCCACAGGTGTTGGAGGTCACGGGACGTTTAGAAGCTGCTGTACCACAGCCTTTTTGCAGGTCCTCTTTCCACCCATATTTTGATCCTTTGCACTCGATTGTCCCCTCTGAAGGGATAAAACGAATGGGGGAATTGGGAAATTCCGAATGCAAAGGGTTAATTTATGAACGTCAACTTTTGGGATGATTGTTTTACATGCTTCTTTCCTTCTATATGTTAACCCTTTGCACCCGATTGTCCCGTCTGAAGGGACAAAATGAATGGGGGAATTCAAGAATTCCGAGTGCAAAGGGTTAAATCATGAACGTCAACCTTTATGGATGATTGTTTTACATGACGCGATTCCCACGTGATTGATTCTCTTTCCCTACGCTGTCAGATGAATTTTTTAAAAGCAGCGCCAGACATCGAGGAGCGAATCGATATTTAAGGACACTCGATGGAGTCTGTGACACGGTCGGTCGAGTGGAAAGTGGTAGGGAGGGGGTGATGTGTCCTCGGCAACTTTCGATTGTTTCTTTCGCGTATATGAGGGCACATTTTTGCTGGATGGTATGGCTGGGTGTCTGGTCCACCTTAGTGAACACAGAAACCAGAAGTTATTACAATAAGATCACGTAGGTTTCACTTTAGATCAATTTTTGATATTATTTGACTCGTCGAAAAATAAACCTCGACAGGACTATTTATATTTAATTAACTATTGGAGATTTTTAACGAACCCTGACGTGTACCGCTCGACGAGACATTTAATTAACGTTCCAGCAATGGATTTTGCCCCCCCCCCCCCTCGAACAATGATTAATTCAGAAGCAGTTTGACGTTTTTTTTCATCGGAAAATCCAAATCGACGGGGTGAAGAGATCGGATTTATCGCGATTGTTGATTTAACTGTGTATCCCCCCTTGTGAAATGCTTTTTCTGGCTTTTTGTTTCCATCGTTCGGTCGATCGATAGAATCGTGAAATGTATTTCGTGTTTAATGTCACGCGAGGTAAATAGTACCGGAACTGTTTTTCACCGTTTTTGTGTTTCTTTATTTCATTTCGCGATATATACAGAGCCGAGTGACGCGAGATATTAAGTTCGCTTGTGAATGGACGATTTTCCGAATAATTGCACGCTCGAGCGGGCGGGGAGAGTGGCGAGGAATCGCGTGAAAAATTTCGCGAGCAGAAAGAATCACAAAATGACGGGGCACACTCTGTCGAACGATAAAGAAATAAAAATCGGGAGGCACGAAACGATCGTTTCCTTTGGTTATGTGAATCAATTGAGTTTTATATAGCGGTTTCCGTGTCGAATTAATCGTCGATTCGCACGAGCAGTCGCACGGGGATTTGTTGTTTGCAGGTAGACGAATTTCAGGGACGATGCGCTGCTGTTCCCGACTCGGTGACCTAAAATATATTCCTATTCTGTCTCGTTCCCTCGTGGATTCTCTGGTCTCGTCTTCCACTTTATTCTCCCTCTTTTCCTGTTTCCTTCGACGGAGTTCTTTGTTTATGTTCCCGTTGTTGAAACCTTATGTATTTACCGGGGGTGATCGAATTATTCGAGCCATTTGGATAAATTGAAGATTTTAGGATTTTAATTGTATTTTTCTTTAATTATCACACTAAACATTACGATTGTATTTCTACAGAGGAACATAGTTTTCGTATTGGGGCTCTAATAATTTGATCACTTTAATTATCCTCTTATGTTTTGATCTTTTTAAAGTTTCTCAGACTTTTAGTATCAATTTTTAATCGTATGATATTTCTTCATGTCCAATTAGTTGTTCCTTTTTCTACTTCCACGTGTAGGGTGGATACACCAGTAAATGAACATGTATATATAAAAACGAGTAAATTAAGTTATTAAAATAAGCAAATGAGTAAATATTGATACTTTTTAATTCCATATTTCATATTGAAACAATTTTCGTGCCGTTGGACACAAATATTCATTTATTCAATATTGTTCATTCACTGGCGGAATCTGTATATTTCCTTTTTAATTTAATTACTTACATTCCTCCAATTTTTTAAATTGAAATCTATGCGTTATAAACAGGTGTACACATTAACAAATCTAATTCTCATGTGTTAATAAATATTTATTAATATTATTATCATTTAAAATTCGACTTTAATACTTACAAAATCTTTTAAATGTTCATCCTGTTTATTCTTCTTAGACTTGGTACCGCTCCAACAGACATCAGTCTTGAAAGTTAATACCGAGTACACTAATATACTTCAAACTGAGTAATTTGGATATCGAATTGTTCGACTATCATCAATATCTATCGTTTCAGTCTCATCACTACGACCAGCCCCTCCTGTTTCTTTTTCATTCGATGTTTTCTCAACCCTCGGTATCCTTTTACTTCCTAGCCACGGTACACACACCCCAACCAACCCCCTCCCCAAGAAGAACCCCTCCTTCCTCCTTCAGACCGACAGAACCCGATGTTTGTTGTCCTTCCGATCACAGGGACTTCCCGTGAAATTTCATCAGTGACCACGTATCGTTCTTCCGCGTCGCAACGCCGGAACTACTCGTCGTTGGGGTTACATACACACCCCCACCTCCGCATTCTCGAAGGATTCGGTGACCTGGAATCCCGATTCGTCGACCAGAGGCGAAGAAAAATTCGGCGGATGAGGAACGCATGTGCCACACTCTGAAAAGTTTCCCTGGAATTCCACTGCCTCCCCTTGTACCGAGGGGTGGGTTGACGAGCCACCACGAAGGGACGGTTTAAAATGAATATTGGCTGTTTGCGGCTTGCGGCAAGTAGAGAAATTCTCGATACACGTCCCGTTGAGAGCTCTCGAGAGCTTTCCCCCTTTTTTTGCATTGTGATATCCTGATGCGGTGGGCGGATCTTGATGATTTCCATGCAGTAAAATTGTGTAGGAGGGATGGAGATACCGGAACGTGGGTTGATTGGTACTTGTATTCATAAATCCCTTCTTGATAACACAATGTCTTTATCATGGAACGTAGGCCTCCCACGCAAGGATATCTGGCTCGCTGTAACCTAGATTAAGGCCTCAGTTAGGTTCTGTTTTCGAGCTCTCCTCTTTTTCCGCAATGGGATGATTTTGGGGCTCTAGAATTTTTACAGAGGGATGGAAATACTGTAACGTGGGGTGATTTGGATTTGTTATGGGTGATAGATCCGTTCGACATCATGTATCCTAAGCTAAGGCCTCGGTTAGCTTCTGCTCTTGAGCTCCTTTTTTTTGCATTGTGATCCTGGTGGATCTTGATGATTTTGGGGCTCTAGAATTTTGACAGAGGGATGGGAATATTGTAACATGGGGTGATTTGGATTGGTGATAGATCCTTTCGACGTCATATATCCTGTGGCTCGGTTAGCTTCTGCTCTTGAGCTCCCTTTTTTCGAATTGTGATCCTGGTGGATCTTGATGATTTTGGGGCTCTAGAATTGTGTCAGAGGGATGGATATACTGTAACATGGGGTGATTTGGATTTGTTATTGGTGAAAGATATCCTCTCGATGTTTTTATCCCTGAACATCGACCTCTAACGCAAACATATCGTGTTCCTTATGAACTGGGCTAAGGCCTCTGTTAGATTCCAGCGTACGCATGCACCGATGGCTTAAACGTCGCTTTAATAATCGCCGAACATCGCGAAGGACGAGTTGGCACGCGAGCTGCATTCTACTTGAATTACGGCTGAAGAATCGTTCGTCGTTGGGGCGGATCGAGGCCGACTCAAAAATTGTTTGTCGAGTGTCCAAGACGAATGGACGATCAAGAACGTCACGGAAAGATTGGATAGACCGCGAGTTAGAGTCAGACCGATCGGAAATTCGAATAAATGACGACAAGTGGAGGTTAACTAGACGGGCAACTATTTTTTGATGGATATCCACGATTGAGAATTATGCGAGTTTATCCTCGATTTGCAAGACCGATCGTCTAATTGGTTCTATTTTCAGTGACGTGTTGAAATGGTGAAAGTAATAGTAGCAATAAATGAAGACAGTGGGACGGTAATTTTTGTCTTGACAAAGTTCTGAGAAGTTTTAAATATTGTTTACAATAATCTAATTACGATAGAGTTACAGAGATTCTCAACAAACTAATGGACTCTAATTTTTAAACTGTTCAAAGTCTAGATCAGAGATATGAACAAATTCATCAACTGAATAAAGAGTTGTGAGTAACAAATACAAGATTAAACGTGGACATTCCAATTTTTGTAATATAATAATAATTCGTAAATGAGTAGACACTTAGCGAACAACTATTTATCTTATTAACTGTTTAAAGTTCAGAATGACACTCTTCGATATTGTTACTTCTCATTACGTAGATTATTATTCGAGTAAAATTGTGCTCGTGAACTGAATCACTCCTTGCACTAGCATTAATCCTTCAAGTCCTTTTCTTTACAAATGAATCTACAGAAACCGTAATTAAATTAGAGAAAAGTCATCCAGGTAATTAAAATGTGCCATGAAAGAAAAATTCTCCCAATTTCAATCCTCCCATACCCTGAAGAAGCGTCATGAAGGATGAGGGCAGGATAGAAAAATTTGACGCTCCGTGTACTCCACTTTTCCAGCCGTTGGCGGTCGCGTTAAGCGATCCCGTCGCATGCAAATCTCGGCGATCAACGAAACAACCATCGATTTGTCATCCCCCTGCTGCTCTGACAACTCCTGAAGGCGAGCTGGAAAGTCAGAGAGACAGTGGTTTTCCTCTGTCTCTCAGTCTCATCCCGCGGAACACGAAGATCGCTGTTCGCGTCACCGATAGCGTTTACGTGCAATGAAAAGCGCCCGGCGACTGAGAAGAGCTATTGTTGCAACCCGCCCCCTCTCCCTTAAGAGGGCTGACAATAGGGGATGCACCCGACTTTAGCGGGAAACACTTTCAACTCGCGGGAAATAGACTCCCTTTTGTCTAGTTCTTCCAGCCATCCCTCCTCAGTCGGCTCGTAGCCTTTCATTTCGTCCTGTCCAACCCCTCCCCACCTTTGCGAGTCTGTTTTTTTTTCAACTAACGTCGTAATTTATGATTCCTCCCATTTTTGATCAACTGGGTCGTTTTGTTTGTGTTCATCGGAGACAGTGGACTCTGGGTATGTTGTTTTGTGTTGTTGAAGAAGTGGCAGTCTTTCACCTTCTATTTTATTTGGAACAGTTGGTGTTTTAGAAACAGAAGATTGTTCTTTTAGAGGATGACGGATATACCCGACACTGGGAGCGAAACGGTTATATGAATCGTCCGTTTAACATCCCTTATTTAACAAGAAACGACGATCGATTATAAAATGGAACAGTTACGTAAAGGTCTCCAGCAATTTACAAAGATCCACTCGAAAAATCACAGCTTTTTTTCATTTTCCGTTCGTTAGAAGTAAGAATCTAGCCATGCAGCGAAATTGAATGAAAAGGGAAGAGACGAAAAAGAGCTCGATTTCGCTGAAAACGGGGGCGGAAGGGGGTGGGCGCAGAAAACGCGCGACGGTTCCGTCGAATCCCCGCGAATAGCGTTAATTATCGACGAAGGGAAAAATAAATTAACGCCACGGCGGTTGCTGGTTTGTCGCTGCGCCAGCAATAACAGGGTTGTGGCGGGAGCGTTTCGCCCGGAAGTAATTACCGTGAAACCGCCATAATTCCCGGCTGTCCGCTCTCACATTGGAGCCTTTTCCACGGCGGGGAAATAGAAAGGAAAAAAAGACCCTTCGTGCGCCACTCCCGTACTTTTTCCCACGGCCAACGCGAGCTTCGATTCCCGTTCGAGCGTTCGCTGAATTAATCGCGAAATAATTGAATGTTTTGAGATGAACGCGACCCGGTCGGAATAACAACTCCTTTCTTCACGGATTCTCCATGAGAGATAGAAGGAACAAAACGGATTCGAAAGTTCGCTGTCACTCACCGGAATGAGAGAATAAAGCTATTTGTTTTTAGGAAGGTTTTTGAATAGGGATTGAAAATATTTTCGAACCAGGGTTTAATTTCAATTTTGTGCTTTTGTAGTCGTGGTAGAAATTCGAATTTATAATTGGGGATAAACTGTGCTTCTTTCGAGGAACATTTACGAAAAATGTTGGATTCATTAGTATGGTAACTTGGACTGGGGATGTTTATACAAATTCACGATTTTAGACACTAATTTATATATATGAAAATGAGATAAAAATTAATTTCCTGTGCTAGATGTCTTATTATGTTGATAATAATATACACAGAGTGACATTGAAGTGCCCTCAATTTTTGTTGGTTTTGGGATTGTCCTGTTTTTTTTTTATACTTCGTTTACAAGAAATGTTATATTTGAATTCCACGGGAAATTCTGCAGGTCCTAGTGTTGCCCTCTATGAACTTTTGTTACATTATATGTTAGAGATGGGGTTGAGAAGTCTATTTCCTTTCTGTTGGCGGAAATATTAATTTACTAGGAGCTATCGATCATTTTAACTGCAATTAGGTAGTTTGTTGAGGAAAGATTGAAAAGGAAGAGGTAGATTAAATTTCACCTTTTGGTTAGGTATATAAGGTTTTGTAACGAGGTTATCGTTATTATTACAGGTGGGAATCGTGGAACCGTGGTGGTCGTTAAATTAGGTTTCCAAATTCTTTTTTAATCTTCCGGAGTGACTGCACCCAGCCAGTTCCTCGATCTCGCGGAACTTTCGGAGCCGCGAAACTTTCTTACGCGGTCGAGTTCCGGAGCTCTTTCATCACTCTCTCTCTGAACAGACATCGGTCGATTATTAGTTTCGGGACGTGAGCTTGAACGTTTAACGCCGACCGATCCCTAAAATGTTACCGTTTATCCCATCAAATCGGAGAATCGAGATAACATCGACGTTAAAAGGATTTTAAAGACGGTATTCTAAAGCAATCTCTGTTAACAGTTCTTCGATTAATGGTCTCTGATTCATGATTTAAAAGTTAGATTAGATATTTACAGTCAGTGTCATTCAAAGCACAAATTAATGGATTATGGACATTCTCGTTCCTGATCGAAATTCAAAGAAGAGCATACACGTAATTAAACCCAATTGAAGATTAAACTCTAACTGAAAAATGTAAAAAGAAGAATACCATCTGAAAATTTTCTCGGTTATTAATCTATATCTGAAGAGAATCTATGCTTTAGACAATTCCTCGAGTAGTCGAAGTCTCCTCGAACTTAACTCTTACCTAATGATAACTCGTCTCAGAGATGAATAATCCAACAACTACTTTCAGATATTTCATTTTTAATAACCGTTTGAATGTTACTCTTCGTTCTCGTTTTGAAAACAGTGTGCCACTAACTATCAATTGTAGGTACTCCAACGTACTTAGAGCTTCCAAAATTCCCCACCAAGTGATGACATCGAAAAAAATTTCAAATTCGTCTCTGACAAACCAGTGGTCTGTAGTTAAGTGTTAAATGAAGAACAATATACACGTCCTCGGCAAACAATTGACTGGTATCCTTCTGTGCCTTGTCGATCAAGATCTAAATGAGGCAACGGTGACACCAGGATCGGTTGATAAGCGACCAGTCGGTTTGGTCGCGTGACAAACCGGAAATCCGTCTTCCAGGCAGGGAGCAGAAGGAAGCCAGGCGCCAAGGATAGAATCGCAACTTGTTCACGTGGCTCACACGTTATCACGGTTCGCGTGTTACGAACCCATCAGTTACGTCGACTCCTCCATCCTGGGGAACAGAGATAGCCAGCCTTGAACTATAAACCGGGCGTCGCTGGGACTCCCGAAAACGTGTATTCTTCTTCGACGAGCCCTTTCGGTCCCTTCCGTAGATATCCTCATTAGTACGAACCCTATATAGAGTGTTCATCATGACGATCGCCACGATTTTTTGGATAATCTTAATAACCCTATTTCTAAGTTCTTCTAACTTCTGATAATCTGAATTAGGTTATTCTATAGGCAATCTGGTCTTTTCGGTATGTACGTTAATGAAAATTAATAATATTTTGCCACTAATCGACGATTAATATATTTTTCATTTCTGTTCTAATTCTTCGATAGTAACTGACGAATTTTAGTTAATCTTCGATTAACGCTCGAAACTCGGGATCTCTTTCGAGCAGTTATCGCAGAGGGATACGACTTCTGGATTCAGAAGGGTGACTTTGATAAGATATGTTAAGAGAATTCCAAAGAGACCCACGAACTCAATGACGAAGTTAAAAGGCTACGATTACACATCGAAAGGGAATTCGAAACATAGTGGGGAGGAATCCAACGACCTTGAACCGCGAGAATTTCCTCGCTAGGAGTGTGTTCGGCCTCGATCGTTCCGCGTTCGCCGATATGTCGCCTCGAAACGACCCTCATACGGCGGACCCTGGCCATTCAACGACGCCGCGAAGAGCTCTTATGATTTATCGGGCCCGAGCAATCGACTTTCCGTGGAGTTGGAAATCGCGGTTCCCGTCGTCGTTCTGGAGGGGAGGATTCACGTGACGAACGATCTCCGGTGTGTGCACAGGAGGTGGATCGTTTCTATCCAGCTTTTGAATAAATGTCACCCTTTACCTCCCTCTGCCCCCCTCTACACACAGGTTGGAGGGTTCGAAGAGGCTCCTACGGGTGGATTAGGTCGTGGAATAATTCAGTTTGCTAACTTAGGTTCGTTTAACCCGCTGGCTTTTTAATGGACCTCATTTGAATACCTTTCCTCGGTCCTTCTCGCTCTGCGCCCGGGCTTGAAGAGTTAAGGGGGGTGGGGGGCGACGATGGTCCCGGCGCGAATTTTTTATTCCGGCGGAAAATGGAAATAAAATGGATATTCGAGGATTTGGTAGTCCGATTTACGAGGATCGGTCGATTTTTTGGCGATCGGGCGCCGGATGGCTGCAATGCATATACAGGATCGACGAATCAGTGTATACAGGGTTTTTTCTTCGAAGAGTTTTCTAGGATAGAAGCTACTGATTTGTTTGTTTTATTTAACGAAGAATTACGTTCTAGTGTAGCGAATACCGATACGAAACGGGAATTTATTTCTGTTATAAAAGGTCTTGGTAAATTCCGAATGGAATAAGATTTTTTTTAGATTGTTAACAAACGTGTCATATAATATGAATTTATGATCAAATTTCCTGAGAAAATTATTTTTCTGAAAAGTAGTTGTGTAAATTTATAGTGTTGTGACATATGCCCCCTTTCTCCTAAGCCTTAAAAATTAGACATTCATTTATAAACGTGAAAATGAGATATAAATTCATTTTCTGTACTAGATATCTCACTATGTTAATAATAATATGTCCTTCTATTAAAGTCTTTATTTTACTGAATGTTGCATATTAAAATTCACTACAAATGTATAAATATGCACAGTCTCCTCATTATCTATCAAACACTCGAACGTACATCAAGTATGAAATAATATCTAAAAATAGTTCTTAAAAATATTGTTTCAGATTCATAATGGATGATATTTCCTAACCCCGCAACGTGGTTCCTCAGGCAGAAAGCATTATTCGCCCGTAGTAAAATGTTTTCCAATTTCGAACCTTTTCCTAGTCCGCGTCGAAGTTCGAAGACGAAGCTTTTCGCGGAAAAGTTTCAGCGAACGGTTCCTCGTCGTTGACCTCAGCGTTTCCCGAACGAATTTGTCTAGCTGTGTGGAGGGGATCGATCTGGCCGCAGAAACGTGAGTTTTTCCACGAATACCCGGCGCGATTCCCGGTAAAATGGAAACATTTTATCTCGAAAGGCCGCCGTTCAATATATTTCCCCGATGCGAATGCTCCCGAAGGGGGGGAGGAAAGGGAACTTTTTTCGATGCCTAGGAAATATTTCTGAGTTGACGATGGAGATCGATTTAACATACGGTTCATAGAATCAAACTGTTCTCGATGGCTATCGATAGAGAAGATGTTCCAATTTTGCAGACATCTGTGTCCCTATGAGGCAGAAAGGAAATATTATCATTTCAGAATAACTATCCTTGGGAAAGAAAAGAAAGTATCCGTTTCAAGGAGAACTGAGCAAATTTTTGGACATCAGCAGTTATGAAAAAGAAAAGAATCATACTGTTATTCATATTTTCACACAACTACCCTTAACAGGTTACTTAATAGGTATTTTTTAGTTAATTATTAAGGCATAATAGGTCCAAAGTGGGCACTTACTGATATTTATAATGAAAGTTTTATCGTAATAATGTGTTTTATTGAATTATATTGAACCATCAACGACTTCAGAAAGCATGCAAGAACCATAATTGTTGCACGTACAAAAATCTCCATAAGTAGGTACACCAGAAAATGTGTATGTGTCATTTGTCAAACTATTAGATGTTTGTATCAGCAATAACGATCAACAAGTTCGAACATTTTCTATGATAAAACTTTCATTGTAACTATCTCAATAAATACCCACTGTACACCAATTATACCTAAATACTTTTATTTACTCATTTTTCAATGCTCATTTAATTTTCATAAAGAGACATATCGTGATCCACTAAAAAAATCAAAGTGATCTTCAAAATTTTATGTTTAAAAAATATAGGAAACAATAATATGTTCTACTTAAAACCATGCAAATTTGTTCGAAAACTTATATTCATACAAGTAATTAACGAGTAACATTAAATCGTCACATTCGGTGCCTCACCCTGCACGATCCTCCAATTGCTTCGAGCAGTTTCTTATAAAAAACGATCATCAAACCAAAAATTAATAAAATCGAGAAACGATCGCGTGTTTTGAACCCAAAAGATTCTCGTTCTGGATCGCGAAAGGATAAATTCCGGGAAACGGCCGACGCCGGAATTGATTCGGAAATGCTATAAACCGCGGGCGACTTACGGTGCAATTCTACACGATTTTGCAGGAGAAACCCGGCCACCCTAGGTGAAATATACGCGCGGGAGTTCCCGTCGGGAATTAACGGCGACGTTTAACGAACAACGGAAAAGGCAGCGTGACAACGGGTCCGATGGATTAATTGAAAAATCGCTCGCAGAGCCGACATGGGGGTGGTGTGCGTGACTGTAAAATATACATTTTAGAGGGCAAGTCGACATTTGGGGATGGGTGATTTCGCTACCCGACCGAAAACCGTTTCATTGTTCTCGTGAATTTCTAATCCCTTCGTTTTTTTTTCTGTCAGCATCGATTCCCATGGATTCGCGAGAACGAAACCAATGGAATCACGTTTTTGGCCGTTTTCTCGTCGTTACGTCCGATTGAAAAAAGGAAAGTGCGAAAAATCAATGGTTGAAAAACGGTGGGATAGTTCTGTTACATTGGTAAATAGGAGATCTTGAAATCTGAAAGAGGATGATACTTCTCTGCATTCCTTGTTCGAGGAGAGAATTTTCAAATTCATTTTATGGCTTCCTTCCCGGAGAACACTTTCCTGTTGTTCTGTGGACAAGTTTACGTTCTGGAGATATCTTTTTATTCATCCCCACTGAAACCTCTCGCGACTACAGTGGCGCAGAGACGGCGGAGTAAGTGTTTTGTAGCTGATTTTGTTCTGGGGTATGAAAAATGAGGATGGACCGTCGATCGAAAAAAAGTAAATTACTGAGAGGAAGGTAATAGTTAGGGGAAGAACATTTTCATCCTTCTCAAAGTTTCGTTTACCTTATTACTTGTTAAGGTATTTCAATCCTTTTCTTGAAGATTAATTCCTTTCTCTTTTATAAAAGAAAAAGTTAATTTACCGAAGATACTGAAATCCAATTTCTGGCCTTCTCTTCTATCCGCGAGTAATGTATTCAAATTCTTTCCGGGTTCTACCCCATAGAATATTTACACTTTTCCTTTAGACTTCTGGCTTCCCTCGGCCTAGTGGTTCTCAAGTTTTCCGAAGTCTCGAGCTTCGGTTATGAAGTCCACGTTAGTTCAGATCCATATAATTAACTCGATTGAATTGTTCTTGAACTGATCATTCTTGAGGACCGTCTTAGACTGATATCCATACATTTTTCTATATTTATTTCTGACCATACATTTTCTACAGATATCGATCTTCTCGTCAGATCTTATCGCAACTGAGAACCACTGGTCCAGGGGACCGAAACCATCATCATCTCACGCACCCCATCGAATCACCCCTCTCCCATCGAAGATCAACGCGGAATTGCGCCCACGGGTTCGGGGGGAAATCAAACCGTGGATTTTATCGCCGAATTCTCGATGATGGAAGATAAAATTCCAGCGACGGCGTCCGTTTCCGGTGGCAGCCCGCCGCCATCACCGTCGTTGCTGCGTTTCGAATGGCCATCGGCGTGTAGTACCCTACACCAGTCGGTTGAAACTTAATCCCCTCGAGGATCGAAGCCTGGATCGTCATCATGGAAACTCGACGCCTCGTTCGTTGCCGCGTTCGATTTCCGTCCGTTGGAAAAATCGTGGTCGAAGGGGGTGGGGGGTTGGACAAGAATAGGGCGCATTGAAAATCCGTCCCCCGATTTTTCGATCACTCGCGATCGAAATCGAACGCTCCCTCGCCACCGACAGAGATTAAAGCTTATTGAATATTCCCGTGATCCAGCTGTCGCTGGAACTGCGAGGAGGCATTAACGAAGGTGAACGGGGGTGGAGCTTGTTTGCTGGCACGGGACCGTTCCATTAACTTTTTTCAATTTCATTATACGATACTTTTTATGCGAGTTTTGTTTCACTGAAGTATACATACAGGGTGAACCACGAATCGTGATCAGTAGAGATTACTCTGTTATTAACAGTCCGATCGAAAATGTTTTTATCAGGTATAGCATCGTTTTAAGAGAGTTTTAACGTGATTATAGCAAATTTTTTGTCAACTCTTTTTTCTCACGATTTTTCAAGGTCATAAATTTTCTCTGAAAAATTCAATTAAAACAAAAAGTAACACATGTTATGTTATGATACTTACCGAATTCGTCTTGAAATCCTCTAACAGATAGGCGTAAAAAAATTATAGATGTATCTGCAAAATTGAAGGTGACCTTGACAAATCATGAAAAAAAAAGTTGACAAAAAATTTGCTATAATCACGTTGAAGCTCTCTTGAAACCATGATTTACCTGATAAAAACATTTTCGATCGGACTGATAATAACAGAGTAATCTCTACTGATCACGATTCGTGGTTCACCCTGTATATCAGGTATACGAACAAGTAATCCACTATGTATTTTATTTTTAATAAACTGGCGACACGGGTTAAATTTACACCACACAAAAATTAACGAAATAAAAGTATCGAAGTCAAGAAAATTAAAATTATTTGGCATAGAATGAACGCTATAATACTTGTAAGATCCATATTCTGCACAAATAGGTACAGAAGATTATCATCAACTAAACGTCTTTGATTCAACCCAACCGTCGTCTTTTGACCACGTCGAGTCGCGTCCGTCGATTCAGCAAACGCTCGTACAAAGCCTGGATCGTAAATCTTCGTGGCACGACTTCAATCACGCCTTTCGAGAACCACCGAGGACACGTATCTGCCCCCACCACGAATCGAATCACGACGTACCTACATACACGTTCGGTCGCGCAGGGGGGGCTCGTTAAGTCGGCCCACGCCAGACCGTTTTCACCCCTTGCTGGTCACGCAAAATGGAAAGTCCGCGGTTTAACCTTGTTACACCTCACCCCGTTGGCATCGATTTCCAGCGAGCAAGACGGTTGCATGTGCATCCTTGACTCTGGCCAACCTTTCCGTTTCCGGAGGCAGGGGGTCAAGGCCGCCAGGTGTGAAACTTAATCATTCGGTGGATGGCGCCGCGGCCTTCCGCCTCGGGGGGTAGTGGAAGGACTTTCGCCATTGTGGCGGGTCAGATCTTGAAACCAGATCTCGTAACAGCCTTTCCGTATATAATTTCAAACGGCGATCGTTAACTGTCGGCTCTATATTTTCCGGCTGAAGGTCTCAGGTGTGTTGATGGCACAGGTGAAAAGTCTTCGAGGTTCAAGTGTTCAAGAACAATGTGATAATCGTAGGATTCTGATTAGCTGGTATTTAATACCAATTATTAATACGATTCAATTCGATGGGTTTCAGAATTTTATTTTAATTGATTTACCTGACATTTTGTTATTATCAGTGGATTAGTGTTTGTTCAATTTTCCACTGAATATGAGAGTTATTTTGGACCGAATGATATTTTCGGTGTGAGCAGGGGAGACTAGGGACAAACGTAACTATTTGTCCTTTTGAGGGTGTAAATTTTAAATTCTGTAAAAATGCGTACACGATGGCAAACCTTGATTATTCGACAACATAATCGAACCTAAACACGTGGAATATATTACACCAATTTTTTGAAACAAGACTTTCTTTAAAATAAATCTGTCACTTTTGTCCCAACCCCTAATGACGATTGTAACACCATATCTAATTCGAAAAACAACCAACTAATAGAAAAGTTGCTCTTAAGTGACCTTTTTATTTATCCTACAGACAGACATAAGCATAAACAAAACGTAATACTACACAGAAAATTTCAAAAGATTTTCTTTAATTTTGCTTGGCGACAGCTGAGGCAGAGGGTAGATGGAATTGGTGTAGAAAAATAAAAGGAGACGATTGTTAGTTTACTAGCAAGAATCTCTCAAGACCAACGACAATCCGAATACTATAATAATAATCGATAAAAAGCATCCTGAAATTCTTTTTTCTACTCCAAAAAGGAGCAGTGCCTTTATTAATATTTAACAAGGAGTCCTCGTCGTCTCGTGTTCTTTTATAAAAAAAAAAAAATCGAGTTTTCTCGAGAAAGACGCGACTACACAGAGGACGGTCCACGCCGCTAGAAAATATCTCGAGCCGAAAATTCGCGTGGAATCGATAAGCAGAGACGACTCCTCGAGTCTCCATAAATCGCGTCGAGGCGTGGGGTTGAAGTTCGATTTACGTGACTACGGTGTACTTCGATTCGAACACTTTCGGTATACACCAGCCCCTGCGAACCACGGAGGTCCCCTATTTTCGGCTGGCACTATCGTTTATCTTTATTATCATCTGTAATGCGATTGTCAGGAATTTCGCGGCTCAGACCCGCGGAATCTTTATTGCATCTGCTGTACACTGCGGAATATTATTAGCATAACAATGCTCCCACGTTCCACAAATCCGAGATTTTACGTCCGATAATATCGAATGCTCCAAAGGTTGAGTTCGTAATTTTTTTTTCTCGCTGGCGTTTCCCGATTTTCCGCGTATCGATCTCTTGTCGAACCGTCAGAAATACGAATCGATCCATCTCCCCTTTACAGAAGGATTCGGTGGTTTGAAATTTTATAAGCTATTTTTGTGGAACGATTATTATTTATACGCTAGACGTCTATAAATTGTGGAAAACGACTGTGGTCTGGTGACGTTGAATTATTCGAAGGAATTGAAATCATCGTCTTCTGCTCCAGGGGAATTCTTTTTATATAATCCTGTTATATTTGCGAGAATACATTGGGATGGTGACGATTTGAAAGTTTGATGAACAATTCGCGCGACTGAAATTATTTTCTGGGCTACAAACGGCGGTGTTATTTAATTCACGAGCGGCTACGACTGGGTTCATTTTGATCCGAGTGGCTCGAGAACTTCGGTAAACTTGTGGTAATTTATCTACCAGTTGTTTACATTAATCTGATTAACAAGATGACCAGATCACAAAGAAATTCGTCTCAAAAATGCATTTAAATGGTACAGTTGGTGAGGATCCAAACGGTCTGATACTTTTTCTAAGGGTTAAAAATACAGATTAATTCTCGATTCTGTTTAACTATCATCCTCTCGACGATCTCCTGGGATATCTACCATAAAAGGCACGGAAATTGGGTTATTCGAGACATAAAATACACAGAAAACGGAGTACTTTTTTTCTACTCGTCTGGCTATGCAAATACTGGGAATAGGTGTGTGCTTTGTTTCGTTTTTTTTCTCGTTCGTAAAAATTCGCGATCGGATCTGTTGACAAATGATATCGCGTTGTGACCGTATGAATATCCCGAAGCCTCTCATTTACGTTCCGTATCGTTTGTTTTTTTCCTCGCGTTAATCCGTTACTGTCGAGTGAAAAATTGTTTTTCAAGCTTCCAAACGGTCTAACGATTCGTCGGCGAACCGACACGAGAATGAAATTTTTGTTCAGACGGCGAACGCAAAATTCGACTGCAGTGAAACCTGTCGATGGTAAATAAAAGTAAACCCTAACGGCGCGGGAAAAGAAAAAAAAAGCGTCGCGTTTTTATGAATTCATACGGCATTCGTTGCTACGTCACGTGCCGGAAATATCGAATTCGCCTTCTCCTTTATTACGTATGCGTGACCGCGAATCGTATTTTCTTTGAAAATTTTCGAAAATTGATGAACCAAAAAAAAGATCTCATAACCTTGACGAGTGCACTTCTGTGGATTTTAAATATTTCGAGGGTGGTTTTAGAGGGGGTGAATTCCATGGATCATGTTTATTTCGTCGCTGAGACTATCAGCATAATTTAATTTAAGTTAATTCCTACGGGTAAAACCGAATTATACAATATTCGATTAAAAACGTTCCGGCACACAGATGCCAGAAATAATCAAATAGAATTGACATGAGGCATAACAATAATAAGAATAAGAATTTTATATATAATTAACTTAGTAATAATATTCTGTATTCTACCCTATTATAAAAAACAATATGCAATTCAGACGTAAAATTATTGATGTTGGGTGTGAAAATATCTATCTTATCGTTCCAATTATTTGCTAGAGGGGAAATTCTGCCGAATGGGTTTGTATTATTGTAGCGAGAATAGAGGGATGATGGTCTGAAGAGCACAGGTGTTCCTGCTTTAGCTAGCTGCTAATAGCTAGTTTAGCAGGGTTTGCGATCAGGGGGGACAAAGAGTGGCTCGACATGGGGATGAATTTTGCCATGACATTTGCGGGTGGATGGCAAGAATTTTGAAAATGTAGAATTATCTGCAACGAGCACAGACGTAGGAGTGTAGGAATTATACAAAGGGATGAAAGTTGATTAAACGAGATAAAATTTTGGGATAAAATAAGAAGTCTGAGTGGAATTTAAGGTCCAAGAGAAGCAGATGGTAATCTGGAGGAAGAAAGGCTGAAAATATAGCAGATGAGTTGGAAAGGGTAGAAAATACAGGTTAAAAAATGAGTCGACAATTTGTACAGAAAACGAATAAGATACGGTTAGAACGAACGACGGACAGATACACCGAGTAAAATAAAAGAGAAATGAACGAATGCAGGTAGAAGGTGATGGATGGTGGAAATAGTTGAAAAATGATGGATAACAAATGTTCTAGCTTGGTCTGGGGATGGGGCAGAGAAGTGAGTGAAAGAAGTGTGCAAGATGAGTATCGGAATGATGGATAGAAAATTACAGACGGAAATAACCGTGGCTCATTGTAAACAATCGGTTGGAAGGAAGAATAGGAAATGGTATATCGACTGTGGTCGCGAAATACGACCGTAGAAGAAATTGAACGGAAACGGTGATCCAAAGAAAGTAAATAAAACTACAATGTACTTTCACAAAATCTTTAAAAAATCTTAGATAATACTAGAAAGAAAGGAAACAGTATCTAGATAAAATATAAACGTTATGATTAGTAATTTGAGAAGATTGTAGAGTATTAAAAAGTTTAGGGACAGATGAAGTGTGAAGCCTTTTGGGTCAACGATGTTAAACGAAAAAGTCAGGTTCTGATTGAAGTTAGGTGACCGCCCATAAACCTGGGATTTTATGTCTGCAGGATAATCGTTTTCACTCTACGTTTCCCTTATGAATCCAGGGATAATATTGAGTAACCACAAAGAACTTTATTCTCAACCATTGCCCTTTCACGGAAAAAATTCTATGACACTTAAAGAATATTATACTCGTATAAATAACATCGACTATGTCTAAGTCATTCGAAGACCTTTACAGGACCTTTATTGGATAAAAGTTTCAAATACAATTAAACTACTCAATATGTGTCCAAGTTCCTGATGTTTTGGATGAACTTTTGAGTATCAATAACACAATGATTTTCATATTCATTCCATGTGGAATATGTTTGATACAAAGTTCCGAAATTTCCACCAGCACATTTTCAGACAAATTCGAGGCTAAAGTCGACCACGTTTCCGTCGCGTAGAAGCTTAAGCGAACTTTACAAAACCCGTCGTCATTGACTTATACCGGTTCAACCCAAGGGTTGTTGAAGTTTCTACAGCGTTCTAGCGTATCGAGCGTCAGTTCGGAATCCGGTGAGGCAGACTTAGAACAGATAGAAAGGAAGAGCACAGTGCTCCTTGCAAAATGCCAACAGCGTTCTCCGCCAGAGTTCGAGGGAACAGTCTTCGAAGAAAACAAGGCAGAGACGGAACGCCAGTAGTGACAGTTTAAGTCGAGGAACGAGGCAGCAGCAGCAGCTGGATGGAATCGGGGAAAAAAGAGATGGGAGACGGGGCAACGTACTTGCGGAAAGAGGACAATGCTTGCTTCAGAACGCTAAAAGATCTTGAGTTACAGTAAATCTTGGATTAGTATTCGAATATAGAAGTCCCCAGGTGTAACGCTGATTTTTTAACGAGGTTCGGCACAAAGATAGAGCTTGGAATTCTGAAGCCAATGATATTTGTTTTAGCTGTATATTGTTTATGAAATATTTGATGTTCAGTGCCGACTACTTATCGATGATTTATTGTGGATCGTGGGAGGGGCATAGAATAAAAAATATAAAAATACACGCATGAAGCTAGAAAGAGACTAAGGATAAAACTTACCTTTCCCCAGAACAAGACACCTGTGCACCGAAACGGGGAACCCATCCTCAAAAACCCACCAGAGAAGCCCGGAACGAGAGTCAAGGCTGCGTGGAATCAAGAATCTCCAAAGACAAATGAAATGAAAACAAATGCCACTGAAGTCGAGGGCGGGAGACCAGGGAAGCCAGGAAAGAAGCACACGAAACGGCCATGGTAACAGCCTTGCAGAGAGGGGGTGAGGAACGTGTGTTCGAAAACACGGACACCTATCCTGATCAAGAAATATCGAGGAAGCATGAGAGGGAGGGGTGATGCAGCGGGGTGTCCAGGGGGCGCAGGAGGAACAGAAACTGCGTCGACGGAGATAGAAAGCGCGTGGGGGGGTGGCGGAGAATCCGAAAAGAGAGAGGTCCACGAGAAACAGAGAGAAAGAGAGGGGTGTTCGTGTAAGGGGGGTTAACGGAGAGAGATCCCCAGCTGGGAAGAGGAAGAAGGAGCGTCAGTGAACGTGACGAAGAGGTTCCCAGCGGGAACAGGAGAGAGGGAGAGAGTTAGAATGTAGTGGAGAGGCGGGAGGGAGTAGCAGGAGAGCGAGGCTGCGGCGTAGCCTCAGTGCCGGCGCAGTGGCCGGGGCATCGTGTCCTGTGCCTAGGGTTTCTGGTGTGCTCTCTTCTCTCCGATCCTATTTCGACAGCCGTGTATCCTGTACACCGATCCTCGAAAGAGATCGTCTCCTTCGATCTGTCGGTGGTGTCTCCGTGTGTATTCTTTTGATCGACCGAAGAGACAAAGCTATTCTCCATCTCTACGTCCCAGCCTCTGAGAGATATCCATCGACCTCTACGTAGATTCCAACGGTGGATATAAGTCCCTCTCGTAGTGTGACAGGAATCGCGTAAGGGGGAGAGAGGGTGGAGATGTACGAGAGAACCGTCTTGTGACGTGGTCGTGAAACACGGTGGAGAAGAGGTTCTGTCGCGAAAGGGACATCCTGCTGGTAACGACGGTTTAGACTCCAGGGTCCTAGAGCTTCAACGAGGGGCGGTTTTGTGGTTTCTCCCCCTGGGGTATTATCGTGTGCAGGATCGGTATCGTGCTACTGTCAGATCGCTGGAGATCCGTCTGGCTTTTCGTGGGCCGGCCAACGCTAAGCAACCGGACAGGACGAGGAAAAGGACACCCTGCCGGGCAGCAGCCGGGAGGATCACAGGGCGAAGAGGTGGGAGCCATGCCGCCCGGGCGAGCTTCCCTCGAGGTAGCCAGGATCGTCCGGCATTACCCCTGTCCTTCCGGCGCGGTGGTGCGTTCTGATCGCCTCAACTGAGGTAAGGGACTACTGTGTGTGTCTGTGTGTGTTTTCAACCCCCTAGCATTCCCATCCATACTCCCTCTCGTTAGATCGACGATGATTTCCGCGACGTCTCTCGAACCCGCGGATCGAAGCCCTCGGAAGGTGCGCCGAGCGGCCGGTGGCGGCTGCTACGACTGACTGGGGATCGTGGAGCACCTGAGTGCACCGGAAGTGCGGATACCCGTTCCGACCGTGTTGTCGAGGACAGACCAAGGTAGCTTCGGTGCAGATCGACATCTCGCTTGGATGTTTGTGTATGTGTGTGGAGCTTCTGTTTGGAGTTCCAAGGAACGTGTTTTCGAGTATATTCGGATATAAGAGACACAAAGGGCTGGGAGACGAGGAAAGTGTGCATCCTTGTTTTAGGACGACGTTCAGACTGCAGCTACCGAGCATCCCCCTGAGAGACTTTGCGTGTCTTCGGGCGGGTTCGGACATTTAAACGAGTGGACGTTACGAGTGTTTCAACAGGAGAGCTTTTGCAATCGAAGTTTCCTGGATAGTGTTGTTTTTAACGATGAGGTATAAACTGATAGTTCATAGTAGGAATTCGAGTTGAAGATTCATCCTTAGGTTCCGTTTTAAAATTATGATCGTTAGGGGATATTTTGAATGTCGTTGTTAATGACGACGTGTCAAATAATAGTTCACGAAAGCTTCCAGGAATTCGAGTTAAAGCTCCTTCCTTGGGGTGTTTCGTTTGAAAATTATGATCGTTAGGGGATATTGTTGATGTCGTTGTTAATGACGACGTATCAAATAATAGTTCACGAAAGCTTCCAGGAATTCGAGTCGAAGCTCCTTCCTTGGGGTGTTCCGTTTGAATATTGTGATAGTTAGGGGATGGTTCTAATCTTGTTATAATACACGGTGATTCACATCGTTAACTCACTAATTCCACGTCGTTCCATCGTTCTAATAATCTCACATAACTGCAGTTGAACCAAGAGAAGACGTGTTCCATTGGGAACAACGTCCCTAAAGGGTCAAAGTTCGACCCTCCTCCACCCCTATCATTGAACAGCTTCTGTTGACGTTCGCGCAATTCTCGAGACGTGGCTTCCGGCAATGTTGGCGAACCTGTCGTGATGACGAGGGTCACCTGTTCCAGAAACAGAAAGTAGGGCTCGATGAAATTACGTTCGAATACGGATCGTGTAAACAAAAACGTCGCGGGGCCATTTTCCAGCGTTTGCATAATTGGTACGTCCTTGAGATCGTCGGCTGGCGATACAATCTTTCTTTACTCCGTTTCGTCCTTGTCGTCTTCGTGCATCGAACGATCGAACCCCGCGAATCTTTGGAAAACTGTGTCGAACCAGCGAATCTTTACAGAACTCGGCTGTGTGTCTCACTTCCGAGCGATATTCACGTATGCGTGTGACTTGGTTCAGAGCTCGAATTCTCGGTTTAGAGTTGTGTAATATTCAGTGTATTGGAAATTAAACTGAGATTCTCAGTTGAGAATGCACATTCTTTTTACTCTTGTTCTTTTACATAGCAATTATTAAAGGTTTCGGCGATGACAATGTTCGACATAAATATAGAACCATCCTAAAATTTTCAATTCTTATGTATTCTGGTTAACATAAAAACGAACCACTTTTTTTTCTAGGGAATATAATGTATCCTTTCTGGGGAAACATTATTTTCTTTTAACAATACATGAGAATTTTTGGGTAATTTTATAGTTTACTACGCAGTGTATTACACTTCTGAAGTAGTTTTGTTTCATCGAGGGATTGAGGCAGTAGACGTATTTTTTTATGGTTGGAGAAGTTTTCTTTCAAGTTATAGCTCATGTTGTGTTTTTCTCGTAATGTCGAATATTTACTGCAGTGTATAAATAAGTGGTTGACAGTAACTTATTAATATTATTTATTGTTGATTTTGATAACAATCGCATTAGTTTTTTTATTTATTCCAAAGGTTCTTAATCCCTTGCTAATAAAGATTGTTTTACAAACCAGGAAATCATTGAAGGTGTTCTTTAACACTTTGACTGACATGTCTGCTGGATGAGGCTGGATTATTTAAACATCGTTACAAAATTTTTGGGTAAAATTAACATTTCGGTATGATTTCACGCAAGCCCAACAGCTTACTTGACAAGCAAGTTTGACTTAAAAAACGAAATAAAGCCTGTCTGGCTACGTACGGTTTTTTTCACTGACACGTTGCGTGCAATGTCGATAATTTGTGACAGGTGGTCCTTTCCCAATTATTTTGTATTATCTTCACTACATTTTCTACAAAATTATCCAAACATTCATGAGCAACCATCGTTATCGTTCGTGTGACATGAACGAAAATGTGAAACGTGACATAAATCAAAATCAGCTCTGCGCTTAATGTGTTAAATAACCTTAATATTTACTACACAGTAGATTATTGTTAAACAGTGGGGCCACAATAAGTACAAAGAATTCTAGGTAAAATATATTAACAGAATTTCAGGAAATTTCATAGTCCAAACCAGATGTCGGGGACCCCCATTGATCGACCGCCGAATACCATGAACGTCAAGGTGACAAACAATTCCGAAGCACACCGTGTTTACCTGAAATTAAACGCTCCCCAGGTCAGTTTCTCGCGAACGTCCATACGCTCCACGTCGTTGAGCAATCTACACACATACAGTGCTCGGTTTTCTCCCCGAACATTTGAACTTTTTCAAACGCGATTTTTGCTACCGCTTCTGCATCACCGTTCCTTACATTTTTCATCCCGATGTTGGTGTCTTCACGTGTCCATGCGTTCGTAACAGATGTGTGTGTCAGTGCATCCTCTACCTCTATTTTCTTTGTGTTATCGTGCCTTCGCGTGGTTCGCCTCCATTCGGGGGACGCTTCGAACGGCCGGAACACTCCAAAGAATTCCGTGAACATTCCGTGGAATTCTCGATATGCGCGCGGACGAGAAGAAACAAGGAATTCCGTGTGTACCTGTTGTATACGGCTGGTAAGTTCTCGAAATAATTTCTCGCCCGTTTCTTATTTTCGTCCCGTTGTACAACAATCGGTTCTCTCCGATTTCTCGCGTCCTTCGAAAAATCGGTAACGGTGTTATCTTGTGGGATCTTATTAACGTTTACTATATGGGCAGATTTTTTCATGAGTTGGAACTTCTTTACATGGTGATACAAAAAAAAAAGGGTTCATAACTTGTAGGATAAATAGTACTAGCCTTAGTATATTTGATTTCCTAATATAGAATACATAGCCATATATCAACAGTCGGAACGAAAGGGTTAAGTTTATAAATTTTCATGCAATCCATATTTACATATCCTCGTGATTTTTACTTTAATCAAGCTTCCCCGATAAATTTCTCTCAATTTTGAAATAAGATTCGTACTTTGGTAGATAATCTGATTGAAATAAATGTAAAAATCGTCCGTGAAAAAATTTCTGATTCATTATACATCGTGAATCTGTTTCGGAAACGCGACCAGGTGAGCGTAACCGGAAGTCGCGCATCGATCTCGCGGCCGATTTGACGATGAAGAGGAGCACACACAGGCCCTCTCGAGGAGCCGTTTCCTGTCGACCTACTCGCCACAGGGGGGGAACAATGCCTCGAAAATCGGCTGGTTCGCGCAGTCCAATAACCTCTGTTTCACCAGAGAGTTTTCTTCTTAAAGGCCGCCCGTTTGTGTGGTGTCTACCTGTTCGTAAACGCGACGACGACGCGAATAGAAGACCCGTATTTATAGAAGTGCAGACACGCTACTGCCGTTGTCGCGAGATCGAGCGTGTCCGGGAACGGAAGTGCGCAAACCGAGAGACGGGGTATTAAATTCCTGCCGGCCTGGAATATATATTCCGCGGCTATATTGTATCGTTTGTACCCCCGACGAGAGAATCTTCGATACTTCCATCTGGCTGAAATTCCTCTCCAGGCGGGAATATGTCTCGGAGGCTCCTGATTTTGAGGATTTTTGGAACGTACGTAGAATTTACAGACTTTTCGATTGCTAGTAGGTTATTCTGTGTGCAAATATTTTCGTCTGGTTAAAATTCCTTTGTATGAAATGATATGCCTCGGAGGATCCTGATTGCGAGAATTTTTCGGGAATATATTGGTAGACGTAGATTGTTTAGACTTTTTGATTGCTAGTTGGTTATTCTATGGTGGATTTTTAGTGTGTAAAATGTTCATGGTGCACGTTGGTAATGTTTTTAGTGGAAAATAGTTTCCCTGAATTTGGACTTGGTGCTTTGAATATATGTATATTTTCATCGTTCGAAAATATTGTGTCGGTCGTACCATCGGCGAGAGAATCTTCGATACATTCGTCTGGCTCTTCTCGGGGTTATACCTTGGAGGACACTGATTTCGAGGATTTTTTGAATATATACAGATGTAGAATCTATATTGCTAGTAGGTCATTTTGTGGTGAATTTCTGAATGTGTCAAATTTTCACGGTGAACGTTGGTAATATTTTTAGTGATAATTTGTGTCCCTGAGTTTGAACCTTGTGCTTCGAAAATATCTTTAATCGTATTTTTAACACCAAAATATCACCTAACCCTAAAATCCCAAACGATCCCACAAAAAATACACCTTTCTCTATACTACGAGCTATTTATTTCCAAAGTAATTTACAATATCCCCAATGATTGTCTCCCAATCACCGTTTCTCAACTTGTCACAGGAGGGTAGTTCCCGTTCGACCCGAGTTCTTCGGCCCTAATCTTTCCATTTATTCGCCCGAGTCGATCCTCAGGTGCTCTAAGCGCTCACGGCACGATAATCTGCCCATAAAAGCCGCGCGCGACCCAACCATCGAAACAGAAGGCGGAACGGAAACACTAGAAACGCACACCGCCACCGGTGGCCTCGCGTTCGAAGTCGAGGGAGGCGATACGCGAGCTGCGTACAAAACGGTTCCGTTTTTGTTCACTCTTTTTTTGCACGTTGCGGCACTTCGCCTACCCAAGGGACGGGAACGTTATCCTGGCTTCGAGCTCCCTTAAATGAGTTTTTCCGTCGACGCTGTAACGGGGAAACTCGTCGCCGTGGCGCTTTGATCCAGCGCCTCGAATTAACTCACACCACCTCAACGACGAAATTCGTCGGTCTGTTGTTGCTTGGGGGTGTGCCGCGGATTTCGACTGGAAACTTAAACCTTTTCGCGTGAAAAATAACGGATATTAGGGTGATACGTTCGTGCAACCGTGACGAGTCGATACATCCACCTGTTCTCCATTTTGGAAATGGTAAATTTAAATGTCTGAGGGATTGAGATTCTTTCTAGCGTTAGGGGTTGTTACGAGTTTTATACGGTCAATGAAGATTTTTACAGAAAGAAAAATATATATGATCGTAGATAAATTTGTTCTTATGATCATAATTTGAGATTCTTGTCTGGAAGAAGTGTTGATATTGGTATGCTTGTGGTTGTTATTAGATTAAAGGAAATTTAATGAAATTTCTACATATATCGGTGGATTAGAGCGAACAACAAATAAGCGTGGTAAATTTAGGCGAGGCTCGGAGTCGAGCTACACAGATCACGGTCTAATAAATTCAGGGACGATCTCTCGTCGACCGAACGACCGGAATTCTTCGAGGTCGCGGAAAGGATACCGGGGGGGACGTTCTTGGCGAGCGTGCTCGCGATCCGCGTACTGCAATAAGTCACGCTCGAATTCGCAGTACAGAAACGTGTGGACACCGTGTGTATCCCACCCTAGACCTCGGGAGTGGGCGGAGGATATACGGGAATTTTGGCAACCGCGGCGCCGTAAACCGAGGGTTACGTCCCGTTCTTCCGGGTAGAGAGACGGTAACGACCCGCGGATATGGTAAAACGCGACCGACGGATTCTGATTTCGATATGCGCATTTTCGCGATGCCAGACGATCGGGAGACGTTGAGAAGACTAGGAAAAAAAGTGAAATTTTGGTACGGCTAACACTGGACCATAGAAATCGAAGATTTCAAATTTCTGAGAACTCGAGAAAAGAAAATGAAAATTTTGAACGGTTAACATCGGAATTTAGAAATGGAAAATTCCAGATTTCGTGGGACTCGAGAAAAAAAAATAAAAATTTTGAACGACTAACACTGGACCATGGAAATCGAAAATTCCAAATTTCCGAGAACTCGAGCAACAAGAATGAAAATTTTGAACGGCCAACATCGGAATTTAGAAATGGAAAATTCTAGATTTCGTGGGACTCGAGAAAAAATAATGAAAATTTTGAACGGCTAACAGATGACTATAGGAATTGATAGTTTCTGATTTTTTGGAGCACAAGGATAAAAATCGAAGTTTGGTACAGCTAACACCGGACCATAGAAGTCGACAATTTTGTGGGTCTCGGGAAATTTCCTATTCGATTTCGAACGTGTGACGGAGTTCGAGGAATTCTTCAATGCATAGGAAAATTTATGCCGTGAGAGCTCCGTGGATTCATGGGGAATCCTGAACCGCCCGTTCGTCTGTGGCTGATATCGAATTCCGCCTCGATTATTGGGAAAATTATTGTTGCGACCCAACTCGGGGTAATCAAGGGTCGCAAGCATTGCCCATGACTTGACTAGAAATCCCTGAAATAATGCACACGTTACGCCCCACTTCGTCTACTTAGAATAACGCAATTATACAGGGTGTCCCATAATTGCTTCAATTCCTGGGATGATTTGAAACAATGTTTTCCTTACCAAAAATGTTATCCGAGGCTTTGTTAACGAGATATTAACGAAAAACCTCGACCAACCTAAGCAAAAAGTTATTTGAAATCATCCCAGAAACCCCTTATTTCCGGGAGTCGGAGCTATTTTGGAACACCCTGTATAATATACACCATTCAAAACTCTACATTTCCACCACCATATAAATATAGACGACCAATCACAAACTGATCAGCACCAACGACCGACTACACGTGCAAACAACCGACAGAACACGTTTAACCGTGACAGGGAACACATTCATCCTTCAGAGAGAACACACCGAACACGACTATAGTACAAACTCGTATAGAATATTGTTATACATGTACGTTGAAGTTTATTTGAGTTACGAAGTTCGTGTTCACTCACTCGAAATCAGATCATCCTCGAACGAGCCCCGGGACATTAATTTATCAAGGTGCAGTGGTAAAACCATGAATTCATCGTGAACAACCGCAACAATTACCTTCAGTGAACCCTGTGAGGTTACCTTTTGCTTTAAACAAAGTGGTAATATATACAGCAGGCTATATTAATCAAATTTCTTTAATCGAAATGACAAAGGAAATGTAGTCTACACCGGTGAATCGTATAGAAAATTCCAATTTTTAACGAAATCACTGATATTGAAAGAAAAATATAAAAATTTAGTCATCAATTATTCCGTGAACTTACATTTACGCGTGGAATCGAATTTTATCTAACTTAATATAGAAATTTTAATGTTTGACAGAGTATGTTTAGGTACATTTAATATTTTTAGATACAGTTCATATTTTTTTTTAGATCGTTACTTCCCATCTGTTCTCGCTAGTGAAGTGTCATTTTATTAAAAAGGTCTTTTTAGTATCACTTGCGTTGAGACGGATGAAAGTTCCATCCATTCTTCACGACACACCCTATACAGTGTACGTTAAGATTTTCAACAACTCTAAATTGTTCTCGTGGATTTCGAAGATGAATCAATTGGCTGCGAGGCTCCTTCCACGAGGGACTAATTAAATTAGGACCGTGCGTGCACCGATAACGTGGTTATCGGGCGTCATCGCGTCGTCCCTTGTTGACGAGCTGGGTCATTTCACGATCACTTCGTGCCCTGTTTGGATTATTTCGCGATCTATCCTGCAGTTGAACGGCTTGTAAGCCGGTGAATAGGAATTTGCGGGTACTTACTGTTGACCTACTTGACAGAAGTGCTTTGATCGATGGATATTGTATCGAATAATGGTAATAAAACAAGTTATAGATCAATTGAAAATCCGAACAATCATAAGTATAGTTACAAATTATTTTTTAACTGATAACGGAACTCAAATGGGTATCAAATACGAAGGAATGAATTTAAATTTCAGTCCGAAATGGTTGATTTTTACGGTCACCGGAAGTCGAGGTTCACTTCGTAAGTTTACTCCAATATTTGAATTTTGAATATTTCGTTACGTCAACACAGGCACCGGAATATTGCGGTCCGGGCAATTCGTAATTTAAATTCAAATCGTTCCACGATATACCCTATTCTTTAACCTATTTACACGACATACTATTATTTTAAAATACAAATAATAATTGAGTCCAAAGAACAGTCATCAAAAGCTTAGAAACATAAAATTAATCAACGAATACTTAGGTACCACGGCTCTACCGCGAAACTTTTCGAATGGCACGTCGCCTCGAATTATCGACGCACATAATTTCTCTCCGAAACGAAGCAAACTCTCGCGCAAATTAGGACACTGAGGAGGAGGCGAGAATCGACGATGCAGTTCCTAAATCGGGCAACGGATAATTCGTACTTAAAGTCAAAATCATTGCCCCCTCCCTTCCCCTCTCGAATTGACCTAAATTTGTCACGGCGGAAAATTCGTTTCGAAACAAAGGAAAAGTGGAGGGGCCAAGTGATTATCTCCTGCTTGAACGTTCGTTGAAATTTTGATTTTTTATTTGTCCGAGGGCTTGGGGCACCGGCAATCCCGAGGATCCTCGTTTACGCGAAATCTCATTATTTCCTGGTGCTTGGTAAGAGGATAGAAAATTATTACAGTGCTCACGTAATCGATATACTTGTACGACTAATCGAATGAAGCTTTCGTTCGGCTCAAACGAGGCGACGAGTGGAATTAAGGAGCAACCTTGTTATCTGGAGGGCGTTCGATCATTCTCTCGGCGATCGAGGACCTGAACGTATTATCTGTTAAAAGTAACATCGCAAACAATGGATAATTTGTGCAGAAACAAGAGAAAATTCAGTGAATACGCGTTTAAGTGGGCAGCCTGGTGTAAACAGATAAAAATGAACGAACTTTTGGGAATTTATTCTGAAGAACGCATTAAATCAATCTCTTTGAAACATTGAAAATACTTCATTGTACAATTAAACTGAACAGAAACATTTTTATTTTCACGGCAAATCAATAAATATTGTAGTTATAAGGATTTATGTTCAGCCCGTGAGCAAAAAAGGTGTTCCACGCCAGTGAATGCAACTAAATGAATCGATCCATTCGAATAAAAAAATTCACAAAAAGGCCCCCTTTCTTTCCGAATCCATAGAAAGCAAATGCACGAATAGCATAAGAATAAAAGCTACCGTTTACGACTACAATCGGTAGTATCGATATACAAAACCGTTAATACAAAACCGATCCAAACGATTGTCGGGGAATTTTTGCGGGACACGAGCGGTCGTTAGCCTTCGTACAGATCGTTTTCATTCCAACCGCCATTATCAGCGTGGGGAGGGCCAGGATTTAACAATTTCGTGGTCGAAATCGAAAATTGAAGCCGCTAGAATTAACCTCCAACCGATCCTCTGGACGATCTCTTAACCGATCTCTTAATTCACGAAGTTGCCTCGGAATCGAAACCAAATTAGTAGTCCTAAAACTTTTCTGAAAAACCGGTAACGAGCATTCCTGTAGCCGTGTGATTCCGTTGAATTTTTCGTACGAGCGTTCCAAGAGGAATTTCTCGGGGTGAAATGAGTTTCCACGGGACAGTTTAATTACTGGGACGCTTTTCTATTTTTTTTTTTAATCGACCACAACGCGTTGAAAATTTCACCGCGAATCCCTACGTCTGAAACGGAGCTCCACTTACGCGGTGGATAATTGGAGAATCGGAGAAGGTCTGGTAACTTTATCTCCCGTTGAGGTTGAAATTGAAGAATTCAAGTATTTTGTGGACTGTAGTAAAGAATCCTCGAGAATCAATCGGGAAATTTATTTTACATTTTTTAACACGTTTATTTCATTTTTTAAGTCAAAACGTTGGAAATATATGCGTTTAGTTAATAAAGGCTGCTGGATTTGTTTTAAATTAAAAAAAAATGTGTAACGGTATTTAAATAATCCAGCCTCTCTGGAATGTACGTGTAATCTATATTTGAGTGACGTGGCAGTGAAAATGGTAATTAAAAAATATTTTTGAATTTAATACGTTCGTTACCACCATGGTTTCGAATAAGAATGTTCGATTCCGATTCGATTCTTCAGAAGATCGATTAGGTACACGTCACTACCATGTATAACACATACTCTAACGGCTAAAAGTATGAGACCAGGTCTGATAATTAAAGAAAGAGAAACTAGTTATTCTACAAAGGGTTAACGAAGAAGACGTGTTAAAACTGATGGGAAGAGAATTGTAAAAAGTCTGGTCCCGTACTTTTAGCCGTTAATGTATATGTTATACAGGGCAGTGACATGTTACCCAAGGGAATCGATCTTTCGAAGAATCGAATTGGAATTGAACATCCTTTATTTCGAAAAAGTTCGTGAAATACAATTCTACAGGTCGCCACCTTTCTGTTCAGTGCAATATTCTTACTTTCTCGATTGGATATTAAAAACGCATAGCACAGTGACGAAGAATAACATAAAACACAGGTAAATATTGCAAAATACATTCTACTTTTATCAAATAGAAAGTATGCTGACTTAGAAACTAGTGCGTCACATACACGTGAGGTTTGGTCGCGAATGTGTTAAACTGTGTTACCAGTTCATTAAAATTATTCATTAATATTACCTTATATGTCCTCCTTTATATTCGAATCTTCAAATCCTGCATTGCAATTGATCCATAACGAAACAGTTCCGTGCGCCGATTCTCAACATAACCTCGTGAAAGTCCTCAAGGCACTTTACAAATTAGAAACCGCAGTTCACAGAAGAAGATAATCAGACTTCCATCGGACCCGGTTCACAAAAAAAGAAACTTCGAAAGGTGGAATTCGTCCGTTGTCTTCGTTTCTACGTGCCGACCTCTCGAAATAATGAGATTCCCGCGAACACGGACCGATACAATGCCACCCGCGAAGTTTGTTATCGTTCCGTGGATGTTCCACCGTAGATGGAGCTTCTTTCGCTTCGCCCAGTTTCGTCCCGAATCTTCCCGTCACGCGCTTGGTTATCTTATTATCGACTGGCATTGTCTACCTAAGTTGGAACGTGTCGTTTCAGTCCCTTTGTCGTGTTCCGTGACCAGAAACAAAAAAGACAATACCCTGGACGATGTTCATGAACGAAAAAGTGATTTCCCTCCGTGCTGGAATAGAGAACTGGAGTTTCGCTCGAACGTTTCGTAAATCGGCTGTGCGCACGGAGTGTCGCGTGGCCGACCTCAGCTTCGCCTGCAACGCTCCTCTACCTCTTCGAGCCGTATTATCAACGGGGATCGTTCCATTGTCATTTTTCCGGGACGATCCGCCGGGAGCAAGAGTCCTCGGATGGAAAATCTGACGCGAGCTAGGCCGACCATGTCTCTGTGCCCCCCTTTGAATTCAATTCACTCGCGTGTCCCCGGGATTGCGAATTGGAGCTTGTTAACGTGGAATGAGCTTCACGTCGACCTGTGTGTGCCTCTATAATCAACTGGGTATATCTGGTAAACATTTCTGTGTCGTGGAATATGTGCCTTGAATGTCGCTGGAAACGGGATCGTTTAACTCTTGCAATTTCCTTGATAATATTAGGCATACCAATAAGTAATCTAGTTTTTAGATCGAAGACGATACGGGCATTACGTCCAATCCCATTTGAATATACATTTTCTAATATTCAACACGTGCAGTAATGTCTCGATGAGCTTCAGTTTACTCTATTTTTATTTATTCCGGAGGGGGTTCCCTCCAGTGCACAGTGGCACAGAACGCTTATTTAGGAGTTAAAAGGGGAATTTCAAAATCAAATTTGGTGAGCATGTATTTAATGATCATATTTATTAAAAAAACTATAAAATTAATAAGTAATGTTTTTTAAGAGAACTTGTGATTGACTATAACTCCGTAAAAAGAAAGAAGTTTCTATTTCGTTTATAAGAAAATTATTATTAAAAAACATTACTTATTAATTCTGTATGTTCTTAATAAATATAACCATTAAATATATGCTTACCAAGTTTGTTTCCGAAATTCCCATTTTTACACCTAAATTAACCCAATTAATATCTTCACTTTCATATCGTAATAAAAGGTGCAAAAGATTGTTCTCGTTGTAAGAGTCTATTGACAAGTAATTTTGACTTGCTTGGTAGTTCCAGTGTTAAGCTTCTGAACACCTAAATCAGCATTTTGTACCACTGTGCAGTGTTGGGAATAACGCCGTTGTTCGTATCGCATTCATCGAGGAATCACTGTACAGGGTAAATTCACAAAGTCCACGGTTTACCAATCATTCCAGCCCACAGAAACACAATAATAAATGTCAGAATGACGGTAATCACGCGGAACAAGCGACGACCTCTATTCATAAAAGTATTCCTGAAACGAAGTTGTTTTAAAACCAGCATCACGCGACCGTTTTATCGTTCCGCGGGCGTTAATGCAAAACGCCGATCGTGGCACGATTGCTATCAGAATTCCATATTGTCGCGCGCGCCCCCCGTCGCCGTTAATAACGCGTGCGCGTAATTTTAATCGTGTACCGCCGCGGCGCGACAAAGCGGCCGCCGATAATGTATTCCGCGTTGATTTTCGACGCGGCGGCCATTAATGCTCGAGTAATTAATGTTTACGCCGTATCGCGCATCCTGACGTGGCGGTCCACGGGTTGGTACTAGTGTGGAAGACGCCAGGCTCTTCTACCCTTATCACGCACGTTCGATCTTCAAGCACGCCCCACGGAGCGATACGTCGGGACGGAATGATAACCTACGAAACCGATTCTAGTAGCTTCCGGTGCATCCATCTCTGCGAATCCCTCCCTGAATTTTTATTGTCGTCAACTGGTCCACGACGATTCTCGTGTCTTGTACCGTTCGGGGAAATTTCTGGCGGGTTGGAGTCACGGGGGTGGTTTCTTACTTGGATATCGTGCTTCGATTGTCGTCTGTATACATATATGAGCGCTTTGTACATTACTAAGTATTAGAATATTTGGCCTGTATGAAGAAAATGCGATGTTTCGTAGAAATTTTTGTTTCTTGTACTGTGGTTATTATTTTATAGTACGAGGGTGAATAAGTTCTTCGATAATAGGAGGGTATACAGTGGATAGCAAAAGTATTCGTACACCCTTTAAAACAGAGTAACTTTTTTGAAATTGGTCCAAGACTTGAGTTGTTTTGCGAAGCTAGGAACATCAGTTTACTAAATGATGTGTAAACGAAATTTGGAAAAGTTGCAATTGGTCGGAATCGCGAAGAAAATGGTAAATGTTGCTTTTTACAAGTCTCTTAATTGAGACTGAAATAAAAAATTTAATAAATGCATATCGAAGATTTAAAAATTGATTTCCAGTTATTACAAGAATTAGATGACATTCTTGCAAGGATATCGGAATGTTAACCAGTTGTCGAATCCCGGAGACCACACCCACGCGAAATTGCACGGGGGGACGATGAACATTTTTCGGAGCGATCTCAGCCGCGCTTGCGAGGAGAGAAAACGCTGGAAAAAGCCTAGGGAGCCGTCTTCCCTCGAATAATAGGTGGGAGGAGATTTCCCTCGCGGAAAAATTGAATCGTTATCATGAACCGCAACCGGCTAAGGCTGACGCGCGCGGTTTTGTTGCTCGTGCCGGCTTATGACAGAACTATCGATCCCACTACTGGTCCAACTCGAACTTTTCCTCCGTGGCCCCTCGCTTCCCCCCTTCGTCCACCCGAAATTCCACCCCTTCTGCCCCCTCTTCCTCGTTCTGCCCCCGATCTCGTGCGTGAAACACACTCCGAGAGGGATGGAAAAGTGGCTTCGTACAGAGATCGCTCGTGCACCATTGAAGTTGCGTTATTTCGATAATTAATCACCTTCTTCTCACGGATGGGCCCTTATTTCAAACTTTGATTGAGTTTCGGATTAATTATGCCCGGGAAAATTGATAGGGCGCGCGTCGTTTTGTTTTGAAAGTACGGTAGCGCCTTCGTAGTTGCTGCTCTGTTCTATATAGGGTGTACCATTTAAATTGATCCACTTGAATATCTTTGAAATTGTAGATTATACTAAGAAATACGTCAGATAAAGATTGCATGGTTTCAAGGGGAACATAATGCGATTTGAACGGTTTTATCGTAGGTGTATGTGTAGAGGTCATATGAAGGTCAACTTTTTTTTTAAAAAATGGAATTATATATTTTTTCATTGTATCCCAAACAAAAACTACTAAACAACTTTATTTTAGTATACATGGTCGTTGGTCTGAGACGACCAGCGAGGTAATACCGTGAACACAATGAACGAATCAAGAATAGCTACAGAATATATCACAAATAATAAGTACGAAGTTTTTGGAAAGTATTGTTATTTAAAATTTTCTATTCGGTAGAATACCATCTATGGTAGAATTCAGATACAGTGATTCACAAATCTCTATAACTGTCTCGTTATACCCTCACCTTCGAAACAATTAACTAGGTAAACTGTTCGCCCTTATTTTTTTAATTATGATAAATGAAACACCCCGTGTATATTGAAGATCAATTTACAAACACCTTCACGATTAGTCAATCCGGAACCCAGGGCGAAAAGCACCGTTGAAAGGCTGGCAGAAGCGCGTTTCGAGAGGGCATCTCGAGAAATATCAGAAGCAACCGTGGTGCGGTGACTTTCACCTGTCAAAGGTATTCAGATTCCGTTCCCGTGCTTCTTCCCCCCCCCCCTGGTTGATCCGTTCCAATTAATTCACCGACGTGATAACGGTGAAGCGGCGGCCTCCTCCCTCTCGTCGCCTTTTCTGCGCGAAAGCGATGCGTTCGCGACGAAAACGGCGAACGGAGGAGAGGAATTTAAGACGGGAAGAAAAGCGGCAGATAAGTAAACGGAAACGGGCGAGGGGTGGCCTCGAGAGGAGAGAAAAAGCCTGATGAAATCACGGGCACGCGGCCGGAAAATGTTCCCCGAGACAGTTCTGAATTACAGTCGGGCATCCCCTCCGTTTTGCATTAACCATTCCACGATGCTGCGGTTTTGGCGCACGATTGCAGGTCGTATTAAGAATTTTTGAATTAACTGGGGGGAAGAGAATTTTGTATTTCACTTCGCCGAGCAGATACTACGGTTGCACTACTTGGAGGACGAGTGTGGTTAATAACATTACAATTAATACCATTTTAATTTAATGGTTTGATCTCATTCAAATTGAGTACAAAATTTTTTTCACGTTTTCACGATTAAAAAAGGTATTCATAGGGGGTCACGCTTAAATGAGACACCCTGTTGACTGCCACAGTGAAAAGGACCGTATGTAACACACTATATACGTTATTAATTAACAAATCGTTAAAAATAGTTTTGTTAATACATGCTGTTGGTCTTTTTTTAAATTATATTGCGATAATCTTACTGTTACTTTAAGTTAAACCCACTCTGATTTTTAATTTTTAATTTTCTGACGAACTTCTCCCTCGTACCATCCTAAAATTGATAAAATAAGGATATAATAAATCTACCTGGTCTGTAGTCTAATTGTCGATTCGACACGACTCTTCGTTCTTCTTGCCTGACTCGACACCATTGTCTTCTACTTGCCAGGCTAGATACAGTAATATTCTACTTCTCCGAGGAGATACAGTCGAAACACTGCTTCCTGACAGGCTACGGGTTCCCTATTTCATCCGTATGACTAAATGCAGTACCTATTCCACTTGGAGCATATAAAGATATCTCACTCTCCTTGTCTGATTATGTGCACTCCCATTCTACTTCTCCATTAATCTTCTTCAGTTCTCCCATTTATCTACGTATCATTCCGGTCCGACTTTTCCAGTCAAGTTTTATACTTCACCAGTCTGACCAGGAACCGTACCTATTCTACTTTACTGTCCAGGGACTTGTTACTTGTCACTCCTCCACAGCATTTACGGTAAATGAACTTCATTGTGGCATTAAAAACAGAGTTTATCTATACAGAGTGTTCCAGCTAACATAACCACCTTACATATTACTTATTTTTGATTTTCTGAAAAATTCTTTTGACAAATGCTCAAAATGTTGTCCTTCAACTTCAAAACATTTTTGCACTAATCGCTCTATTAGAGTTACTTTATTATTTACATCTACTTCCTTACATTTGTGGATTTTTTGTACTCAAGGTCAAATGAAGGTCACAATATTATATTGGTCTTTATCTCATCTATTACGCAACGATGATAAAGATGTAGTCCCATATAAAAAAACACCGATGACCTAAAGAATCAGAAAAATATGACCTTGGGAAAATTTTTGGTTTACCACAGCATTTGCCCGTTCCAACCAAATTAAAGAAGTGAAATATTGAATGTGTTCACGTTAGGTTTTTCACGTATTAGTGCCGATTTATTCGATGACAGTCGATAATTTGTTTTTCATTGACCAGCCAATTTAAAAGAAAAAAAAACTGCGTACAGTTTATTCAGCGAGTGTGTCGACAGAGATAGAGGCAAACGCGGGTGGAAGCTGTGCTGAAGTCGGCGTTCACGGGCGGGTCTGTTAATTACTAGCGCCCGCGATACCGTTTAATTAACGATGATTTACTGCAAATTGACACCGCGACGTAATACATTCTCGCACACAATACCGCGTACGCGTAGTTTTTGTCGATTTGGCCAGCGAGGAAGTGTCGTCGCGAGGTCAATTTTTGTCTGTGTTAAAAAGAACAACGTTGAGCATTCTTTGCGTTTTCTTCCCGCGCTTTTCTCTAAGCGCCACCGTCCCTCGTCACTTCCGTGACCTGTCAAAAGGTCAACTTCGACCCGTGGGAATACTTAGGTGAAGAATAATTCGTCGAGCAGGATTGCAGCAAATAAAGGAAGGAATGGAAGACGGGTCCAACGAAAAATTAAAACGGGGAAGCTTACGTGAACCTTCGGGGGATTAAATTTGGCTTGGAGGAGCTTAAATAAATTATGGTACCGTGTTTGAGGTGAAGGTTGTGCTGAAAGGGAGTATTCGTTTAGAGAGATTTAAATTTTTCTTCGATTAAAAGATTTAATTATAGCCGAAGTAGTGTTTGTTTGGTCAGTTTCGAAGCAATCTCGTAATGTTGAAATATTTTTTTTCGATGTAAGTGTATTTATTTAACCTTCTAACGGTATGGTCCGGGTCGTATCCGACCCAAGTTATAGTTCCCCTTGTGTTGTCCCCACTCTATTTTTAATGTTCTTATTATTCTCGTTTTAAAATATGTTTAATTATTTAGTAAACGTTTAATACATATATTATTTTATATTATATAACTCAAGTATTATTCTTTATTATATAAATGAACAGAAATACAAGTTCAAGGTAATAACAAAATACAACAAATAGACGACACCTCATCTAGTATGCATAACCTTAAATCGCACCTTACCATTCGAGGGTTAATTTTTAATTTGATATTAATGTGTTGGCTATGCAGATTCGAAATTCTCATGGGCGAACAGATTCTGCTTTTGTCAACGTTTCAACGTCGCTAGAACGATACACACCGCATTATGAATTAACGACACCGCGGTCATGTCTGACTAAAACGTGGTTATTCCACTGAGCGACGTTGCAGTCATGAAATTGTGTTCCTGGAAAGATTCGTGGTTCAACCTTCGAGAACACAGAATGTCTATAGATTTATTAAAAGCTTGAATTGTTGAATTGTCATCTGTATAAAGTATAATTATATAAATCTCGGTGCGTCGAATGGCATTACTTGATTAGACAAGGGAACGATAAATCGTATACGCGCCAGATAAGTGGAATAGGGTCTGTACATGGTCAGACAGGAGGAATAGATATCGAACCTAGATAAACAAGTGGAATAGAGCGAGCGACTGGTCAGATAAGTGGTATAGATACCGTGTATAGTCAGACATCCGAGTTGCTACCCGCATGTAACCAGATAAACGAAGCAAGGATCGTCACTAATCAAACAAGCTAAAAGATAGAATTACATTCGCAGTAATTTACGTTACTGTTACTAATTCCATTAAATTTCATTAATGAGTATCAAGAGGAGCCACGTAATTTTCAACGTTATTTCGCAGTCGAAGCGTTCAAAATTGCCATAATCGGTGGAACATTACCGGAATAAAATTCAACGTATAGAATCACAACGCATATGCCATACACAGTTTAGTATTATTTTAATTAAAGGATCGCCCGAATACGGCCTATAATTAAAATTTCCCATCGAAAAGCAGCTGCAAGCCAGGGCAACTGGTGGCCGTTTGTAAGCCGGGATACAATTTAATCCTTCGACAAACGGGTGGATGTATCGCAGTATATTTCACTAGTGTTCCACGGAACGAACTACAAATTGCGCGGAAAGATATAGGGTTCGTACGCTTTTGCATCGAATTCTCGATGCCTCCTCTCAACCACGTGTCCTTTTCAGCATATGCAATCACGGTGAGGTATAACAGAACACATTTCAAAAATATTAGTCAGAGGCCTTCGTTTTTTATTAAGAAATATGTTTGTACGGGGTTTATTTCTGATCCCTGAAAAGGATTACCAGAGGGGCATGCTCGAGAGAGCGAGACACACACGTGGAGAACGGTTTCCACTCACAAACAAACCTCGTCAATTATGTCCTGGGCGACTCCACAGTTTCCTCTCGTGTAACGAGTTTCGTTTCGTCGAACAAGTAAAGGGGTTGGTGGGCTCTAGAGTTTTGTTTCCTCCGACAGGCGCACGCACAGGACCTGTCCAATTTCAATCCCGATAAAGGAGCCGACTGGCGATCGGTCGCGGTTAATGTCGTGTCGATTAAAGGTCGGGTGGGGGGAGAGTGCTGCACGCAACGGCATCGGTGGCCAATTTTAATAACCGCAGCGAAACGTTTGAGGTTGTCCTTTCGAACGAGGGGATATATTGCCCCCGGCACCGATTGAACTCGTTCGCGGCCAAAGGGGAAACGGCGTTATCCGACGGGGTTTATTGGAGGACGCGTGGCGACTCGTCCGCACAGAGGGCCGAAAGATTAAATTGGAATTCGATTATCTGACGAGCGTCGCGTCGTTTCGCCTGCGTCTGGATTCGCTTCCGGCCCAGACTATATCGTTACGTCGTTCGTTGGTCTCGCTTGATGGTGATACCTGCGAGTTGTGTGTAATCCAATAGAGTTCGGGAAATGTGATCCTGGTTTTGTAAACTTTTCTATCTAATGGTCTTGCGTGACCAGTCAATGACAGTATATTACTTCTCTGACTAGTCACTGAGAATATACTACTTGTCTGACTTGTTACTGATGATATACTACTTGTTTGATTAATTAATGATACTATACCGCGAGTCTGACGAACGATCGCCTCTATATTCCATAGCTAGATAGTTAGTACGTCATTTCATTTCTTTGATGAGCCAATCATCAGCTCTAGCCACGTGTCTGACCAATCACTATCTCATTTTACTTGATGGGCCAATAATTCCACTTACGAGTAGTGGGCTCCAATTTCGGATCCGTCATATTAACGAAGCTTTTAGTACACGTAGCAGGTTTCTTTTCTCATCTGAAATCACTGCCACATAGGGTCAGATATTTATTAAAATCGTCGACCCGAAATTGTGGCCCTGTCCTAGTTACTTGATTAAACGGGCCAACGACGTATCAATTCTTATTATCTGCCGAAGTGCAATTCATATTTCGTCCGTTCTTTCGTATGTAGTTACTAGAATCTTTATTTTCCTATAAGATACTCTGACCATACACGGAGGATATACCACTTGCAAATATACTTAGCAAGCGGTTCATACCAAATTGTATTATTATTTCATCTCCCGTGTATACCCATACTTCCACTATATTATAAGAGTGTTCGAGCGTTGGTTCCATTGTTCTGTTTGGCAATTGTGCAGTTATGAAACTTTCCGAGCGTACTCTAGAGTATCAGAAGAAACAGCTAGGTTTCCCCCCCCCCCCACCTTCGATTAATAGACTCGATGATCACGTCGCGAACGCTCATCGGCGATGTTCGAATCCTGTTTCGCTGGCAGCAAACGGGGGGAGAGAGTATCCGCAATTTTTCTCCGATGAACATCGTGTTTCCCCGACACGGAGGGAAAAACACGCTCGCCGCGCACTGCATTCAATAATGGAGATGTTTTGCTGATTCGTGGAATCGATACGGCGGGAATACTCTTACGCTCGATTACACAGCCATTACTTTCGGCGAACCGGACTCGAAGAATAGAATTCTCCATTGTTTTGGACATTATTTCCACTGATCCGTATATTTACATGGATTTTCTGGCACCTCTAGACGATTTTGATATTTATTGTTTGAGTACACCAATACCGCCACTGCATGTTTTGTCAAACTATTTTGCTTTTTTATTGAAAAAAAAAACAGATTTTATGAGTGTCCTTGTTACCTTCCTTAGCAGGAAGGTCTGCTCTATCGCATTGTATGGCTAGATTTTCTTCTAGACCCTCAGCTTTTGTGATGAAGTGAGAAATATCAGCACAAACTGGTAGGTTTTCGGTGTCCTTTTCACGTTGATCATTATTTAAACATATTTAGATGTCTATAATATAATAACAATTTATATCATTTTGTTCGGGAGAATTCAGAGAATTATTTGGCGTAAAAACACACTTCCAAAATTGAAATTTTCTAATTTAAAAAAAAAATTGATTTTACAAGAACTGAACGAGTTGGGAGGAAACGGTTTGCATATTCCGATTCACCTTATAAGGATCCATCAGAAACGATTATTAACGGTTATGAGGTAGGAAAAAAGTTAAAATTTGTTTAAGAGTGCAATTGTTTAAGGATCGTTTTTACAACATTATCCTTCTAGACTTTAATGAAAACCTTTCACAAGAAGCTTTTCGATTGAAGTGTGCAAGCTTTTTCCACATGTATACTCAGCGCGAAGTTTCATATTTGGATTACAAACACTTTCTGCCCGACAAAGTATCGTGAAATGACTGGAAACAGTGCCCCATTTCCCCCTCAGTGTACGAAAAATCGACAATGAGAACGTTCGAGTGGATAATCGAACGACATTAAATAGCGGTCGAGTTTTATTAACTGAAATCCCCGAAAACGAAAAAACCTTCAGTCAGCCGTGATGACAAACGAATTTACGGAACGAATGGAGACTTTAACAGACCGTGTGTTAAGAGGTAGATTAGCCGCGACAAGAGATCAAAGCGAATCAGGTCGACGTGTTCAGTGATTCGATGGACAAACGTCGGTAAATATGTTTGACGTAGAAATTAAATCATCATAGGTATTTCGTTACCACATTTGCTTCCCTGTCGAGTACATACATTGTTACATTTGATTTTAGTAGTTTTCTTTAATAAAAATATTTGTCGATATTTTGCAACATCGAAGATTGAGGCAGATGAATCAATGGATATGTCGGTATATCCATAAATTATCGTTTACATGCCTTATTAATACTGTTTCATGGTCTTCTGACCATATACACGGCTAAACTATTTATGCCATCGAGAACTATATCAATTTCACATACAACAGGGTTCCTATTACATTAGCTTGGTCAGTAATGATCGCCCACTCGTTCAGTGACCATCATACCCTCTCTGTTACATTAGTCTGACCAGTAACGGACCTATTCCACTTACTTAACCAAGTACGATTAGTTCCTATTGAACTTGTCTAACCGTGTAATTCAGACTTCATACCTGCGAGAGAAACATTACTGACTCTGTCCCACTTGTCTGGTCACATACACTGGTGGAGTTCATTGTCTAGCCGTTACAGTGATTGTTCTACTATTCCATCCACTCCTGTTCCATCAGTTTTAACAGACTATCCATCGACACCAACATTTACATGTTACAACTCTGCAAATTGAAAGCAACGAACTGACATTTATTTCAATCAATATTATCATTTGATCTCGTCGCGAAAGTTTATTGATTCTATTAAACGGAACGAAATAAAGTATCGTAAAAAATTGACCACCAAAAATGGAAGAACCGATATCGGTTAAAGGAGCCTTTAACAAAAATCGTACTCGAGATCGATAACGATTTTCATGCAACACCAACCGTCTACATATCCGACGATCGCCAAGCACACTGGAAACAATTTCCCGAGAGAAATACCGGCAATCTGTGATACAATCGAGTGTCTATATCGACACGATGTTGATTCCACGATCGTGCCGCTCTTCTGGGCTCTGTCAAGACGTTGTTCGAAGCTTAGTCAACAGCCAGAGACGGAGGCACTTGGCCAGTTTTCTCCAAGTTCCTCCCCCGAGTGGCGCGAGTTTAGCCTCGAGTGGAATATACCGGCGTCGAGTCAGACGTACTTGATACAGGCATAAACAGGAACTGGTTAAGTGGATCGGCGATGTTAACGCGAAATACTCGAGTCAGGCCGCCTAGGTACACATTCTGAGTACTTGACGAGGATTGTAGTTCCCCCTTTCTTAAATAGTATGATATTCATTTAAATATACAACATACGTTTTTTTCGAGGTATAACTCCCTATTTCTCGAGGTTTCCATTTGAAATTTTTTTTAAACAAGATATAGTAGAATTTACGTTTGTAGACTATTACCTAAACGCATGTATTTTCGACGATTTATGACTTAAAAAACGTAATAAAGTGTGTCTGGCTACGTACGGCTTTTTTCACTGTAGCAGTTAATGTGTTAATAAAATGGTTCTTTTCTGTTATTGGTATCGCAGGCGGAGCATCCATCTTTCTGGATTGGTTAGTTCCTTCTTCTCTGACTATACACAATCCTATTACATTGGATTAAAAAGCTTTGATAGAATTTATTTTACGATTTCAGTATCCTGAAGCTATCATACTCTCCGATTTTTCTAGAGTCTCACCACCGATTGTTAATAATTATTTTCAATATAAAGTAACTAATAAGTACCTAATAATGATTCCTACTAGTTTTTATTTTTCGGACCTACTGTATAAAATTTATCTTCACTTTCAACCGATTCCTTTTGGCATTAGTTTCCTTCATTGTCTGACCATAGACGTTCTGTTTCTACTTCAAGAATTTCTTTTCCTTTTTGTTTTTTTTATTTGGCTCAGCAGTTGGTAGGCACGACAGTTAATGGAATACGGAATTAGCCGGTAAAAGAGACGCTTAACGGCGTTTATGGGAACACTTACAACTCCCAATGTAATTACTCGTATCTATGGCTGGGAGAAATGAAGGAACGTACGTTGTCGCGGTTAAGACAGGGCTGTCTGTGTCTCTGTGCGTCGGTCTCGGTGTGTGGCCACAAGCTGACCAAAGGCACCGCAAATTCCATTATACGTCTATGGTCTCCTTGGCTGCCTCTGTATTTTCGTCTTCGCGACTCAACGTGCCTCGTCTCTTTCCGAAATGCTACTAATGTTTCAGTCGTGACACAGAAACTCGCTCGTTAAATATAGTTCTGTCACTTATTATCGGTTTACCGACATTTCATCTGGTTTAAAATGGACTCTACGCTTCGTATCATTAATAAGCGACAAAGTTTCCAATTTCAAAAGTTATAAAAAAACTTTTTCGTATGATGCTTCGTGTTCGTGACAATTGTATTCGAAAATCTGCTGGACATTCCAGCAATCGAGCAGGGCTTGGAATTTTGAAAATTGATTATCTTGGAAGCAAAACATTTTACGAACAAATCTTATTTTAAATTTTCGATTAATGAATTTTGTAAAGGAATTCCGGTATCCATCAGTGACTCAGGAAATTAACTTACATGTTCCTTGTTTTTCAGCTCACGAGATACCGCCCATTAGCTTTCAGACTAATTCCGAATAATGCTCCTAATTTAAATAACGCTCGAATTATCCGAACGACTGAGGACGCTATTATACATCCTTCGGGACGCTTGTTTTCCACGGATCTCGGGCACAGTTGCATTTTAAAAAATACATGCATCTCTATTTTAATAAGGTTCGATGATTCCTCGGAATCCACGGAGCAGGAGAAATAGCTTTTGCGATTTTACGTGTTCCTGGGGCACTCGAGAACTCGAGGGACGAAATTAGGGGTTTGATGGTCGGTCATGTCGAAAACGACGGGGCGGGGGGTCAGAACGGCGGAAGGACCTTGAGGGTCTTAAATTAATTTCCCTCGCAGCTGTCTCGCCTATTCTCTCCCCCAGCTTCTCCGAAGTCCGAGTTAAAGACGGTAGTCTTGCTGTTTTAATAACCCTGCGAGTCTACAGCTCGCGCGAGACGTATCGAACTCCTCGAGTTCTAAGTTCACTTGACTTTGCCCCAGAGCAAAGTCTTGTGCCCAGTACTTCCGTGGATATTGCACCGAATATTTTCTCTCATAATACTGTTGCCTGTCAGACTTAAAAATTTATGTGTAAAATTCCGTAGACATTATTCTTCGGACTGTGGTACTTACAATGGTATATTTCACGCTGGTAGAATTTTTGAAAGGGACTCGTGTATATAACCTTCATAAATTTAAAATTTAAATGTGATTCCCTTTCTTCGAATCCACGTTTCTCGAAGTAATCTTTGTTGATGTCAGAACGAATAACTCCGCCATTTTGTAACATTTATACTTTTAAAAAGTTAGAGAATAAAGCTGAAAGTTACATTTATAACCTCTGACAAATTTCATACTTTTCATATTAGTAATTACCAGACTGCAGATTGTATGTATTTATAGCATATACGACTATGTGAAATACGAGAAATGATAAAGTTAACATCAGATGTAATACATTTTCTGTCTTATTCCTGGCATAATAAAGTCCTTAAGATATGAAAAAAAGTCCAATCTTTACATCTGTATTTACAAATCACTTTGAAAAATATTATTTTGCATGAAATTCCGCAGTCGAGTAATTACCTATGCAAAAGGTTCCTAAAATTTAACCTATTTGTAGACGTCTAATAGTAGCATACCCCTTTAACACATTTTTCTCTATTAAACGATTTAACTAGCAAATCTGTTGGAAAATTCGTGTACCTCCTTCGAATAATCGAATATTCAATGGAATTTCAGTGCTTTCTAAACGACAACGGATAGAAACCATCGTAGTTGTTCTTTCAACACGTTCCCCCTCCGACCCATTAGAATTCCATCGTGCCAAGTTCAGACTTGACGTCGTTCTCTCCCTCGCACGGCGTAGGAACGCGGATCGCTAAAGATAAGGCACGTAGTCATTAATTTCGGGGGCAACACGTGCCTCGGGGTGTCGACACTGGGAAGACGCCCAACCTTCTCTCGTCACCCGTCTCCCCTCGCGCACCTTGAATTCTACGGAACACTAATTGTGAGCCTGTAATTCAGTGACGCTCGCTCCAGCACCGGGAACGCTCTGAATTTCCCCTGGAATCAACGTCTCAGGGGTGGTTTCGACGTACTTTGGGTATATCCTTCTCCCTTATTGGGAGGACGCTTAAACTTGTCCTTAGGATCGATCCGAGTTTTCGAATAACGTTTATTCCGGTCTTCGAGAATAACCGACAATTCGACTGTGGTGTTAACAAGTTCTACGAGTCGAGAACTTAAATGGGGCGAACAGACGTATTGTCTTTGTCTGATCAGGCGTGGGCTGATACTACTGGTACAGAAATTCTCGTTTCAATCTGAATAATGATATTTCGTTACTTTCTATTAGATCCACAAATTAAATCGTGGCCGTAAAGTAATGATTAACTCAAAACTGCTATCATTTTTTCAAGAGGGCATTTGTCAAATGCCCCAGAAATGACGAAGAGTGTGTTTTTTTTTAAAATAAGCAACACATGTATCAAAGGAAGGCTACGAATTAATTTGTGCACATAATATTTTTCGTGACATTGTCTTATTCTACTTTTCAGTGCTAAGAAGATTGCCTACGTCGTCTCTGACAATTGGCAAATTCTTTCACTTGTTCTGGCGATTGTGTCGCATTATAGAAACAGAATCCTTATTAGATTGCGTCGCACAACTGTAACAACAAATGAAACGACTTGTATTTGACAATGATTCTGATGCTATTGTCTTCCATTATCGCCGTTTCTATTGGCCATTGTTTCAAGTTACCAAATACGTCGTTCTCCACGGAAGTTAGAGCTAAATCTCCGGCGGTCGTGGTGTGAATTGAACGACCGTTTATCCATCCCGTCGCGAATTAGCCAATCCGATTCACACGATTTAGCCAGGCGACGCCAGGCCGGTGTGTTCGGGCGACTTATAATTGTTCCATGCCCGCGTAGCGTGATTCCTGCTTGCATATGAATACAGTAATTAATGCTGACAAATATACGTGCTCTGCCAAGGAATATGAACGCGCCCGGTTGCCGTTAGACAATGGGGTCCCCGACGGTGTCTGTGTAATCGAGTTTGCTTTGGTTCCTTTGGTCCCCATCATAACCGGCGGTCCAAGCATTGACTTATTCCACTGAATTCTCTGAATCTCCTAACGATCCTCTGATTATTGATTTATACTACTGATTTCTACCGATTTGATACTATCTTTTCAGTTTTGTTTATGCGAATATTCCATGGTGAATGATCGAAGTTCTCTGTTAAAATAACGATACTCTAAACAATTCCAATGGAACTCCATTGAATCAATCCAGTTTCATTGGTATTGTTCAGAGTATTGCTATTGTAACAGAGAATTTCGATCATCCTCTAAGTAATCGGTAGAAGTTCCATGTTCATTGGTGAATCAGTGTTATCCTCCAATCGCAAAGTTGTCGCCCCTTTGGTGAACCGCATTAAATGCCCCTGGAAATAGACTCGGCTCTGTCATTGTCGTGGCCTTCCGACATTCCCCCTTACAACAACTTTTCGCACACCTCGCCGAAACACTGCGAACACACTCGACAGAAATGCACACGTATTCACGCTGGTCGCGCTTCCTGTCAAACTTGCCGGGGAGACCTTGTCGTCAAGGATTAGTTTATGCATTCACGTGGAATCCCGATATGAACAGACGAAAAGTAATAGAACGCTTTCACTCATACTGAAATTGGTTTGGGCGCTGCTTGAATTGTAAACGAATTTCTGTTGCTCGTGTGTATATTTACATATTCGATCCACAAAGTGGAGTGATCAAATAAAGACTATGCTTGTCTTGCTATGTATCGAGGTCTTCTACTTGCGTCGCTATACATCGATTTCTTCCACTTATCTCGACATATACTGATTTCTTCTACTTACCACGTCATGAATCGACCTCTTCCATTTACATCGCTACAAAGACTGATAACCAAAGCGCACAAAATAGTAACTAAATATGTCTCCAAGTTGTTTATTACATCCATTGCATTTTTCTATTTATCTAATCATATATTGACTTCTTTCACTTACATCGCCACAATGGCTAATAATTAGAAGCGTGGAAAATTTGTACCTATCTACCTAAATTGTCCATTACGTCTCTTTCTAAACCTGTGTGCCTCTACTACCAATTTTCCCGGAAGTATCCTCGGAATTGCCAGTGTCGCCGCGCGAAAATTCGCGGCGAAAGTAAATGGCGGTTATTACGGGAGCAGTTGTACCCTGCGATCGGCGTGCAACCACGGTCGCGCTGCGAACTTCTCGTTGCAAAAGTCACCGTCTCGGCGCCGCGAGGAGTGAAACTAAATATCCAGAAACGTCGTTGCAGGAAGTTTCCTGTCGGATTTAATTATTCGTGTCATGCCAATATGTCTCAGCGTGATTGTACACCGTTGCAACGCAAATACATGACTTCGGGGAGGTTCCTTGGGTAAACCGTGCGACGTCTTTGGCCTGGATTAGCGTTGTACGAGCGCGTCCCGTCTATCACGAAATTGCACTGAACGCGGTCGTGTCATGAAATGATTTTTTACTGCTGAGTAAACAACGGTTACATGCACATCGAGAGATGCTACCTGGTACCGCGTTTACGTGGCCCATGGGATCACTTATCTGGATAGATTGCTTACATTATGGAGAGCTGTATGTCATTGGCTACCTGAAAATTTAGCCGACAATAATTTCGATTCAGAAACATGTATTCTGACCACATACAAGTATACCTTTCAGTCTCGTTAGAGCTGTCTGGCCGTTTACATACTGAAATCTATTTGATCGACAGTATTTTCAATTGATCAAAGCATTCGTATTCCTGTGAAAGTGGAATTTGCAATACAGGATTGGCAACGTGAAAAAGAACATAAAAATGTCTATGCTGGAATGAATGATAGGAGAACATGACCCAGATAATAGTTGTATAGTTCAATGGGGCAAAGGGGATGATATAAACAAACTTTTGGTTTAATGTTATTATCAAGGTTATTTCAAGGTCATCGACTATTTCTTAGATGTAGTTTTAACTTCATAGCGTTGTAGTTATGTCGAGTCGAGTTGCAGCGGCATAGGCTACAATTTTAACGCGAATCGAACTACCCCCGTATCGAGAAAAACTTCGTGCAGTGATAAAGTTCTAAATCACGAATGCAGCATAATTTCAGCCGGCCGTGTGCTGGGCGACACCTGCGGCGTAATAAAATTCAACCCCTTTCTCTCGTCGTACTTTTTCGCTGGGCCACGGATTAAGCCGTGGCACAATCGCGCGCGGCTCCACGAAGAAATAAGGGATGCTTGCCCACTTCGCGGAGGCGCAAACCGTTGAAAGAACCGTCTTTCTGCGAAGGCGTTAATTCCATGCGCCTCTGCCACCCCAGTCCGGAGTTCTTAGAATATTTCTTTTCCTTTCACCCTTTCGAGGGGGTGGTTTTGCTTCTTGAGGATTGAATGACACGCGCGCGCGCGCGCGAGCCCCTCTTAATGCACACGCCGTATCGATCCCCCGAGTGTCTTTTTACGTTCTTTTTCTTTCTCGTGGTTAATTACTAGGAGGGTGGTTCATTCTCTCTGAACCCCTACGATTTGAATGGAAGACGGTTGGGAGGTTTTTTTTCCACGGTAAGGATTTCGAGCAGTTCCCACGGCGGAGCTCGTTCGGAGGATTCGAGGAGCATGTGCGCGGTCTCGAACGTCGAGTGTCGCGTCAAGTGAAAAGGTTAATTAGGAAGGGGGAAAGTTTACCACCCCCGGACGGTTCTCCCGGCTAGAACCGTCTCGCTAACGACGACAGTTGCAAGTGCAAGTCCTTGGTAGGTGTTTTCTTTTTTTTTCTTTCTTATGCTTCAGGGCGAAGTTGCGTAATGACACCGAAGAGCGATGGTCCGCGAGCCACGAGTTTCTTGGAAAAAAAGTCGGTGTCGAGGCCGGGGGTGAGACCTCGCTCTGGATGCGAACGTGACCATTCTCGTTACTTTCAATTATAAGGATACTATAAATTGCAACCAGAAACAGGTATCCGCCCACGTACGCCAGTAAGAAATTACGTCGATTGCAATGCACAGGAAGATTCAGTTGCGACTGGGTCATAACGAATCTAGTTACATAAGATCAAGTAGTATAAGTCAGTGTTTTGTCAGTCTTCTATGGTTTTCCAATGTTATCAATCTCGAGCATTTAGAACCTAAACAGAAATAGAGTCCCCAGGTGTAAAGCTGACTTTTTAATAAAGATCTTGGAATTCTGAAGCCAAGGATGCTTGTTTCAGCCCCATATGACCATTAGTTTGTGAGATATTTAATGTGCAGTCTCGAGGTGCCTTCGAACACTCATCCATGATTTCCTCTGTGGGCAACAAATTTAACATTTAATATCTTATAAACCATTGGCCATATCCGGCTGAAATAAATATTCCAGGCCAATGGCACCCCTTCAAATGACAACCAAAAATCAAACCCTCCGCCTACCAAAGTCCCATCGTCATCTATAATTATAATTACTCGGTTCCTGGACTATTCGGCCAGGTTCAAGCGAGCGTATCAAATAACCCAGACGACTCTCTAGGTTTAATTAGAGGGGGAAGCTTATTTTAACCGTGTTGCTCGATTAAAGAGCACCGCACGAACTTCGAGAGTTCCAAGTTTCCAGCCCCCATCCTTCCTGCGTGACAGTCAGCTCCTGTCTCGAGTCAACACTCGGGGGGGGGGGGGGGGGCGGGTGACAGTAACGCGTGGACCGCGCGTCGCGGATATAAACGGTCGGTCCAGGCTACTCTGGAAACTTCTCCAGGCGAAAACACGCCCCTGGCGATACTCTGGCCTCCCGTGCTAACAGGAAGAGACGATTACGGCACCACCGTCTCTCGTCCAGACAGCCATTAACCTCCTTCATCCGGTGATGAACGACTGTGTCCCACCTACCCCCTCTGTATTCGAGTAAGAACCGCGTGCTGCACGGTTTGTCGGGTATGTGTCTCGTCGACTTGCGGTCTCGTCGAGCTGTGCGCCGTTGAAACCATTTCTGGGAACCTGTTCTTGGCGCTGATGCTCGCGACGACATAAATTCGGCCCACTGATTGGCGTAGGGATTAGTCTGGTGGATCTTGTACCGATTTGTCAGTGACTGTGTCGATTCTGCGAACGACCAGAGAGATAGAGGAAATGGCTGCGGTAATCTCTTCTTGGTGAACGGGGACAGAGCGATTCCATTAGTCAATGAGTGTCCTGGACACGCAGTGTCCGACTATGTTCTGACTTGTTCTACTTGTCTGAGCGTTTGTCTAATCTGTAGGAATGATTTGGACTGCTGGGTCTGTCGATAATGTTTGAATTAATTTTACTTGCTAGAAGATAAATAGATGCTTGAAGACGTGTGTGATATTGAATATGGACGTGGGTCAGTGCTGAAACTTCTATTCTCAGCTTAACCTCACTGTATCTTTTTGGTATCTTGTATGAAATTTGTCTTCCATAAAGTCAATTATTTCAAGACTATTTAAAGCATTTTTTAAGATACTTTCTTTTTAATAGACAGTGCATTTGCTCATGATAAATCGTGAACTAATAATCACAGTGATAACTTTTTTCTAATGCTTGGATGACATTTAAAAAAGTTTTGTACTCCCGATCGTCAGGAAATATTCGAGATATTGTCACTAATGTGATAAAGTAAACGGGTTAATGTGTTTAGTTTATACGTAGACTTAAAGCAGAAAATCTACGTTTCATAGATTGTATAATAGTGTATAGTCAAAGAGTATCTCCACTTGTCTAATTGGTTATTGGTTTTACCTATTTGTCTGACCATACATAGACTTCGTCTACTTGCCAGATTACGCACTGACCGTATCTACTTATTTTTCACTCCCCAAGTCAAACACATAATTTTATTTTCTTCTTTATACTCTATATGTATACCTAGCTGACGAAGTGAACACACTAAAGTGACATCAGGATTCGCTTTGTAGATTTAATTGCTCCTCATGAATGTCTAATTAGTGATCGTGGTTATTCGGAAAGTATGATGACCAGTCGGTCTGTTTATGCCTCTTTTCGTGGGGTAATCCGAATCACACAGCCCAGTGACTCTGCCACTTTACCTTCAAAATGCTGGATTTGCGACGCGAAATTTCACTTTGACCGTCCGTGTACGACATTCGAGGAATGGCGGCTCCTTTGACAACGGTGGATAATTTTCTGGCAACTGCATTTTGTCGTGATACGTTTCCAACTGCAATTTGTTCCACTGTCCATGTGTGCAGTTACCAGGCACATTTTTAACTTTTGTACAATTAATTGCAACGGTTGAAAAATTGATGAATCGTTTCGTCGTTTATAGAACTGTTTCTCCTGGTTCTTTATCAGGAAAATCATAAAAATAGGGATGCAAAAAGGTATTCTAAATCAGGTGACTACAATTAAGTTGACGGGTCAAAACGATTCATTAACACCGATTTAATTCCTGAAGATCGATAGAGACAAAGATAGGAATTTTTGTATATTTGGTAGCTGGTTAGTGAAAATAGAGACTGTATTTCCAGTACAGAAAATATTAGTGACAATTTGCGAAAGATTGACGTGAAGCAGTCCCGGAGACGATTTGGTCTGCGACAGCGAACTAACTCGAATGTTAAAGATTGAGACGGTAATGCTGACAAATTGAATCCTCGATACAGAACAACGCCATTAGTCTCTAGGAATTTATAGACACCGGATTCTCTATTTCCAATAAGAACACGTCAATGGTCGTCTCGTCTTGGAAGATCCGCTTTAACATTACTGATTCGTGAGCATGGAAACGCACGCATCAGACTAACCGATAAGTAACTGACGCATACATACAGAGAATCTCGTGTTTGAATTTCATTTACTTAGAATTACTTCCATTAAACTTTACCGTCTATGCAAATAGACACTTTCCATATGTAATGTGCTACAAACCCTCAGGTTAATATTCAATCGCAAGGAGTAGAACATCATATTCCTATTTCTGCTGGTAAGATAAGTTAACCCACCCTGTATATTATCATCCGTCTATTTTTTATTTCAATTCTGTTCAGTTATTCGTACCCAGGATATTAGTTAGGCTTCCATAAAGATCGATTGTCCCCGAGAGAACTAATACGAACAAGCCACTACAGAATGAAGTGGAATGGTACAGTACTTGATCAGACAAGTGGAGTACGCCAGCATGGGCCTAGCCAAGGCGAATAGAACAATATGCGAACGGTCAAGGAGATCAGGACAGTGGTCAACTCGACAGGTAGAATAGGACAACGTCCAGCCCGACAAGTGGAACAGGACTGTGCCATGACAGGCCAGTAGAACAAGACCGTAACTCATACGACGAGTAGACTAAGCCTGATCATAGTCAGCCGTATCGTGCTTAGCACAGCGTACATTTGCGTACCATTCCATAGATACAATTTCCCGAATACCAAACGTATGTACCTCGTGCAAACCAATTATTCCCTGTCCATTTCGAAATACAGTTAAAAATTCTCGTCGATAATCCGTCGCATTCGGACGTGGGAGAAACATCGGTCACAATCGATTCACCCGTTAAAATTCCTGTCACGTTTATCGCAATCTACGGATCACGATGGATAGATTCCTAAATCGAAGATCGATCATGGTTCCATCGGTAGCTCCGTGCAGACAATAGGAACGGCCACGAGACAAATTTCCCTCGGATTTATCATCCGCGATCTCGACGCGATCATACGATATTCGTTTCCCGGCGGTTTGCTCTGCTTGCGAAGAGTTTGCACGATTTTCTTCGGGCGATGGGGCGTTCGCTAGGAATATGTTTGCTGGGAGGGGAGTACGAAACGGTGGCGAGCAAACACGCTGGAAATAACGCACGCACGCACGCACATCGTAGCGATCCGGAAGACACACGAACGAACGAATGAACGACGGAGGTGGAATTGGTACACTAAATTCCCTTGGATTGACACGTCTCCTCTTGGCTGGTGTGCTCGTTGCCGCATTAGCCACGGAGAGGGGACCAGCGGCAGACACCGTTGCTCGTTGGATTCTACATTAACGAATACGTACCGCGTCAGGCCTGTTGACTCGGGGGCTGCTAAGAACATACACTTCGTGATTCGTTAATGTGTCACCTGAGACGAGATTCGTTTCTTGTGTTCATTACCGTTTGCTCTTTTAACGACACTTATATATATATATTTATTTGAAATCAATTTTCTCGTGTACCACAAAAATGAAGATTATCTTTATACAATAATTCGAGCAGATCATTTCTGATGCAATAAGTCGAAAATGTAGAATAAGTTTTTGTCCTATGATGTTTCATGTTTGAAATAATCGAATTAGAAGATCTGTCTAACACGGATGTGCTCATGCTGGCAGTAAGTAGAAACGGAATGTAATGAACAGACACGTTAATCTAGTCCTATTCAGTCATACGCGTATAATGCAGCAGAGTCTCGACTTCGATCATTTAATTTAACGTTCACGATAGTTAACAGATTACCAAAACTGTATACTACCATTAATTATAATTATATGAATTATTACCGCTGCTGCCGAGGCTATAATTAGAGGGACACCCTCTTATACTTGAACTATTATAGAATCGCCTCGGAAAGTGAGTTACCGAACAATTATACCTATTACAATACCTATTTCACCAAAATGTTGGTAAAGTGAATGCTCAACATTTTAGTGAATGCTTAATAAATGTCAAAATAAACAGAAGAGCGTCTCGTCTCATAATAATAAGTTCATCATTGCTCCCGAATTAATCCTTTCGCTTGTGACACAAGTTGACAACAATATCTCCCGTGAACAATGTGAAATAAAAATATAATAAATATAGTATGAACGTATATTTACGTTCTTCGTAGTGAAAGGGTTAAAAGATCTAAAAGAAGCATTAAAATATAATTTCCAGAGCGACTGTATATTCCAAAGAGAATTTTCCTATTAAACGGTGAAATTTTCTTAATTAATTGCATCGATAGGGGATGTCTTGTTGCTATTCTTAGATTTCTCGCATCGCAAGCGCGTTTGTGTGTTCTCTGCAACGGAAGCAATCTCCAACGGAACTATTTGCGGGCGGTGATACTTTCGCAGGGCTGGCAGGAGGATTCCGAGTTAATTCGAATGATCAAGGCATCGAATCCTCTGTGGATTTAACGGGAAACGACGGGACCGGAAATGAGGGCTGTCGGGTGAATCGATCGAGGGTTGTTTGCCGAAAGCTCACGCGAGCCTCAGAGGCCGCCGCCGCACCGCATCCGCTCTCTAAATATGTTGGGTAATATTGGGTGCCGTGTATCCATACGATTTGCAGAGCGTGCCGGCGGGACCGCTTGCACCTCGTTAACAAACGATCGATTTTGACGGCAAAGATGCTTACCGGCCATCGTGTTCCATAATATCGTAATGCTTTCACCCCCGTGATGATCGTGTGCAGTATTACACAGACGGAATCGAGGGGATTCGGGCGAGTTACTGGTTAGCCTTCGCCGATACCTGACCCTTAAAACTATATTCAAATAGGATCCGATTACATGATAAAAAAAATTGTAAAATGAAAGATTTAGATTGGTTATTATATTTTAGATTTTAGAATACAATACAGTTCTACTGATTCAACTATATACCATTTCGATATGTTGACTGACTGTAGTCCCATCCTTAATGTCTGACTAGTCGTAATGTTATTTCACTGGTTTAGTCTGTGAGTTCGAGATTAGTGTCTTTTAATATAGCTGGTTGTGTTCTTTAGACTACTATATGATGAACAGGAACTGAAGTTTTTCGTCTAGTCAAAGCATCAGCTTGTTGAATGTATTTATATATATTTTTGAACTATGTGTCTAACCTCGTACAAATTATCCAAATTATCTACACAACCCAAATTCACATCTAGTTGTCAGACACTGCACAATGATAATCTAGTTATCGATCCCTGTAGAATTGTGGTTGACCAGCCTGACCAAACACCGTCTTCGTCTACTTGTTTGCTCGTATGCAAGTCTAATATCGTGGCTGACTATATCCAATCCCGACCAACACCTTTGCCCTTGCTCAGTCCTAATGACATCCCAGGATATAGAACCTCAATTTACTTGTCTGATGGCATACAGTCCTAATCTACGCGTCTAATACTACATGGATCTCATTTGCTTGTATAATTACACCAGTGTCTGACTATATACTGTCTGATTCTACTTGTGTACCCATCTTCAAATCCTCTACAATTTCCCAATAATATTTAACTCTATTCTACTCTCATTCTCTACAATTCTACTCCTATACTGACTCAATGCTATCCAAATCTATGTATTTCTACTTCTCACGCATACTTTTCAGTAACTGTTTCCTATTTATGCAATTTAACATCTGTAACGTTTCCCTCTCTTCATGTTCATCGCATTCTACAATGCAGATTCGTGGCAGAAAATCGACAAAGAATACCGAAGGGAAACGTTTTTCCTGGAAATCTAAAAACAATTCTGAGTTCAGCCTGACGGGATGGCATTCTTTATGCGGCGAGGTATGGTAGTAGGGTGAATACCTTACTTGATCCTCGTGCACGCAATCGTCAAGGAGTTTTGCGTGACCATCGTCGACACGTGTCACCACGGAAAATATTGTATATTCCATTTTGCGCGAAATATGAAAGGTTACGTACTAGGGGGGAGGTCATAAATTCGACCAACGTGGGCGAACGTGTCAGGAGCCATTCAAGCCGGTGCTTCGAGGAACGATCATCGACGGACGTATCTTTCCTGAATTTTCTCGGTGGCGTTTTACGACACCGGAAATCCTTCGATTGCTTCCGCACTGTGGCCCCCTTCATGGAGAAACACGAACGAATTTTTTTGTCGAACAACAAAACCAAAGTAAACTTAATATTTCCAGATGTGTTTTAGAATTTATGCTTTATAAATATGAAAATAAAGCATGGAACAGTTTTTTTTTTAAATAAAAATTCAAGTGTTATTGGGTTAATATAAGCCTGGAAATAATCAAGTACTCGATAGATCTTCAAACTCGATTACTTAAAAAACGAGGCCAGAAAAGAAAAAAACCTGTTTTTCCATATAGTACTCGTTGTGTTGACAAATAGGCTGCAGATTTTATATTATATTCAGGTGATTACAATTTGGTACAGTAAACAATTTAATACAATTTAATGAGATTTTCATTTCCATTAGAGCCTCGATGATTCCTTAACAAAGATACTTCTGTTGATTTATAGTTTCTGAAAATAAATCCGTAAAAGTCGACATTTCCATAAACATCCGCAGTCTATTGATAAGTGAATAAAGATCGAAATGGACGCGTGTATAAGAGCGTTCCATTGAAATAGGAAACACAGGGCAATGGATCTTCCGCCGTGGATCCAATTCGATAAAACTGCTGCATCAGCCTATCGTCCGGAGGAATTGTCGCTTCCTGTCCGTGTCCATTCGGAATAACCAGGCGAAAAAAGGGACGCGGATTCGGACCGAGGCGAGTCAAGGGCTCCGGGGAAAATGAGTGGGTTCGTGACGAGAATTGAAAAGCATGCAGGATGAATGGCCAGGAAACCAGCAGCGTCAAAGGGTACACGTTGCTCGTAATTACGGGGAATGCTTGAAACCGGAAGGGTACACGGGGGCCAATTTCAGTGCTCCTCGTACCGTCCTCTCATTCTACGGTCACGGTAATGCCTCGTTTTTTTTTCTGCTTTTTTTCTTCTTTTTTTTTTCGGTTCGATTTCGATATTCTTTCCGAGGGGGAGGAAACGATTCGAACGGTTTCACGTGACATCGTTCCCCGTTGAATGTGACCATTCCGTGTGGATGGGAGACCGTAGCGATTGTATTTTGTAATTGCCCATCGACGTCTGATTATACAGGGTGGGGCAGGAAGGGCGATACAACCCGACAGGAGGTCGTTCTACATGAAAAAATGAGGTGAAAATGTAGAATAAAACTGTTATAGGCTCGGCTGGCAGATTCGTCCTCTCATTGGTCGGGGTTTTTCATTAATATCTCGTTAACAAAGCCTCGAATAATATTTTTGCTAAGGAAAAAGTTATTTCAAATCATCCCAGGAACCCTTCATTTCCGAGATTCGAAGCTATTTCGGGACACCTTGTAGAATTATAATATATTTATTCCAATACGGAGGTTTTCGCTTGTCTGTCCATATACAGACCGAACCTACTTCTTTATAATACATCACTGATCTTTATGTCGCAGATTATTCAGAATACATTTTCATAGCTCCCTGACAAGCGAGTAAAATCCTTCCAAGGAATATTTATCATAAATCTTAATGAAAATTTTCGAGGGAACATGTATTTATGGGATGTTCAATCGAACGGCCATCGTTCATACGGGATCGGAACAAGGGGAGCTGTGTGCGCCTTCCAGTAATGGCCGAGGAGATCGTAACACGTGAAAGCCGTTCTCCTATCTCAGTTTCCCAGCTTGACCTCCGGGAAAGCTCAAGGACGTTCTTTCTCGGGAAAGTCAGGGACAAATTGACAAGAAGCTGACGGGCTCGGCACGTAGAGACGAAAGGACAGCAATCCCTCAGGGAGCATAGAGTTTCCGGTACAGAGTGCTCCAGGAGAGCGGATCCCTTGAAATTTTCATGCGGAGGAAATGAATTTCAGAAAAACCTGGGAAAACTGTTCCCATCGTGCAACGCGAAGGCATGCTTTCCGTTGGAAATTCACGTAAACAAGTTGCGTGAAAGAAGTTTCCCCGAAAAAAAGCATACGCAAAGTTTCCCTCCGTAGATACGATTTTATTAATAAATTTGCTAGTACCGGTGAAATTTTTAACGAGTACAATATTGACGAACACACCGAAATTAATGTACGAAAATAATCATTTTTTAATGTAAACAAGATTAGAGAAATCTCGTGTGCAGGTATAATATCCATAACGTAGGTGTTATCAACGAGGCCTGAATAACGTAGCGTGCAGCACGCCAGCCTGCTACCAAATTGGCCCCAGGTTCGAATCCTCGTCATTCATGAAGATCATTTTCACTCCTTTAAAAATATCGTTAAACATTCTTAGCATCGAAAAGATAAAGAATGTACAACTAAAAAGCGATTTAAAATACACAGAACGCAATAAAAAATATTCTGACCGTAGAAAATATCTGAAAACTTCTTTCGGGCCTAGTGTGTGGAACGGAAAGAATTCCTTCCTCGAGATTTTCCAGCATTCCACAGACAGAAAAGGGGAGCATGGAGAAAAGAAGTTGCATTTCCGGGAAGAATTTTTTCTGAATCTTTAAAATCCCGCGGAATAGAGAAATATAGTTGGCGCCCATGTGCATACATACATATAGGTAAAGAACGATCACTACAAAATTCAGGGGAACGGACGAGTTTCCAATAGGCAGGGACCGAAACCACGGGGAGAACCATTTTCCGCGACGTGACAGGTGTTCGTGATTTCTACATGAAGCGGTGGAGGAAAGAGGGAATGCAAGGGGAGGGGGCCAGCAGTGGGCTTGAATATCACGGAAAAGAGTGAGTGAATGCGCTTTTCCCGTGTGTTGCGTGCTTTCATGGATCCTAGTTTCCGAGGGAAAAAACTCACACTCCCGCTGGTTGGATCCATATTTCTATCCGGGAGTTTCTTCCGCTTTTACGATGACGATAAAGCTTAACGGTCATCAGAGAAATCATTTGATCGTTTCAACTCACTCGTAAAAGTTTTCCACGGTGGTTTTTCGAGGCCCCTTTTCGAGCTTTCGTTTATCGTTGGTGTACGCTCGTCTGGGGGCGTTGGTGTCACCGGTGGCACAATAACTCCCGGAACGACTATTTAGAAGTACGATATTGCCAATATAGTGTAGGCGACGTAAAACGGCAACTCCGGGCTTAGGGGGAGAGAAGTGTTTATGGGGACGGTCTGTTATTAACATTATCAGCCAGATATTGCCTGAATTTCGCCGAGTGTAAATCCCTCCCCGACGTAGGCAGGTGTCCCATGTCTTAAACCCTGATAATCGTCCGGTTCGTGGAAGTTTCGGTTGCGCAGGTGTTAACAGGGCACTCTGGAGACTCCGATACTTCGCGTTGTTCGAAACTTCCGAATACGGTGATAACCTTTAGCGCGGTGTTGCCGAAAAAGTTATGGAAATTTCGCGTGTATCTGGGAACTAAAGAACACAAAGCTCGTACTAAACTTCTGAATTACACAATAATCACTGGTGAACTAGATAAAGGACTATGGTAGTTTCGAATGGCTAAATAATAGTTATTTGTCGTGAGCAAACTTATGGCGTGTAAAAAAATATTTTTAAAAATGTTTTAAATAGATTTGAAATGACTATTGGTTCTTGATTTTATGGAAAAAAGGACAGTTTTGTACAAGAAGACTAAAAGTGAGGGCTTAGGTCTATTTTTTCACCTAGAAGTTAATATTACTCAATTTCATTCGACAGTAACTAATTTAACGAAGCACTGAGGACTCCCTCCAACACTCAAACCATCTTCTAATAATGGTTAGAAGCATTTTTATCGAGATATTTTTGTAGAAATCGAATTATTCAACGAATGACCTGGTATCCCGTCCGCCTCCGTTCGAAGTTCTCTTCATCGACATGTTACGCAAGACGCGTGTACGAGGGTGAAAAATCGTCATCCCCAGGCATTGGATGGCGGAAATCTCGATATGCAGATCAGAAGAGTGGAATATAGAGAACGAGAATTCGGTCCAATCGGAGTGCGGACTCGGTTCCAGCATCCATCCACCGCTGCGGAATATTCAATTGCTCGGCCTCACTTGGCCAAACGTGAATCGTCCCCTTCCGCCTCCTCTTCTTCTAGATCCTCGAATCGCTCGAAAAACTCGAACCATGTGGACCTTCGTTGAACCCCATTTGGATGCCAGTCTATTCTGGTATCCATGCTAATTTATGGATATTGCTTGGCTTGTTAATAACCACTGCTCGCCAGAGTTTCCGGAAATTTCGTTTAGAAGTCTCGAATCTTTGTCAGGCCGGAGTCGGAATTACAGAAGTTTAATAAGTTTCAGGGTGACAGAACCCGTTTAAATAATTTTATCTGAGGATTATTATGGAGGAGACAAATTTTTGTAATTCTCCGACTCGAGAAGTAGCTAACGATGGTAGATGAGGCAGATTCTGTTGGAATGTTTGAATGTTATTTAGTCGGTTGGAAGTATGCAAACGATGGAAGTTTTTAAGGTTTCCAGGTGGGAAGGGAGGTTGTCAGAATTAAAAGGGATTTACCATCGGAGATCACGTATTTTCTTTTCGAGACCCCACCGTTGAGATTCATAACGGCCGAATAGAGGAACTTGGCATTTCTACTCGCGAATTTTTATCATCGCTTCCCGCGCCTCCTGATTTCCATACATTCCGCATTCAGGTGCAAGCTTTCTCATTTCGCATTCCCTCTCGCCTTTCACTTGCAACTTCGGCCAATTTATCTTCCGGCATTACCATCTTCGCCGCCACAATTCTTCTCGTTGTTAACGGACGCCACACCATCCAGGCCCTACCGGGAGGGCGTTAACGCTAATTTCGTGAACGCTATATCGCGTGTTCAAGCCACTCGTTCCCGTTTTTACGGGGGCTACTTTTATACAGTTTACGCTGGCTCCTCTCCCCTCACACGGATCCAATTTACATTCACGGCTTGTGATTTTGTACCGATTTACAGGCGTTCTTTATCGCGCGAAATCTTGGCGGTTGCGAGCGAGATACAACTTTGATAGACCTTCTGGAATAACTGTCTGTTGAATGCTTGATTTCGGGGTCGTCACGATATATTTTAAATTGTATTGTACAATATATTTCATAAGTTGAATAGAAGCTTAAAGGGGAACACCACTGTGAAACTTATAAAAAAAATCAACCTCTTTTAAATGTTTCTTAAAGTTTACCTCTTCAAAACTACTATCCGAAAATTTCAAATCGATATTCGAAGAATGTACAAAGATACAGTCATTTTGATTATATAAATAATTTCATCTTACACTTTAAATGAGTTTTTGTCGAAACATTTTTTTAACTGGCGGGTACGATAACTCTGTCAATGTTTATTCAATCGACTTGAAATTTTGACAAGATTCTCAACACAGATATTCTGATCGAAAGTAACTATTCTGAAATACACTCGAAAAATCGGTCCATTCTTTTCCGATTTTCGAAACTTTCTTCTCCAACGAGCATTATTTTTACAAAAATTATTTCTTTCTAAATTCTCACGCGTAACGGAAACTACTCTCATATATTTTATAAAAAGTAGTTTACATTCGATTTCAGACCTGTGATTCCAAAGTTACACATCCCGCCAAGTGTATACGCGGCTTAAGTAGAATCTTCTCCACATCTACACCCTTATAAAAATTTCAAAAAACCCCTCGTTCGATCTCCTGTTCGACGAGATTTCGTTCCTCCGTGTTTCTAAAACCGGTCGTTCGATTATACTTCATCGCGAGACAGGTTTATGGAGTGTGAACGCGGCTTAAGCCCCCTTCGGCTCGTTCATGACTTCGCTCCTCGGTCGAACTGCGTTGGGGAAACGGTTTTCTAGTAACTGCATGGAAAAATTGCGGATTCCCAGCGGCTTTAACGTCGGAACTGAACAAACAGCGAATTCAGCAGGTTCCAGGACTGCGACTGTTCGCCTAATAAAGCGAGCGATTCAGCGAGCGAGAGGCGTCTATGTGATAGAGGGCAGGCTCGATAAATGCAGATAGAGAGATAGAGTTGGTCGAAACGAAGAAGGATTTCGCGCACGCTGCGTTGCAGACGATATTACCGGCTTAATGACCACCGCGGATTACTGGCCGTGTTGCGAAACGACTTTCTCGTTGCCTTCGTTCGCCACTTCCCCCTCTTGACACCCTCGTACGTCCGTAGTATACGTAACGAATTGCGCGACCGAACCAAAACGGTCGTTAACTGTCCACGGATATTACTGTGGTGGTGATTCGATGGGTTCTGGAAAATGGGGTGTGTTGTTTTGCGTAACGTGCAAGTGATGAGTTACGACGAGTTGCAATGAAACGAACTAGGCTCGATGAATTTGTGAGGATTTTGCAAACTTGCCAGGAAAGTGACACAAGGCAAGAAACGTGTTTCTTCTCGAGTTACTACTATGAGAAAAGTTGCAGAAACATTGCTCGAGGTATTATCAACAGAGTACGCTTTTAGCATCTTACGTTGGCTGACGGAGAGTAGTTATGTCGGTCCTACTGTATTGAGCCAGACTGTGATTTGTGACAGTCTTTTGTATTGGTTTGAAGGACTAATGGTCTTGAGTTGTGTCCCAAAAAGTAATGAGAATGATTTTCAAAAAATTCGTTTTACTGAAAAAATATACAATTAGGTTTGATCATTTTCAAGTAAATCCCCTGGGATTGATTGAACATAACATTTGTTGCAGGGGAGGAAATTTTCACGTAAAAGGTTGTTGAGAGCTTTCGTCGATTGCGTCTAGTTTCAGGTCTTATTTCCTCTTAGGGCCCAGTTTTGGGTCCGATTTCCACTTGGGGCCTAGTTTTCAATTGAGGTCTAGTCTCGGGTCTAGTTTTCAATCGAGGCCCAGTTTTTGGTCCGATTTTCTTTTGAGGCCCAGTTTTGGGCCCGGTTTCCTATTGGGCCACAGTTTTGGGCTCGATTACAAATAGAAGCCATTTTCAATCGGGGTCTAGGTGTTGATCCTGGGACCTAGTTTAGGGCGTGACTTCCCCATAGGACCCAGTTTCTACAGTACTTCTTCAGTTCTACATCGAAGTATGTAAATAATAAGTTATCGATATCAGGAGCACTCAGGAGTGATTGTATTCGAAACACGAACAAGAAGAATCCGACACTCGGTGCAATGAAGGCAACAGACTCGCCAGGACAAAATAAAAATATTTCGCAGCGGCTATATCCCATTAATTCATCAATATCTCCCGTTCACCGGTACACTCGATCCCGTTCAAAGTTGCCCGCCCGTGAATTATTTAAACGAGCGACGAAACACAGCGGCCGCGCTAATTAACTTTTCCATTAACGTCGAACGGGCGTTATCCACCGTTCTCCAGCGAATTCGCGAGTATTAATTAGACGACTAGTACTAATTAGGCGACGCTACGAGAACCGCGAGTTTTCCAGCCCTTAGCACGGGGCCCCCGTTAATTAGCATATTAATGCGTCACGCCGGAAGTCCGGTGTGGGCTCAGGCGTACGGCGTCGAGAAAGAGAAAGTCACAAACGTGAAATCCGTCGTGGAGGGCGCGTGTGGATCTCCTGTAAAACGTTAATGAAAAATCGAAGCCGTGCATTATGCCCGTCGCGATAATTGTCTAATCGTGCTCGTTACGGCCCTGGCCGTTTTAAAGCCATTACCGAAAGTTGGCGTGGACCTCGTTAGAATGGAGGGACGATTCGATTATCTGTTCGAAACGTCAGCTTAAGAAGTTTATCGACGTTAACGGATTATCGTTTAAATAAATCGGTTTTTTATTCTGCGATTAATGTGTTTTGTTAACATTATTTTGGTAAGATAAGACACGCAATGTAAAAGTACATTGTTATTAGTTATTATTTACGTGAGTAATAAGTTTTCTGTTGTTTTACCTTTATTGTCCTGAGCGTATTAAAATTTATAGAAGTAATTATTAATAAATTATTAATAGCTAAAGAAATACCACGGGTGCAAAGAATTAGAAACGACAAACATTTCCTAGAAACATAGATAGAACTGTAGAGAATGCTACCGAAAATTGTATGAAGGAATGGGTGCCTCTGTGGCCTCGAGAAAAAGCAAACGTGTTACGACATTTTGCGCTCTCTGCGAAAATCGGTCGCCTTTATGTCTCCCGTGTTTCAAGGAAATTCATAAAAATGAAAATCTCTTTAATGGAATGAATTAGATAAAGTTATTGAATACAGAAATCAATTTTTTAATTGGAATGAATAGATGGAATGATTCGGTCCATTTACAAACTTTTTCCTCTTCTCCTTAACACAGGAAAACATATAAATGTGATTGCTTCATTTGTACCACTGGTGGTATACGCCGGCGGGAACACGGTAAACCGCGAAATTTAAGTGGGTTTCAAGGTTGCACTTGACAAGATGGTAAATCTTTCATTCAGGGACAAACATTCCCACACTCTCCCTTACCACATTCATTGAAAATTTAGACAAAGACTATCCAAATCTCCCGACAGGTAAACACTGACCCGACGAAACTCGTAATCTAAAGCTTAGAGGTAGCGAGAAAACGAGTCGGTATTCAGTCAAAGTGGGTCTTCGAAATGAATAAATCACGACTGGTATTAACTGGTTGGTCCGTCTCGCAACGTTTGCTCGCCAGATGATCCAAGAGACGACCTGGCGCGTCCAGCGATACGAATTTCTAAAGTCCTCTCGAAAATGTTTGCTCAGACCTGGCAAATAGAGGATGGGGGTTGATAGTCGAGTTCCAAGATAAATAAAGGAGGCTCCTTCTGATAAATGGGATAGTCCGATTCCGCGAGTGAATAGACAAACGGATCCTGGGGAAAGGCGACGCCTTTCCTTTCGATCTACGTGTCTTTGCAAGTCAAATTCGATTACCTTTCGAGGTCCCTGAGCTCCTCATGGTGCTCTTGCGGTGGAGTTTTTGGGTTCCCGCGTACCCTCATTCTCTGCTGATTAGACCGAGGAACTTCGACCGTTTGGATTACCGTTCGCAAAGCCGTGGCCTCGGGGGCCAACTGCCGGGGAATTAATTTCGCACGTCGGCTCGCGGAAAATTGGTACCGTGTCGTCCCCCGTTTGATCTTGTCGTTCTGTCTTGAGCCGATGGCCGTCCCCTTCGGGGCTGGATAACGGAAGTTGTACTATCTGTCTTGATTTTGTCGTTCGTTGGATCGCTGTCTTCTTCGTTGAACATTTTGATTCCAGTGGGCATTGGTAGAGGATGATGAAAAAGGATTCCTCTGGCCCTTCTCAAGAAGCGATACCTGTCTATCTTTCAGAGACGAAGATCTCGAGTGATTCTAGATCATAGCTTCCAAAACTTTTTCAAATCACTGCCCTCTTTACAAAGTTGTTTTTTGTTCAGCGCCCCCTTCGGTTAAACTATCTCTGTTATAAAAATTTCCGAGTCTAGTCGTGTGTTTAATCTTTGAATCTTAAAAAGTTAGACTGAAAGTAAAGACATAAACATAACTAGGACGCCCTCCTAGATCTCTTCAGTGCCCACCGGTGGGCGGTAACGCCCACTTTGGGAACCTATGCTCTAGATTCTAGAGCTATCTAAATGTTTCTTTCCATTTCAATGATATCAGAAATGTTTGAAGCACAATTTGCATGGTTTCGAAAGAGGAATACCGTCGCAGGAAAACATTTTTAATGAGATCATTTTTTCTCTAAGAGTTTTCGTCATCGGTATTTTTACGCATGGAAGCATATATTTTTTTTATTGTTTCGCAGGAAAGCGTATACTTTTTTCTATTGTATCTTGTACCTGATGAAAGAATGCATTCGAGCATGTCTGAGTTATGACCTTCAAATCCTCTTGAACATTAAAAAAGTGATCTACTACAAAAGTGTTTTTTCAAAACAATTAAATTTGTTCTTCAAACGTTTCTCATATCATTAAAAAGACTGGAGATACTTAGGTGGCCTCCATCAGCTGGGATACACTGATATATCATATATATTGTACTTGTACGACCATAGGTGCACCTATTCTACTTGCTGGATGTAGTGGATCTATTCGGCTTGTATAATGATAAATGAACCTATTATACTCGTTGACCTGTACTGCTGGTACAAGCATAGCCCGATCTACGCTACTTGTTTGTCATTGACCGCACTGCATTCTATATGCTTGCTGTGGGTGACCTATTTTGCCTTTATGACCACAGGTCCACCAGTTCTACTTGTTTGTTCGTTAACGATGCGTCCTACTGGCACATGCGCCGATATTTTATCCGTAATAAAATTAAAATAGCGTTTCATGGGGCAATTAATATTTAAGGGCGAACCACAAACAAATTAGTATCTTTGTTAATGGATTACATAATGAATACAAATAACGTTGTCGTACAATATCAAAAATAGGCGACTTTGTTTACGTATCTAGGTAAAGTCACATCGAGTTTATCGCAACTATCCGTTTAAACAAAACATCCAAGTGTGCGTAACAGCGTTGCCATTAAGGTGATGAATCGCTGATCGTGAATGGAAAGCCCCAGCCCCTGATGGTGTTTCGTAATTGGGGACGACTATCAGCTTACCAGCGATCTATCTAGTGGCTAATTCAGCTTGATGCTCTTCTTCGCGCTGTTTATTAGGGGAGTTTTCGATGGGTCCTGGTGGGACATTGTTTGATCGCCTCGTGGAAATGTTCAAGGTGTCTCCAGTGGAAATACCAATGATAATAGAAACAAAATCATTGCAGTTATAAATCCTGTTAATAATTATGCCAGCATTCATTTCGGTTTCGATGGATTCTATTACTGGAAATCTGAATGGTAATAGAAACGAAACCATTCTATCAACAAAACTATTGCAGTAATAAATCTTGTTAATAATCTTGAAATCTATTTCGTTGTACTGAAGATTTTACCTGAAAAAATTAGGTATTGAACAATGGACGAACAGAGTCTTAATTCCAAACCCTTCTATCGGACAGTCTAGGTTGCTCCTACCCTTGAAAATGAACCTCGGACCTTTAATCGCGATGGGAAACGTTTCGGTATGATATCAGAAGGATATTTCGCATTTACCAGGAGGCAAGGGTAAAGGAACGGTAATTTCACTCTAGTTACGAGATCCATATCATCCGCGTACAAACGTCCCCTTTCCACTATTCTCCAACCCCTTCCTCCTTTTATCTCTTCAGGGGTCCCTTTCGCAGCCGACGCGCCCTATCTCTTCGAATTCCGAGTGGACCTTCCCGTGGGCGTAATACTCGTCTTAGGCGCTCATCAGGGTTCGATCTTTCGGAAAGAATGTCGTAAAACGAACCCTCGTTTCATCCCCGAACGCGTATCGACGACGGGAAGAACTTCTGGCCCGGAGGTTCATTCCACGATTCCGCGATAGTCAAAAAGATCGACAAAGAGGCCACTTGATTCGGTGTATTAAACTTTTCGCGTTACAGGTAGGTACGACGATGAAAAGTTCAATAAATCGTGCCTGGAATACACAGCTGTTCTCGAAAAGTCTGAGTTCTACTATCCCCCTTGGTGAAGAGGATTCTTCTTTAAGTTCGATCCCTTTGTTGGTATTTATTACCAGTAGACTAACCTTCCACGAGATCTCTGTGGTTTATTGTGTATTTTCTATCTTAAAAGACGGAGTTCTCAAAGTTTTTTTTCTTTTCGCTACCTTACTGTACTTCCTGTTGGTTATTGGTAAATCCGTTCTCCACAATCTGTTTCATATGACCCAGTCGTGCCCACGTTTCATCCTTGATTTTTTTCACAATATCGTTTCGATCGAACAACCGATTTTTTCAACATTCCTACAATATTTCCAAAAGGAACATTCAATCTTCTATCAAAAGTGTTACCAAGTAGTACCATTGTCGTATTATTCACCTCTCAGCCAAGTCCCCTGCAGCTAACAATTAAATACACGCCCATCGCTAAACATTTCTCGAATTATTCCACCTCACAACCTTCGATCACCAAACATTTACCTGGAACGAATGTTTCATCCCCTATCCTTCAACCCCTAATTTCCAACCGCTTCCAGTCTCCTGTTATAATTTCGATCCTCCGCAATCTCCCGCAAGAATCATTATTATTTGTTAGAGAAATAACAAGCTCGACGAGCTCTCTTTAACTATTCCCCAGCTGCCTAAGAGTCAACGTTCGCAGTTCCACTCATTTTAATAAAATAAACAGCGATACCCGGCGCAGCGTTTCGATCCAACAGCTGCTGAATGGTCGACTAGAGCCATTCAATCACGTGGAGTCGGGTCAAAGATCGATGTTCCTGTTCCTACGACGTTATATAGGAGACACCACACACATTTTCCGCGAGATCGTCCGGCCAGGTGAGGGGGCTCACGGTTCCCATGGTAACCAGACTTGGCCCGGTTCCCTCCCTAGGTCAGGGCCAGGGCTTCGTTCCTGTCACGTCGTTTCACCCTCGCCTCCGCCGTCGCGATCCTGTCCCCGTGAATCGTCGTATAACAGGTGTGTGTTTACCCGTTGCGGCATCTTTTAACCGCGACGTTTCCATTCCGGAACGGGTTCTTACTCAGACAGTCGGGACCGTTCGTAGACATATTCGTCGTTTGTGAAAGGAAACGAGGTGCGCGGGAAAATGGTGGGTAAAACTGTCTATGACGTTGTGGATATTTGATGTGGTAACTTTATACAGTGATCAGTGGTTCTTCTTCAATTTATGTATTTAACGACTGATTTGGTGGGTGAACACTGGCTCCTTTTACAGTGACTCACGCAGGGATTTAATTATGCCAGTGACGGTATATCGATAGCGAAATAAATACCGGTATTTTTTCGGCTTTTCTATTGGATACATGGCAGGGACTTCTACCGAAACGTAAAATATGAAAATATGGGTATTTTCGTATTTCGGTTTCTATAAGAGTTACAAAGGTATAATACTGGTATTTTATGTTTCGGTAGAAGTCCCTGGACTCACGTAGTCGTTCATATAGGTACTTCCTAGATTAAATGTCCAAATTTTTAGGCAATTTTGATATATGCATTCTCATGATTTTTATTTGTACCATGCTTTTTGTGATGTATTCTTCTTAATTTTGAAATAATAGTGAAATGTATTAATCCTCATCCGTCCCTTATTTTCTCAACTTAATTTGCCCCTCGCTGTCAAATTGACCGAGTGGTAAAAATTAATACAATGAAGTGACAAATACTTAAATTTGCACAATTCTTTGAAGTAAATATTACCAAGCCTCAGTTAAATTTACCTACACATGTCAGAATAACATCATTTCTTAGAAGAAGACTGTGTCAAATTTACACAAGGGGTGGATGAGGGTTAAATCACTACGAAACAATAAATTCATCTAAATTAATTACCGTCTGTGTCGATCCTTTAGTAGATAGTTACTCGCATGAGGAGTTAATTCCGACCAACTAAGCATCCATGTCTGATTCAAATACGACCACAAACAGTTAATATTTGTTTAATACCAAAGTTTGCAGATGTGAAGCTTTTGTCGACGAAAAAACGAAAGAAGTTCATGTTCGATATTTTTTTCTCATAGATATTAATTTTTAAAGATTCTAAATATGCACGTTGTTAATAAATTGAAAGTCTTCGAGATAGTTATACGCCAGCTGCGGCTGACACTAAGAGCGCGAGAGGACAGATCCCTCGAGGCGAGCCGAAACGCAGCTGGGAGCTAGGAACGCGCGTCTATTTCGGCGGTGTCGCGTGCCACGAATGCCACGATCCGAGGCGGAGTTCTGTCGCGTCGCTGACACGATCTTTCATGGATCCAAGGATCATCGTCGCGTGAATCTGAGCGGCGGCAGCGTGCATCCGCGAAGGAATTTTCGTAATCGGGATCGTTCGCGACGTGTCTCCTGAAAATTCGCTGAAGAATCGTCTTTACCTTTATAATACAGAATTTCATTCGAATTCACTTTAACCCACTAACTGCATTTTGCCACTAGAGTGGATGTCTACTTTCTCACTTTAGCAACAATATTTGTTGAGAATAAACTTCTTTAAATGACATTCAAACATTAGAAAAACGGTGTTACTTTGACCAGTAATTCGTTATTCATCGCCAGCAAACACATTATTTATTAAAAAAAGACTTTCTAAAAATGTTTTATATAGTTTTAAAATGAATATTGATTTTATGGAAGAATAATTATTATACAAGATACCAAAAAGATGCAGTGAGTGGGTTAATATCGAATGAAAACATTGAATTCGGACATCTAACATCGTTTAATCCTCAGAATTATTTGTTATGCTACACAATAAATTGAGTAATTATGCGACACGGAAGGAAACGTTAATGATTCCAATTGGAATTTCGCAAGTGCAAATAGGGTTAATACGTATATTTTCAATCAAAATTGTCATGGCGATGCAGCTCGCTGAACCCTAAAGTTGGTCCCCCACCGGTGTTATTTACTGACAGGGGGCAAAAATAAGGAAGTATTACTCGCGGTCACCCATTCGCCAACAATTGCGCTATAAACTAACTTTCTCGGACTTCTATTATCGTTACCGGTTCTCCGACGATTTGTCGACCCGCATTTTAGAAACTTCACCGACGACTCCCTCCCCAACCCTCCACACCGTCTGTTTTTTATGGTCTCGAGGCTCTCGGGTTCTGGAGAGCAAAGTTTACGCGATATTTTAAGACGAAACCTGGAAAACAATTCGATTCCGGCACGAACGAGGCGGACAGTGAATCGTCCGTGAACGGACGTCCGATCGATCGTAAACTTGATTCATTGAGTTTCATACCGAAAACACAATTGTGAGTAATTTAACGGAGGGGGGAGTAAGTCTGTATAAGACGATACTGATGGTAGGAGCGTGAAAGTCTGGGAAAAGTAGTTGCAATGAATTCATTTCCCTTTTCCAGACAGAGCGTTCATAAGTATTAGGACGTTTATTGAGTATGAATTATTACTGTTCATAAGTATTATGACACTTATCAGGTATGAATCACCACTGTTTATGAGTATTAGGACACTTGTCGAATATGAATCACCACTGTTTATAAATATTAAGACATTTATCGGGTATGCAGTACTACCGTTCATAAGTATTAGGACTCTTATCGAGTATGCATCGAATTTGACGAAGCATTACGATATCGCCTGAAGTAAGTATTGTTTTGGGGGATATTAAAGCTCAATCGACAACGCTACTACGAATTAATAAGGGTGGCCTACAATATATAATTCCTACGAAACATTGAACATTAGAACATTTATCGAGAAAATTCAGGGAGACAGAATTCATTTTATCGATACGATGAACAGTAATCCCAACGAATGGATCAGATTCTCCGACATTTCTCGAAGTGTTTCACGGTGGGAAGAAACCGAGCCCGAAACCACGGTCGGTTTGATATTTACAATTTCGTCTGGGATCCTCGAGCGATTCGGTCATAAAGAGCCAAATAAAATAACAGTCGGCCAATTAATGGACGTCTGGTGGGAACGGTGCCCGTAATTTCTCTGACTGGGTCCCACTTCGTTTCGACAGAGAGAGAAAGATAGACCAGTACTAGAGTGGCCGCAGCTTATCCGGGGGGACGAGACCGAAAGGAACTCAGGGTGGAAGGGGTAAGAAACTGGGAACGAGACAGTGGACGGACGACGAGTGTGTTTGTTCAGTCACGAGCACGAAACCGTTCGTTGAGGCTCGAAGACCGTGGCGAAACCGGCAATTCCCGACCGCAAAATTGTCTCTATTCGAAAAAACGTCGTTTCTAATCCCGCGTGGACACTGCCCCCCCCCTCCCACCCCTCCTAGTGAATCGATTTTTTTTTATTGCGCGCAGTGTCTTGGCTTCCACGGTGATAGTTTCGAATTTTATTTGTGTTCCCGTGTCCTCTTGCCTGTTATTTTATTCTTTGTTTTTCCTGTGGTGCAATTTCTTGTGTTGTGTTTTGTGGGGGTGTGTGTTTTAATATTGTGTGATTTTGTTCCTGTTTGTTAGTATCGTTGGTGCATTATAGTAGAATTGTTTGGTGGGGGTAGAGTCACGAGATAGAGCGTCTATATGCATTCTTGTTCGTAAGTCACCGAGACTTAATTTGAGGGAAATGGAAATCGAAAGAAGGGGTCTGCAAGGAATTTCAGTGGTTTATTCTATTTTTGGGTAAGATAGTAACTTAGAACATACCTCAAATATTTAAGAAAATTAGGAAATATTGATTGGTTGTAAATTTTGTAATATCGTCTATAGTTGAAGGAATTCGGTGAAATTGAATAATTGTGGGAATGATTTCCAATAAGACTAGGAACGCGTGTGGCAGTTAACGGAGAACTTGTGAAAGTCATTATGGACCGATTGTAGTGGAATCGGGGGAGAATTATTTTAAGTTAAAGTACTACGATTCATTTGGATGAATGTTCCTGAATAAAATGAATAGATTGATTAAACAGATATTTAAGATTGTTCGAAAAGTTGAATATAATTTACATTTTCTCAACAATGTGTAAAATCAAGAAGAATTCCTTTATCTGATAATTTTAGAAAATGTTCACTAGTTCTTTAAACCAAATAAAAACGTAAATTTTTAATCTTTGTTATTTCACATTTAGTAACGTAAATGTCCGATGATTCATGAACGGAAGTGTATTTACATTTTATATTTTATACTTTGGTCTGTTTCCGTAATTATTTTAGACAATTTTCAACGCTTCTGCGTCACGTTATTTCGTTATGTCAGACTTCTTATTTTTATAGAGGGTGAATCACTGGAGATAGAGGCTCTCGTACTATTTCCATTCGATCGGACCACTTTGAATTTTTCTCCCAGTTTCCACGATATTTCAGATACCGGTTCCATTCTATATTCATTCGATTCCAGTTTTAACCACCTCGGTTCTGTGTCCCTGTCTATTACACCATTACTCTCTATATATAGAGTGACTTGCGAGAAACAGAACACCTGACCTACGTCTGACTTCCCATTAGAAACAGGAAATATGATATAATTCAGTACACAAAAAATTATTCTTTTTCAATCCACAATTCACATCCAAACTATTCAAGATCACCAGTGGCATCATATTTAATGCTTCAACTTATTCAATATCTCATAAAAACTTATCTCAACTCGAGAAGCAATCTTTTTTCATCCATTTCGTACTCTCGATTCATAACTCCTGTCGAGTTCCATGTACCATGACTGCGGATGTTTATGCATTTATAACATCCCTTAACATAGGTATCCCAATAAATTAAGACAGTTTAATTTATACATCATTATTAAGATGGTAAAGCCTTTGGCACAGATCTTCGAAATTCTGTCTCATTTTAATTATCAAATATTCGGTGTCTGAAACTGTGAATTTGCATAAACTTATCTAGTGATGGTACACCCGGTATAAAACGTAAACGTACATTATCGTGTTTAAAAAAAAAACGATCTGATCAATTTACGAACGAAATATCACGCTTTTATTTTTTCTAGATCCGTTCCATAGATATTTCCATTGTCAATTTAGAGTTTGTTGAAGACCGTTTATTTATATTTTCTTTTACCCCCTGGCAGCCACCGTCTTCTACCCTGTTTCTTTTTGTACACCTTTCATTTCGGTTTCTCCCTCCGCGGCTCGCGGCACACGGAAACACAGTGACAGTGAAGAGTGTATTCGGAAAACAAAATCGTCCTCCGTGTTTTCATCAACGGGGGGGATCAACGATGTCTACGGAAGCGCGGTTCGTTTCCCGGCTGTTCTGGAAATAGCGAAAGCTCCGACCGGAAACGACGGAGCTGCGGAGTTATTCGACAAGCCTCGTGTTCCCTCGAGTCCGAAAATTTCAAGGAATCCGCGGTAAGATCTACCTTCTTTTTTTGCAATTATACTCTTAGGGGTATATATATATTCCAACTGTGTAATATTCCATTAATTTAAAAATTATTGAGCAATAATCGAATTAAGGTCGAAATATTTTACATTGATATTTTTAGGTACAGAAAACTACCGATATATATGATTTCTACTTAACCACTGAGTGGGACCGGTTTTACGTGGAATGTCTTGCATTTCTATCATCATATTCTGTTACTCTATTTTGAAGTAAATTTTCATACGAAGTTAAATTCTTCCCAAAAAAAATTCGTTATCCCCAAATAAAAAAGGACAGACTTATTCTTCGTGGTATATTTAAAAAGAAATCTGTATCTAGTTTTCCCAATCGCAAAATTTCAACCCTGTAGACGACGAGATCGCCACTCGAATAATTTTCAAGTTCGAGGGGAGGAAAAGAGAAAATTCTGTTACACGTGAAAGGCTTACGAAAATCGGATCTTGCGGGACTCGGAAACCCACGGCTTTTTCTTGGACCTTCCTCGTGTTTAACGTTAATCACCGAGAGAACCACTCGAAAAGTTGTGGAGGAAGTTTTCCCCGGGTGGTTCGATGGAAATTCGGTTCGTGGACTGCCTCGAAGAAGGCTGTTTTTCGAAGAAGGGGTGACTTAAGCGCGGGAAAGCGTACGAACGAACTGAATTCGTCGACTCGATTGTGCACCGTGGAGGGTTGTCCGGCAACTTCGACCCGGAAGTTCAGGCCGTTGGAACTTTGTGATCGACCGACTGCTGAGGAATTTCAATGCGTTCGATTCATGGGTACGCGATACAGAATTTAAGTGAAAATTGTCGGTGGCGGATTTCTTTGCATTCACACGTTTTGGTTGCTTATCGGAGTTCGTGACGTTTGATAATCGTTTTAGAAACGTTCTTTTGTTGTTATTATTATTATTTGTTTCGAAATATCTTCTGGTAGAACCTGATTATCAGGTGGATACCCACTCACAACGTAGTTTCCTTACAATTGATAGGATATGGATACTATTGCCACAATTATATTCTTTATTCTCCAGTTCTGAACGTAATATCTCATATGAAGGACTGCTGACTTGCACCTGGGTTCATTTGAATTCAGTGATAATGGTGGTGCAGGTAGATGTCAATGAATTTTATTTTATAACTAAAGTATTGGTAATACAGTGTTAAAAATTTTTTAAATCTTAAATAAAATAACTACTAATGTGAACTTTCAAATGTGAATAATATTAATAAATATCTGGCAATTGAAAAGAATAAAAGTATAAAAATGGCGATAGGTTTATCAGATTCGTATGAAGTCAAAAAGTGCTGATCATCCATCGAAACTGTAACGTATCGTTCTGTCAATAGGTGAAATCCAACAGATTTATATAATGGACTCGAATGTCTCGTGGATTATTTTTGTCATACATGTAGTGCTCGACGATGTTAAAAGCTTCCAATGAAATTCACTCCTCTTTTTTTTGTCGTCTGTTTTTAAAGGGGAAGCTCGTGCAGATTCCCAGCATCATTTTATTCGAGGCGTATTTGCGATACTGAATCGATTATTGGGCGGAGGGGGGTCCCCCCCCCCCCCTTCGATAATCAATGGAACGCCCTGGGATTCGGGAATTAAACTACTGTCTTTGGAATCAGCCGGATCGTTTGCACGCTGATGAAATCCAGTTCGCAATCCAGGGGGGTTCATCATTTGTACCAATTCCTTTTTAGTTAGACAATGAAACATACATTAAGAACTTAGAATCACCATGTATGTCATTTGGATCCTAGAAAATCTTATTCTATGATTTTATCTCTTGTGCTACGACCACTAAAAAATAGACTGATCATTTTCTAATTTTCATCCACTTTGATGATCATCAATGGGACAATAATTTTCTTTCCTCACTTTCCATATCAACAGTATTCCATCGGATATTCCTGCACCGCAATCGGAACCATGGTTCGAATAGAAATTGGATCCATCGGTTACGAGAGACGGTATTCGTCATTATACCGTTTCCAGAACGAACAATTGGCTCTGTTCCGAACGATATACGTGTGTAACCCTACGCTGTCGTATATAGACGTTGTCTATGATCATTTAAGGTCAAGGGAGATCTCCCTCTTCCCCTAATATTCTGCAATCTCTTCTTCCCTCGTAAAGTCATTCAAAGCCGAGTATAAAACCCACAGTTTTTATACCGTAGAATCAAAGCCGTGGAAAATCGAATAGCGATCTTCAACACGTTCACAACCACGATCTTTAACACATTCACCACTATGATATTTAACCCTGATCCGCCCCTTGTGTAGATTTACCACATTTCTCTCCCAAGAAACAACGTTCTTCCGTCATAAATTTAATCTCTGCATTATATTAATTTTTTACAACTATGTCAATTTTACCTCGAGGGATAAATTAAGTCGTGAAAGTAAGGACAGATGAGTGTTAAAATATTCACGTAGCATCGGTCACCGGTGACCGTCACGTAATAAAAATTCCAATGTCATATAACAGAATCTGCGTAAATGGAAACCGTAATAGGGTATCTGCGGTTGACCGTGTTAAATTCCCATTCTCAGCCCGTTCCCGTCTATTGTTCCCTAATTACCAGTTTTCCACCTGAGGTCAAGCGGCGCGCCGTGAACCGCCCGCGGGCTTCGCTGGCTCCAGAATAGACGCCAGAAACCGCGACGGAAATATTGATAGCCCCGCGGCTGCCAAGAATGTCACGGCTAAGCGGCGCGCACCGAGAGCACGCGGACGAGAAATGCCTTGCGCGCGCACTCGACGCTCTGGCGTTCACCGTCGCGGAACCACCGTGGGGGACACGTGCCTCTATCTATAGCCGACGGATTCGCAGCCGGTCCGTTTTGACAGAGACAGATACCGGAACGCGTATATATTTAGCGAAAACGCTTGGTTTCTTTGGGCGGAACTAGAGAGACGAGCGACGACGATACGCGTGCTTTGTGAATTCTGACAAACGTCAGATCGTCGTGGCGAGTGTTTGTCAATGACACAACGTTCAGAATACGGATATTTTGGCGGTAGTTGGGAGGGGGGGGGATCGTCGGGACTTACTGTAATAATAGAATGATTATGACGGTGGAAGATTTTTTTAGGATTAAGAAAGGATTTAATTTTATTGTAGGAAGGATTAGTATTTTATTGTAATAGAAATTCAGGATGAGTTAGTTGTGGAAATAGTATGCCACTTAATGCCAACCGAAGATATTGTAATGATGGAGCTTCCAAAATTATCCAGGTTTTGTTAAACAATTTTCTATTTTGTTTATTGTTAGTATATAATGAAGCAATTACTAGTTGTAAGACACATGGATTGTACGGACGTATCTCTGCAGCGCGTTAATCACTATGGCGGAGAACCGACCACAGGCAAGACAAAATGGCGGCCGTATTGGGGATTGAAAACGCGCACAGTTTCTCTTCGATCACCTTAATTTGATTCGTCAGAGATTCTATGCACGTAAAAATAATGCGAGAACTTGAAATCAAGTTTTCTTTCGTACTTACAGTTTCACCTTAGAATAAATCCATTTCGAAAATTCATAGGTCAAGGAGCTCAGATCTAACAAATCTCGTATAACCTAAAAAACAGTACAGTAGAGGTTCCCGTATTCGAACATCCATTATTCGAATGTTCTATATCTCAGAGCGTTCTGTTATCTAAATTTGTGTCTCTCCCAATAACAGATGCCTTCTCCAGTTGCAAATATGTATGTAATCTTTATATACAATATAAGTATACTCTCTTCTGTTCGATCGAATTCCAAACAATTACCTACGTTGAAAAATTTCCCTAGTTTATCAGCCAAATAGATACGGTGTCGATAAATATTTAAACGAACTGTCAATTTTCCTGATCCCTATTTAAATAAACGAAATTTATTTCACAAAAGTGATTGTTCCATTATCTGAAAATTCCTTTACCCGAACAGTTATGCCTATCAGTTCGTATACTGGAAGCTCTCCTTTATTTCGTAATATTAAGAAAATTTCACTTCTTGATCACGAAAAAGACATATAACATTTTAGTTGAAATTTCGGAAGATCCCCCACATTCCCATCTGTCCTTTTGATCTTTCGCCGGACTCAGCAGCACAGGGTGGTGGTTGGTCGCAAATCACCTGTTCCTTCGTAGCTCCGATTAAACGGAATCGTCGGACATACGAGGTGAAATCGCAATGTAATTGGCGAGTTTTAGCCGATCGGGGGCCAAGGCCGGATACTCTGGGTATTTATGCAAATCGTATCGCCCCGCGTCGCGTTTCTATCTTCGGCTGCCAGCAGGTGGTGGCCCGATAAAGGCTATTATGGCCGGTTTTCCTCGAGGCGACGTATCGTTTCGTGAAGCATATTAAATCCGGCGGCCGCGATTTATCACTGGCTCGGTAAAAATGTCGGGGAACGTTCGCCCCGGGAAAAAGATGTCTGACGGTATCTGTTCGACTGTCGTTCTACTTCGAAAAAGTTCGCCGTGGATCGCTGGGGAATCCTTAAGCGTAAACACCGACGAACTTGGTTCCTTGGGATCGAGCGGTTAAATTGTCAAAAGGATCTTTTGGAAGAAGATCCTGCTCTGAGATTATTTTAGATGAGAAAATTCGGAACATTATACAGGGTGTTTCCGATTTGATACAACTCGGAAGATGTAATTATTACTTGCAGAAATATAATAAGTCGGATATAGAATAAAATACTTCGTTTCCAGGGCAATGAATTTTCCAAATTCAATTATCTCTAAAACGAATACAACAGGATTTTAGTCAACACTTTTGACTTACTTTTGCCTGTCGAACCTCATACTTTGAGGTTTTATCACTAGTTCGGAAGCAGTGTTTGTTTCGTGAGTAGGTTGCAGATTTTGCGGGCTCATAATGAACAGAAGTCTACAGATTACAGTCACATTAAAGTTAATTGTTGTCTAAATGCAAAGACAGATGTTTCTACAAGGTAAAAAAGTAACTTAAATTCTAGACGTTACTCTTCATTTTTAAGAATCTGATATAGTGTACGTACAATCATGGTCCACGTATCGTTATTTCAACTGTCTGACCGTAACTGACTACTTCTACTTGCACTAATATTTCAGTTACCACAATACCACAACATTATTAAATCGCACAATAATTTAACACAAATTGAGAATCACGGTACAGAAACTACGATGAACTAATAATATTAAAGTACCGCCAACTTTCATTACAAGTAGAACAATCGAGCAATGGTCAGACATCCTGTTTACAATTATTTCAAAACTCCCACCGAAACAACGTTGTTCCACACTTTCCATTTATTCCCAGCACGTAAAGTCACTTGTTTCTCTATTTTACTAGGGGTTCATCGGGCATTCCGTGTCTATTCAAAGTTCCTAATTCCCGAAAATAACAAAACTAGAGGAGAATCGAAAAACAGCAGAGGATGACGGAACAGTGTGTGGCCACGTTTTTCCGTCCATCTTTTTAACCGTCCCGGTCGGCTTATCCGGATTTCGAGCTCGCCGCGTTGATGAGAAGAGCAAGTAAAAAAAAAAAAAAAAAGGAATGCAAATACGGGTCCCTTGCTGGCCGAGAAACAGCGTTTCCCGCGACGACATAATAGAATTTTCTCGAACCACCGTCACGCGGGCACAAACTTCCAGCATCCCAGTTTCGAAAGCAGCACTCGTTTAGAGACTAGGATAGAGTCCACGGACCATTTCGGAATTTGACTTTCGTGGTTGGTGTGACGATAGTGCTCGGACTCTCCGCTCGGAAGTCGACGTCGCGGGTCGACCGAACCAGCCGGTGTCATTGCAAACAATGGAAGTTTTTCGTGGAAGTTTCGGATTGCAAAAAGGAAACGGAACGTCGCGATGGAGCGGAAAAACGAAGTTTCGGGCGGAAGCTCAGCTTTGTGTTCCCTTTTTTTCCGTCGGTAAAGTTCAGATTCCCGTCCAGTACGTTGCGATCTGTTAGCTAGTCGAACAACAGTCCTAATTAAAAATATCTATACATGTTCAATTCTTTTTACTTATTTTTAACCCTTTAATGTCCAACCACTTTTTTTCTACGGAATATAATCTATACTTGTCTGGAGAAATATTTTTCAACACGATTTCAGACACGGCATAGTTGGTCTTCGTTTTTATTTTAACCACAATACATAACAATTGAAAATTTTAGGGTGGTTTCATAGTTATGCTACATAGTATACAATAATATATAGAAATAATAATATACATAGTAAATAACTAAAAATTTAATGTTACCATTTTACTAAATAAATAAGCTAAATTACGAGAAATAAAGTATTTCAGACTTATTAATTTCAGCTATTATACATTGACTATTCTATCTGAGGCTCTTCTCGATTCTATCCCGATGAAGGTTAAAGATTCGTCGTGGACTAAAAAAGAATTTAAAATGTGCATCAAAATTTTGAGATTTCCAGTTTTATCGAACATTTTAATGGACCATGTGTTTTCGACAATTTAATAGGGGTTTACGGGAGAAAATCACTGGGAAACACGTGACGGCGAATGTGATCTGAGTTATTAATATCCGATCGTTAAAATCCGCTTAATCGTTCCTGACGAAGGGTAAACAACGCTCGAAACGCATCCGCATGCATAATTAATAGTTGGTCGAGTGAGATAGGATAGAATTATGCATGAGCCGCTTTACCTTTTGAGGTATTATGCGAGTAGATGTATTAAAAAATTCCGAGTTCCTCGTTCTCGATGTATCTAAATTGCAAATCTTGCGAAACACCACCATTTAACTGTAACTAATTGATACACTCGATTCTACGACGGAAATAATTCCCGACTGGACTCCGTTAACACGTTGACTGTCATAGTGAAAAAGGCGGTATGTATCCAGACATACTTTATATCATTTTTTTGAGTCATAAATCGTCGATAATGTATGCGTTTAGTTAATAGAAGTTGTCGGTCTTATTTGAAATTATACTGCAAAATTAATATTACTCAAAAATTTTGCAATGGTACTTCAATAATCCAGCCTCTTTACAACTGACATACAGTGACCTCACGTATTCATATACTTTCCAAATTACAATTAAATGCACAAATTTCCATGCAATTTCCATTTACGTATCTTCATGATTTTTACATCTATCACGCTTTCACCGATACATTTTTCTTAATGTTCAAACAAGAATCGTATTTTCGTACGTAATCTGGTGAAATAAATGTGACAACGTTCGATAAACAGATTTGTGAGTCAGTGCATTTTCATTCGTCGCTGCACACTTTCGTCCCTGTTATTTATAATTTTCTATACCGCAACAATTCTGCCTTTCCAGCGGTTCGAATAACGGAGTTTCCATTGTGTACTCCAACCTTAATTGCATTGTAACCGTAGCTGCCGTCCGCGCGATACTTTTTCTCCGGCGTAGAAATGGCAACGGAGCAGAGGCGCGTTCCAGTGGTATTTTTCGTCGCGAGGATGGCGACAAAGTTTGTTGTCCGTGATATTATACCGGATCAGGTGTCTCCGGGCTTTGTCACGGCCGACTTTTACCGCGCGATAACGAGACATGTAAATCTCCGGGAGTTCCTTGTCCGGGGTGTGCCTCGCGCCTGTCGTGATTGGAAAACTCAACGGAGCGTGTCGTTTCGTATAATGAAGTGCCATATCGCTGACGTGAAACGAATGGCACAAACAGATCGATGTATCACCGTCCCTGCACGCTGAACTTTCGCGTGCATCGCTCTCGCCCCGACACGTGAAATATATTCAGTATATCCGTTCGACATGACCCCTGTGGTTTGTAGATTTGCTTTCGAAAAGACGAAAACACTCTATAAAAGGTGGAAAATATTAGGAATATTTATATTATATTAGGACAATATTTTAAGGAAAACAATATTAAAAGGGTTTTAATTAGTTCTTATTTTAGGGAATTGAAAGAAATGGTTCTTGTTATGTCTGACCATTATCGAGTTTTTCCACCTTGCTGTGGACGTTAAGATTTAAGTACCAGAGAGATTTCGAAAGTTCTTGTCTTCTATAGAAATAGTTTATACAAGGCGGGTTGAAAGTGGAAGATACATGTACCAGAAAAATTTTGAAAGTAGAATATATATGTACTAAAGATTTCGAAAGTTCTTGTTTTCTATACAAAGAGTTTATACAAGGCGTGTTGCGAGTAGAGGTACAAATGAAGAAGAAGCGATTATTCATGCAAACGAACTGGAAACTTCTTTATTCAAGAATTTATGGAAACATGTTCCTCGGTACTTTATTTTTCCTGAGGTTAAAGGTTGAATATACTGGAAATAACATAAAATTTTAGAGTAATTTAATAGAAATTGTTATCTAGAGGGTAGGCAGATAACAATTAATACCGTGGAATTGTAAAGACTCTCTTAAGTAGAAACAGCGCGCAATAGCCAGACACGTAAAACTATCTTTGACGTTCTCATAAATTCTCGGGCGAAACCGATGTATCTTAACACTAACCGTATCGAGACTTTTATATACCTATTTATACCGTATTTAAATCATTTGACCGGCGATCGGTACAGTTAGTGTTAATACACAGTGTCTAAAAAATGGGGTAAGACTTTATTAACTACACGAGTTTGAATCCAGGAGTTACTTAACGAAGCTCTAATTTCCGGGCCGATGGAAATGAGGAGGCCGCACGAGAGGCCACTAATCGAGAAGTTCGTGACACTCCTCCCCTCTATGGGGGGCTTGATGTATCGTAATGAAGCGTCGGTGTCGATGACAAAAGGGCCCGCGGAAGACGACGCCGAGGGGTATCTGGTATCTGCCGCCGCTGGATACGAGCCACGGTCGAGCACGTGATTAATTGCTCGATTCCCTCGAAACGCTGACTAAAGGCCTGAACCAGAGGGAGGGGGTAGGGGTGTTGGGTTCGGTGTTTGTCAGCCGATGACGCCACCATCCCTCTCCCAAGCCTACGATATTAATAACGAACCAGGCGCGAAAATAAGGCCGACTTCTCGACGCCTTTCACTTGGCCTGTCATCCGTCAGCACGACGGAGTCAGCGGTTCCTTACGAGGAAAGCCAACTTGGGCTCGTCTTACTTTCATCTCGAAACATGATATTGTGAGTATAGAAACGGGACGACGATGAAGGGTGAAATTCGTGCGCTGATTTAATGTTGGGGGTGTTAGAGGATTGGTGAAAGGTGGAGGAATGGATGGTAGAATGTTTTTAGCAGTAGACTTATCGAACCATTCAGAGAGGTAGGAATTAGAACGGATGAACTGGTGATTTGACCGGTTGTGGTAGGTTTAGTGTTGAGGGGAATCGGGGATGTAGATTAGGTAAGCTATTAGGATTGGTTTAATATATGGCTAGAGAATTATTTCTGGGGGTTTGTATAGAAAATCCTCGATGAGTGTTCGAAGGCACTGAATATTAAATGTTTTGTGAACTACTGGCCATGTATCTGCTGAAATAAGTATCTTTGGCTCCTGAATTCGAAGCTTTAGGTGCTAAACCTTATTAAAACCGTTACACCTCGGTACCTTTCATTGCCAGTGCCGAGGAGCCTTCGAACAATCATCGAGGATTTTTCATATGTATTCATAGCACTTGGTGATTATTGAACGAGGAGAGGTGATAGCTTGCCAATAAGTTTTGCATAATGAGCCTGGTTAAGTATCAAAATTAACACAAAATTTGACACCTCCAATTTACAGAAATATAGAAAAGTAACCTCTATTTCCTTCATTCGAGATTACGTATTTTCCATCATTATTGAATTTACCAAGGAACACTCAAATTTTAAATTAAAATCAAGCAATCAACTTTAATACTGGTATTATTACCCTGGGCAGAATTTTCCTCACTTCTGACAACATTTTGCTTCAAATCAATCAGATATTCGTCGACCACCCACCTAGGGAATAATATTTAATTCGGACACGTACTGGTCCCAGTCATTTTCCACGGGGAATCAGCGCAGATATTTCTTTCGCGGTCGTGCACGTGCCTCGAGAAAGAGGAATTGTCCGCGGGAACGAAACGTCATTCAGAAAAGCGGCTTATGCCCGCGCGAGCGACGTGGAAGAATCGACTGCGGAAAGGAGGAAGCCTCGAAAAAGGACGGGGTAAAAGGGACACAAGGGGTGGGTGGGTGGGCGTGGACGTCGAGTGGAACACATGCTTTCATGCGGAGCCTCGTCGTTTTGTTTTTGTCCTCCCCGTCGAGCGATGAATAGGACACGAGGGTTGGAAAAAGGGCGAGCAAGTCGGTTTTTACACACCACTCCGAAATGAACGGACTTGGAACGAACCCGAAAGTTTCAGCTCGAAGCGGGGAAACAGGTTCGTTAACGTTTAAATTAATGCACAGAAGATTAAATTATGATGAAATCAACGGAATGAAAGGAACTGTGGTCACATCTGATCGATATTTTTGCGACTTTGCGCCTGTTATTCGTAATGGTTTGTTTTAATATTCATAAGAGCAACGGTAGAGCAGCAATAATCAACATGATAAATAGTTAGTTAATTCGATAATTTGGGATTAAAACTCGATTCTGATATAATGTATAGGCCTTGATCTTCTACACGATAGTCTTACTATGCTCGTAAAAATACTATCGAATAATATTTCGTGGAAGTAATTTTATAAATATAGAATATTCGGCAACAGGTGGTGACTAAATTTAAGGGATGATTCTATTTGAAAATCCATAAGACGAATGTGATAGGTGAATTTTTACGTCATTTTTGTAATCGTCATCATCGGATCTGCCCTTCAAGGAATTTTATATAGAAATCGTCTCCACATTTCTGGTTAACAAATTCCGTGCCATATGTACCACCGGTGGCACACGCTGCCTGAATGGAAAGTTTGGTCTGTACCATCGGTGCTACATATGGCACGGAGTGTGTTAATGTTGAACTGTAATTTAAAACAAGACCAATAGCCTCTAATAACAAAAGACACACATTTTCGGTAATTTACGTCTTAAAAAACGAAATGAAGAGTGTCTGGCTACGTACGGCTTTTTTCACTGTGGTATAGAACGTGTTAAAAAGGCGAAGGAAACTCCAAGTTCCGTGCTACGATAACAGAGACACTTCCACCCTCTTTACCCTTTTTTATCTACGACAGTATATATTTCTGTCTCTGGATCTGGACAATCCGTGAATCCGTTGCCAAAGCTGGAAAACCCCGTTTTTATTTCGCCAAAGAATCGCTCGAGGCGTTCATTCCGCGACTTGGCAACGATTTCCGTCGCTGAAATTCGGAAGAAGGTACATGCCAGAAGGGGTGGGTCGGGGGGAAAAAATTAACGCGAGCGTTGGTCGCGTTACTTTCCCCGGGCGGTCGAAAGTTTACCCGATTATTTACGAATCCGTACTCAGTGTTTCTTCTGTGTTCGACCCGTTTCGCGAGTCGGAACGGTTCCCGTTGTGTTTAGGAATCGACGAGGAAAATGGGTCGCGTAATACGTTAACGTGATAAGCGATCTCTCGTGAATTTTCTGTCGATCGAATTTATCGTTCCACTTTGAATACGACGTCGTGTGATTTTACAATGTATACGTGAAATAATTCTTTAAAGGAAACTTTGAGGTACGTTGAATAATCATTATTCTTGTCATTATCAAATTAAAGGTCTTCCACAGGAGTTGAAGTCCGTCAATGGTCAGACAGACCGTACGATTATTCGGTCCCAAGGGAATTCTCGTTCGATGTTAATTCTGATTAAGGAATTGTGTTACGAATAGTGACTAACTATCTATCACCCCTTAACTTCCTTTCTTAATCACCTGTTGATCGTTAGAATCGTTTAGAATCGACAGTTCAACCCTTCCAGTTGTTTCATTAAATGAACTTTCGATTCACTTTCAAATAATAGACATTTATTCCAGCAATTTTTACAAATTGTTTACCCAATTGTAGGACACTTTCATAATTACTTGAGGAGAGACTTATCTTGTTTATTTAATAAATAATAGTAAAAATAATAATAATTCCACACGAATCGTTCTCACCCTCTGTGATATCCCCACGGTTAGCTAACCAACGAACCCTGCGCTCCGTCGATCCAACTTGAAATTCGATGCACGAGTCTTGCAGTCACGCGACAGCTAATTAAGTCCGGGAATCTACGAGATAAACGAAGGATGCACTCAGGTTCCCTTCTTAATTGTCCTACTTCGAGCAATTAGCTGCGAGATTACTGGTGTACTGTCTTTAATGAAATCTCGTTGACTTAAGCAATGTCCAGAAGTACCTCGCCTGATCTTGAAAATGTAGAACAAAAATGTCTAAGAAAGTTTCGTACATGTACTCAATGGGCTTTGGATGGTAGCAGAGGATATCGTCAACCCTTAAATCGAGGGATGGTTTAAGTAGGGAGGACAGTCATCATATGTTACGTTATGGAAGATTCATATCAACATCCTATAGACAAAGTATTTGTCTATGATAAAATAGTATAACTGGAACTTAGATTTCAACTCAAATGGATCACAATTCTGTTCTCAATATTATAAAATCTTATGATTAATTATGGTAAACCTTAAAAGAGCAGGACACCCCTTAAAATAATATTCCTAGATTTCCGCTTGTTCTAAACAATTTCCAACAGCAGTTGCCATCATTAAAACGGAGGAGTACCTTCTTTCACTTTCGTCTCGATACTTTCACCAATACACACCACAAAGTCCTAGAATCCCCTCCACTGTGTGTCCCCCACCCTTATTTCCCGCGATTCAAAGGTCGACAATACACCCCTGTAGCTCGTCAAAGTCGCTCGATTAAATTCAAACGATTCCAGGAGCGCTTCGTCCCTGCGGAACTTTCCTCAAAGCGTAATTAATGAGGAGAATTTCAAGCCTCCCTTTCACAGAGAACTTTACATATCGACGGGAACGTAACTCAGTCAGATCACGTAAAAAGGGCAACGAAATATTGGGTGGGAGCTGGGAAAAGTCAAGACGAAACAGAGATGAATGATAAACGACGCGAAGCAGCGTGTCGCTCGCGGAAGTCGGTAATCCTCCACTTCGAATTTCGATCTTTCCATACCCTTTTTGTAATACGGGGATGAACGAGCTAGCATAGGGATCCTCGAGCAGCAGACATTCTCGCATCGAATATCGCCTCCACATTACGATATCCTCGACTTCGTTCCTCGAATGGAAGAAAGAGGCAACTGGGGTCCTCGACTTATCGAAGTCGCTCTCAGCGTGTACGGATGCTCGGAAACCGATAACCTCGTGCTACAAACGAGAGACATCGTGGTATCGACGCGTTATACTAGCTGCCTAGTTTCGCTGAATGGATACACTGGGGTGGGTAGATACATCATCGCATTTAACCCCTGCACAATGGGTCAGAATCAAAATTTAGCAGCTCAAATGGTCGATAATAAATTCTTTTTATATTCCGAAATATCAAGTTATTATGAACCATGGAAGATTTTTTGTACGCGTTATTGATCTCCTTAGATCATTTCGTAATCATCGATCTCAATGAAAAATAGAAGAAAAGTTTCCTAGCAGTTCGTAGTTTCATGAATGAACTATGACGTCGTCGAAGAGGATTCCTAAAGTGGGTAAAATTTTCATTTGTTTTATCCTCAATATCTTTCCATGTTAACTTGAAAATTTAGTACGTGTTTAATATATATTTTGATAGAAAATTAAAATCTGTATAAAACCCAGTATATTAAGTTTTTAAGTTAATATTAAAAAATACTCAAAATTGAAAAAATCAGATAGGTGGTAATTTCTTATCCGTCACTATATCTATTTCTACTTAACTCTTTAGGGTTAGGTGGGTTAAAAACTGTCTTACCTTTTGCTTAGCTTTTTATGCATTGTGGGATATATTTTGACCCACCCCGAAAAGTTGAAGTTTAATATTTTCTTTTCATATAATTTTTTTTATATTAAAAAAAATTCTGTGTAACTGGGGTTTTTATTTTCTTTAAAATCGCGTGTCTCAAAGAGTTAAATAAAATGATAAATTTCCAAAATGCTTGATAGTTCGCGATAAATAAGCCTACGAGCTTCTGAATTTTTATTCCAGACTACTGTGGCCCCAATACAAGAACGTAACCCAGAGATTCCAGACAATTAAACCTCCCCCTGTTCGAGATAGATATATCCAACGCCTATTAAACCCACTTTCATTCAATATTCCCGAGAAGAATAAACCAAATAGGATGGTAGTGGTTCAAATGAAAACCACCCCCTCCAAGATAAACGTTTCCAAGCCGCGCAATAATTATCCTTGACGCTAACGAAAAACAACGAAGGGGCGTGGTGGTTGTGGGTACCATAGAGTGAACGTTCCGAAAGAAAAATCCTCCGAGCGGAGGCGAATTGTCTTCCAGTCGGTGGGATTGAATGAAATACGTTGAAACTGGGCAGGGGTGTAGAGAGGGGGTGGCGACCCGAGGAAAAAGTGGAGCACACGTGTGCGAGGAGGGAGAACTTTCGCTCGTTGAGAGTTGGAGGGCTCCGACGAGACGCGAAGTGGTACTCGCGGGTCTCTCTTTCGTACGAAAAGAAGAAAAAACGGTTCTCGCTAAGGAAGGGTAGGTGGGGGATGAAAGGGAGAAACTTTCGTGAAGAACTCGATGCGTCAAGACTGTTACTGGTGGTGTTTGCTCGGAGACAGGGGATGTTTGAAGCGTGTCGCGCGTTTCGGTTCTCCTGGCTTTTCCGTCGTCGAACACACGAAGTATCGATCCGCGTCGCCCCGTCGACGGACAACGTCCCGTAAAATGGAAAGCTCTGTGGGGGGGGGGGGTGGAATCTAATAGGAAAAGTACGGGGATGGAGGATCGTCGGGAAAGTTTCAGGTGGAGGCGGGTGATTGCGATTGGCACTGGGGTGGTGGATTGGTGGCGCGAGTTGGAGGTATCTAGGGGAAAGGGTTTGTTCTGGATGAGAGTTAATTAATGCGGTGGAAAGGTAACGGTGGATGGTGGGATTTGGGAGACGTGGTTGATGGAAGACGTCTTGAGGTACTTGGGGAATATTTTGGTTGGAGAGGCTTCTCGGTTTAATTTTCAGAATCTATTTGGGGGCGACTTGTTAACCCTTGCATTCCCAAATTATTTAAAAATTTCCAATGACATTTTTTGTTGTTTCCTTCTGTATACTATTCTGTATATTATAAGATTTTGAGACCTGTCTAATGCCACTTTTTCAGTCGTTTCCACTTGGCAACTTTTTTACTTTTATGACGGTTCTGTGGAAGAATTTCCATTGTAATATTATTGAAAGAAATTGAAGTTCTGTAAGTTTCTATTGTAACGATGCTCGACACTTTAGTTCCATCGAATAAATTGACAACGTGAAAAGAATTAGCTTGTCCGAAGGCAACTGTCCCCACAAATAGCATGAAATTTTTTACCAACCCAATACAACAGTTGAATTAAGTATTATTAAAACTTTAATAATACTTAATTTCCACATTCTTAATCGATAAAAATTTTTCAGACGTTAAACGAATATTATTGGTAATTTCATTTGGTTCGTTAAGTGTGTTCTGTACATATCTATGCCCCGTAAATGAGACTTCTGTGCCCCCGTAGTAATTCTGTCGCGAACCAATAAGTGGAAGAAAAAGTAAAGATGACAGGAGCACGGTAATGATGTTAATAAAGTCGGCCCCAGCGCGATCGAGAGGAAATTAACGACCGAAGAACAACGATCGAGAGCAAACTTTTCCTCCCCTCCTCCACCCATGGCAGTGTCCAGAGCGACGCTTTTTATTTCGCCCGGGCCGTCGACGTCAAACAACCGAAAGGACAGAAAGGGGCGGAGGAGGGAGGAGTAGCTCGAATCGCCTGGGAGTATGGATCCCCCGATGGGGTTCCTCTTGGCAGAGGGCCATTTCACCCACGAAAATCGAAGTAATGCCGTCTAGAATGCATCCGTCCTGCTCTGCCCGCTTGTAAGCAAACATCGTAAATACACAGACAGAGGGACCAGCCCCTTTTGGGGTGAATGCACATTCGTGAAAAGGTGGTCCAGACCTCGAGGGTAAGGGGAGGAATTGATGAAATATTGCGTGCATCGACCGAATCTTCCAGGCGCGGTGTCTCTCAAAGGAACAAAAACCGAAGAAATGTCTGGTCGGCTGACTATACACGGACCTATACTACTTCACGTTTCTAGGTATCCTTTGAAGTTACTTTTGCTTGGTTTCGCGAATATATTCGAGGATCGAAATATTTATCGGCGACGAGTAGATATCGTACGATCCTCGATTTATGAATTTCGCGAATTTATGGTGGCGTGGCTGGGCGCGGGATTTATGCGTATCTCGACAAGCTTTCAAATATTGGTACACCTGTAAATTTGTAGGATTTCGAGCCTCTCGTGAGAGATATTCTCACGTACTGTAAATATGTAGGTTGCTGGGTAGACTTGTAATCGGGAGAAGAGAGACAGTAAGTGAAAGATGCACAGATGCAAACGATATTTATTAAGATTATTAATATCAAGTGAAACTTCGTGTGGCTGAACTATGCCGTCATATTTCATTTAAATAACAACCCATATCGTATGGCTCGTATTTGAAACGCGGCTGAAAATCACCAGAAAGGTGTACAGATTACATAATTTATTTTAGAAGACTGAATATTTAATACCCTTTGGATCGACTGACATAACATTTTCATATTCTACTTAAAATTGTCCAAGATGCCATCGCTAGCAAACAAGTGCTAATATTGAATGAAATGATTAAGTTAGATACTTAATTTCGAGCTACGCGAGAAAAATATATTACTTTAGACATACATGATAGGGTAAACGCACCAATGAATGAACACTCAAGAGATTTTGTAAGAATCAAAGTCGAATTTGAAGTGATAATAACATTTTAAAATATTTGGAAAATGAAGGGAACATTTTTCAATAACTCTTTATAATGGATACGTTTCAATTTGAAAAATTGGAAAAATGTAATTAATTGTATTAAAAAGAAAAAATACAGATTTCACGAGTGAATGAACATTCCTGACCGATGGCGTGTAAATTGTTTGCATATGAAACAAGGAATTGAAAAGAAATCAATATTTAATTATTTGCTTATTTTAAAAACTTCTTTCAAACTTCTTATTTTCAAAACACAAAATCTATTCCAAAGATTTGTTCATTTTCAACGACCAAGAAACAAATAATGGTTTCTTTTTTTTTTCGAAAATAACGACAAAAAGTTATGAGCTTTAAATGAACAGGCCATTTCGTAGAAAGAGAGTGACACGTAAAAGTGTATTGTAAATCCGTGGGAATATCAAGCGGCACGACGGAAATGAAGCTTTATGCTTCGATAAAACAAGATGCTTGCTAAAATATGAAGAAGCTGCTACTGTAATAAAGACACACAGCCGCGTGAAGTAAGAATAATGCTAGCAACGAACGCATGACAAACACCGATAAGTTTGTTTCGTTCCGCGACGCATGCTCGGAAAGCTTTTCGAAGGATTTCGTGGAAACGCACCGGAAATTTTATTATACTATGCGCGTGCGCGCGTACGACCCGTGGCCCTCTTCGATAATTGAATTCTATCGCGTTTATTTCATTAACGATGGGAACGTGCAACAGCGCACAGGTGAAAAAAATATTTCGAAAAATCTGAAATTCATTTCGGTCAATAAATTGAAGTAACGGAATCGATGTTAACTATCGTAACGTTTAATTGTCGTCCTTGGACTTTATTTTACCAGGAGAAAAGAAATTTTCGCGAAATTGTAACAACGTTGCTTCGTGAAGTATTTAATGCAGAGCAGAATGGTAAATATTTATAAGGGTAGCTCTCTTGTGTCTGACCAAAATAGTTATATTCTACTTACACGAGAATAATTTACAAAGATTCATCAATCAATTCTCTACTAATTTATTAGTAATTAAGAAACAAAGAACAACTGATAATAAAAATATTTTTCACGGTATGAATATCGAGCGAGAATACCTCTGAAAATATAATTTTGTGTAAATATCCATATAGTCTATTCAGCAGTCTTAAAGTCATCTAAACGATCGAATTTCCCATCACGTATCGTAATTGCCAGGGTGTCGGTAATTAATTTCGTCCACAACGGCTCTGTAAACAGGCGAGAGAGGATGGGACGCAGTAAAATGTCTATCGTTTCGAAAATATTTCACGATGTCGCGCATTTGACTAGCCTTCCGGATCGCTGGAGCCCGACGACCGTTAATGGAAATGAAAAAGCTCGCGGCGTTCCTTTCTTTTCTTCCGTGCTCCATTATTTTTTTCATGCAGCTCAGCCCCCACGGTTCGCCTCATCCTGTATTTCCTCCGCGGTACGTTCGACCGAGGCGAAGCCTCTAATTTGTTTATTCAGAGTGCTTTCTCGCCGACCATGGAAACAGACCAGCTCGAGTACAGTTTCGTTAGAGCGAGCCTTTGAATAAATTTTAGTTTAAGATAGCCGGTCCTTCGAAGTTACACCAAAGAATGTTGTTAGGGAAAATTTGTTTGTACATGTATCGTGCGTTCTCCAACATGGAAAATTACTGAAATTCCGTGTGGTGCGTGAAATAAACGGGACAGAGTGTATACACTCTCGCTCTCGTTGATTGGGTGATTATTATACCCACAACTTTTCGGTCTGTGACGTTTAGTGCCGGGTGGCGTGAGTGCAACTTTGTTGGCGTGCACCTGGTGCCCATACTGAGGTAATTGGAATATTGCTTATCGTACTTGATTATGGTTTGTGTTGGGATCACTTAGTAGTGATCGGGATTAATTTTACAATAATATAAATTACAAGAATGGGAACTAATGGAGAGGAAAGGATAAATAACTTTGCTGATATTGATCAACTGAGTGAGTCTATTCTGTTAGAAAATAAATAGAATTATTTCTAGACGAGTCAATAATTCAAAAAATTTTTATGTATATTAAAGAAACAATTCGTTTATCTTTAACGAGTCTAATCTATTTCTATATAAATAATTAACATCTGACAATGAGTTTTCAAACATTTTCCAATTAAATATCAGTAGTTGTAGATTTTGAAGAATTCCTACTATCTAACATCACTAATGTATATAAAAATGGTTAATTTTAGAGTACCTCGTTTTGAAGCTAATCATCACGGTGGACATTTCAATCGAAAAAATTGCTTTTTACAAAATAAATGGTATTTTCAAATGGCCCAACCGAATCCTTGTCTGACCATGGTGGTCTCATTCTACTTTCCGAAGAACGTTCACCAAAACGTTATTTCACGTTACCTAACATTCTCAATAATGTTTACCACAGCATTCCCTTACATTTTCCAACTCATATTCTCCTAAAGTCAATACTCCATCAATAACACGATCGTCCAAAATCCATCTCATAGCTTCGAGCAACCATCCCTCGATCCGTGTCTCGATAAAATTTCACTGTTTCCATATTCATCCCCCGAAACCCGATTGGTCCCAGACAATGCAGTCGGTAGATCCGATCGACAGCAGCTGCCGCACAACAAACCACCCCCGAAACCACCTCGAATCCGTCAAGTCACCAGACGTCTCCATACCACCAGTCGCTATTCAAACCGTTTTCCCGGTAACAAATTAATCTCGCACAGACGACGCGTCGGACGGTGGTGAAGGGTGGATGGGCGAGAAGGGGGCGGCTGACGGATCAAAGAATGCGCTCATCAATTGCTGTCACGTGAAATTGGAACCTCGTCGGGATAATTCGGAAACGGTGCACGTGCTGGTGCAACCGGAAGCGCCACACCATCCGGACACATTTCCGGGAGCCGAGGATCTCTGTTTCGGGTCACTCTTCTGAAGAGCAATCGTTCAGGTAGCTCGTATCGTGTGGACCTGGCAATATGGATATAAAAGGTTTCGTGAAAAAATTTCTGCGTTTGAGTGAAGTATTAAATTATGTACGATGGCTGACTATTTAGCGGTCTTTACTACTGTATTACATTTAATGGCTGACTTTCTAGCGGTCTTCACTACTGTATTACATTCAATGGCTGACTCTTCGTAGATCCATGCTACTACATTGTATTGTAATGATTATTATTAGGTAAAGCAGGGTCACATACACATAGTTGGAAAAAAAATAGAAGTAAAATCTTGTTCAATAATCTATTGCATTGCTATTCCTTGAACTAAACTGGACCTGAATGAAAATTGAATTAAAGAAAGATATCTTCCTATCGCTATACTATAGTATAAGTAAGCTATAGGTGTCACATTAATTTACAAATTTCTAGAATAAAACATAATTAAGAATCAATACATTAACTTCGAGTCGAATTCCTCCGAACAATGCACGTTAAGCGCACCATTAATACAAACAGTTTCAAGGGCGTCTTTTAACTAATAGTTCGTACGTCTTATTCCCAACCGAATTGAATCAAGTCCTCCGGTTCGTGTCTCCAGTCCTCGGATCTGGATCAAGTGTCTCGAGGACGATCCAGGAATTAGTAGTCGGGACTCGAAGTAGAATTATCCAACGAGAGGCAGGCAAATAAGGGGGCTGAGACCGTGAAAATGCGAGTCGAAGGAGTAGCAACTTCCAGACAGAACGGGGAAGTAGTTTCGATTCCTTCTACAGCGTTTCAAGGGTGAGGGGCGAGGGGTGAAGTCTCCTCGTTGATTAGAGTGCCTCTGATTCCGTGGAAAGGGAAGGTCTCGTGGATCGCGGGCCGAACGCTGTGTTCTTCTTTCTTTTTTTTGTTTCGCAACGGAAGATGTTTCGGGGTAATCTAAACGAACGGAAGAATCGATGTTCCGTCATTGGGGAGTGATTGTCGCTGCGGGGGTGGGAGAGGGGCGAGGAGACTCGTTGGAATTTTGAAAGGGGCGTAATGAGCGAGCGAACCGGGATAAAATTGCGTCCCGGCAGGGAATTGATTGACGTGTTTCGGAATGGTATTCGACGGAGGTGGAGTGTTTCGTCAGAGCTTGTAAAAACTGATATTTATCCAATGGGAAAATATTGTGAAAACGTGACATATCGTTGACGTCAGGAAGTTCGAAGCAAAGTATCTTCTATGGGGGCTATTAAGGATTGTCATATATATTTTTAGAACAAACGATGGATCTCTGGGGTTATTATAATGGTTTATTTTAAAGGTTACAGAGACTCTTCAAGAGCTTCTGGCAACCTTTACGGGCTACTGATGTCCATTCACTGGTTCTTCCAGACTATTAAGATCCTTTGAGGACTTTCTAACGTTCACAAGTAACCACCTACATATGATACACCAGAGACTGAGAATATCTCAGACCAAGTTATACTTGAACCGTAAACGGTTACCGAGGACCATAAAGGGCTGACTCCTTCCACGGGCATCTCTCAATCCCTTCCAAGAAGCTTCAAAGACCGTTCTCCCAACGATCGTCAAGTATTATTCAGGACCTCTGCAAGGTCTTTCAGAAGCCAGCAAGCACCACCCGATGTCCTCCAAAGACTACCCTCTTGACTGGAAAGAAAAATGTCTAGCAGAAGCCAGTAAAGGGACGACAGAAAAATATTCTGTTCAGGATACGTGCATGTGAGTTCACGTTCCTTTAACCCTTTCGTTCCTAGTATCGGACATATCCGTCAGTCCCGAGAAGCTCCACGGATACCAGTGTCGGATATATCCGTCATCCTCGAAAAGGTTCCCATACACTTTTCTTTGTTTCTATAGTGAAGTTGTATATCATGGATTATTCTATATCATTAATTAAGAATTCTATAACATGGGGACACATAAACGAAAGAGGAGACACGTCCACTCGTAATGACAAAAATAAAAGAAAGGGTGATTCATCTACTAGTAGTAGCCAAGGTGATTAATCTCTATCGTGGATCGAATCACCCGAAGAAGTTCGTAATATCTTGCTTTTTTATCGATCGATTCTTCCATTTCATTCGGTTGGTTTTATCGTTCGGAAAGAACTAACGTGGATGGTTGAATTCCTGCGGGATTTTTGAATCGGATCAGCTGGCCTATTTTTTTCTTCTCCTCCGGGAGTCATTCAGACTTTCCTGGACTGGAAAACGAGGCTTTTCGTCGACGAGCCGGCTCGCGACGGCGATGCTCGTCCGGGTGTTCCCGTAATTATGGCCCCTTAACCGGGCGAAATTTAATCCGGGAATGTGGAACGTGCGAGAGAACGGGACGGATTCGGTCCAAAAGGAAAGACGTGAATTCCACCCGTCTGGAAACGGCTTCTTTTGGGCCGCGGAGGCGCGCGAATCCTCGGTGAATTTCGCGAATAACAAGCGTTCCTTCGATTGAAAAGAAAATCCTGTCGGCGTTGAAGCGGGGAATTTCGTTGGGAAATTTAATCATACACGGTGGAAGGTAAAGTTGTACAGAATGTAAATGATTTACAGTAACGGAAATACAGTTGTATAAAACTGTAATGTTATTATTCCGGAGATATACAAATTGTATTACGCCGACTTATCGAATTAAAGCAATATTTATTTCTGTTACGGATGAATTATATTAAAGTGAAGATATCAGACGAAACTCTGTTATTGATTTTGGTTTAAATTTTCATTACATTTTGATTTACATATGCATCTTGATACACCCAAAGTGTATACTATGCCCAGTAATCAGTGAATTATTTGCAGTAGGAAATAGAGTTGTATAAAATTGTAACATATTATTCCAGCGATATTGCAGACCGAATATCGAACTAAAGTAATATTTATGTCCGTTATGAAGAGATTATATGAAACCGAAAATATCAGATGGAACTCTATATTGATCTTCGTTAAAATTTCCATTACATTCTGTTCCACTTATGCATCATGTTGCATCCAAAGTGTTTATTATGCATATTCGATATTTATTATCATCATCATTCTAAGGATGTTTATGCATTTGTAGCATCCCTTAACTTGGAAAATGCAATAAAATAAAAATTTCAGTGAAGTCTAATACTATTTATACGTTATTGTTAACGTAGTAAAGCTTCTAGTATAAAATTCAAATTTCTTTCCCATTTTAACTGTTAGATACTAGTATCTAAACTCGTGAATTTGCATAAACTTTCGTAGTCTAATAATCGTACGATTCGATGTTAACGTTATCGTTGTACTCGAGCGAAAACAGAGTGTAACTTCAAGAAATCGTTAAACTCATTGCAAGTATGCACTAATTTGTACAATTAAGACGTTAGTAACCTCGAAAGTATAAAATGTTACATAAATCTGGTAATCTACGTGTCTCGTTACGGCGAAATTTACAACCGAGATACATATTTGCATGTTTAACGCCGCCCCGCCGAGTGCAAAGGTCCCAGGAAATAGTTTCTTGCGTCTGTTCTCGCAACGAACAAGGGGTTGGAGATGGAATGAGTTACAGGGATGAAAGGGAGCATTCAGATGCCAATCGCGTAAACCTAGAGTACACGGAGCCGTTTCACGATGCAACAAAGCCGCCGTTCCCGCGCGTAAAAAGGATTCGCTGGGCTTTAAGGAGCAAAGATGAACCTCTTCTGGCAGCTACTTCACGGGATATCAGATTGCATCTGCTTTTCTGTTGCGTCCCGTTCCTACGGTGGTGGAACAAACAATCGCGTTCCCGTTCTCTCATTGTCTCTCTGTAACTTCTGTGGCGAACACCTGAGGAAATTGGATGCTCCATCCTCATGGCATGGAAGCTTCACCGTCTCCAAACACCCCTGTTCGGATCGTCTCTTAGGGTTCTAACGATTCGGAGAATTCGAAATGATCTTTGAATTCGGTAGAAAATTCGTGGTAATGTATTTAACATATGTAGATCTCTTAGTCTGGGATAAAAAATACGCGAGAATAAATACCTAGAGAATAGTAAAAAGAAGATATTTAGGAAAAGTGTGGTGAATCAGTAGTATATCTCGATAGAATCTCAGACATGTAGTTGGTAACATAATCCTGATAGTAACAGTAGCTTAATGGAATCCTTAACAAAGTACATAAGTGTCTGGTTAATACTCAATATAAGTGGATTTATGAACGGGATAGTGGGAAATCCATAATATCTGTCAGTAGTTCATCTCAATAACATCTCAAACGTTATACTACCAGCTAAAAGTCTAGGACAACGTCTGATAACTAAAGAAAGTGGAAAATATCATTCTACTGATATTAAAAAATAGACAACAGTTTCTACGTTTCACAAGAAATTAATTTATAGAATTATTAACATATCTACACAGTCTATGATCTAATTAACAATATGTTCCGCGCACAGTAGCGGATCTCAATAAATTCTCAGACGTACGCGAGGAAACGTGTTCCTTTCGGGCTCGACGAATTAATTTCGTGAATTCGGAACAAGCGTGAGTTCCCACAGTCTAATCGGTTTATTAACTTGCAAAGCTACCTGTTGTTCCGCCCAGCGACCATTCAGAGTCTCATTAATCCGATTATATATGCACCACAGACACCGTGCTCCAAGACATCCTCTATTCTTGTTCTCCCATCGCCAGTTCGCGGGAATTTGCCCTGTAACGAACGCCCCCTACCTATCGCGAGAATTTTAATAAGCGTACGCCTTTTTACCCACCTGGGTTAATTAAACCACCACCATAAATTTCGCGACCTGCACCGATAAAGAGTCAGACGAAGGGCGTAGGAGAACGTTCGCCCGTAAAATCTGGAGAAATTGGAGCTGGCGCGAGGATGTCTGCTTTTTTTAAGGGATTCAGGTTTAAGTATGGCGAGATAATAAGGTGTGAGGAATATGCCGAGAATAACTTGATCCCGAGGTGAACCATACTCCCGCTTTTAAATCCTGAAAATCAGGAAAAAATTTTACATTGTCTGACTAATACGGTATGTTTCTACTGAAGCAGATATCGAACCTTGATCCCAAAGTGAACCATACTCCCGTTTTTAAATCCTGAGAATCAGGAAAACAATTTTAACTTTGTCTAACTAATACGGTATGTTTCTACTGAAGTAGATATCTAATCTTGATCCCAGTTTGCTATGTAGAGGAGGCAAACAAAAGAAAGGTTGTGCCGTTATACGTCCAGTCTTTCAACAGCAGATTATAATCGACCGGAGTAACTCTTCGGATGATGAGGGAAGTCTATCCAACCGGGGTGGTGACCAGCGAGCGGGGTCGATCGTAAAACAGCGCGAGTTTATGTCTCATCATAAGAACTAGCCAGCATCAAAAACTTTTAGGGGCCATACCGGAACTTCACCTCTCCCCCCACCGCGACTGTTCCATAAAGTGTCACCGAAATCGGCCATCCAAGTTGTAACGCTTGTTCCGGCCGTGTCTGGCCAGCGACTGACAATTCCACTGATCGTTACCGGATAAACTTTTGTCGGAGGCGTGCACACGAATCGGAAAATTTCCGTTCTTCTCAGCTGTATCGGAGAAATCGTATGTACCGATCATTATCGAAAATGGGTCTCTGGGAACAGGTTGGAAGATAAAGAGCCCTGTACCACGGGATGGAAAACAACGATTACGTTCGAATGTTTCCGAATTCGTTTCCTCTGAGAGAAACACGAGACACTCGACATAGAGACCACGGTTCTTCACGGCTGAGAAACGACAGGAGGCGGATACCGGTTACTGCCTGTGGAGATACTACCGGCTGGTGTCGCGGCACTTAATGAATCTATAAAGCTTGTATTTTCATTACAGTCGTAAGTCTGGTTTAATGGCGTTGCTCGCCCGGTGTTGAGTTTAATTTCGAATTACCCGGTGAGACTTTCAATTTTACCTCGGCTTATTTTCACCAGCTTTAAGGGGATGGCAGGGTAAGAGGAGTTAGGGGGGATTATTGTTTGGTGACATTAGGACAATGGGACGGTATTACGGATACAATGTGGTGTAAATGGGCGAGTGGAAAGTTGTGAATTTATGATTTCACTTGGATGTGAGAGTAATCAGATGTAAGTTTGGATTTGATCTGTATTGAAGAATTTTCTATGGTAGCGTTGATGTGTTCTGAGTGGAGTCTGGGATGGGTGTTCTGACGCTAATCAACTTTTGAAAGATTTATTGTAGGGATTCGTGCTATGTGTCCTGGAAGGAAGGTCGTTAGACCAAAGAGCCCTGATGTCACGCGATAATCGAGGACCACGTTCAGTTCTTCACCTGACTTGTTCGGGTTCACTTCAGCCTTTCAGACTATCGTAGGATTGTTTATGAGCAAAATTATGAGAGAAAGTTAGAGACGGCAAGAAGGCAGACGTTGCGTTGATTTAAGAACAAGGTCATTGGTCCTGGAGGATCTCGCCATGAAGTGGGGAAAGCAAGGTTGCCTTCTGGTGAAAGGATTGTGTTACACCTGCCAACATAGTTTCCTTTTCGCCAGAATCTCTGAGGAATACATCTCTTATTAAAAATTCAGCGCCAGTAGAAAGTTTTTGACTTGTACAGTCGCCTGCGAAAGTAAGTGAACGATCAACTGTGTTTAATATAATATTATATTTCGCTAGGATGTTTCTAAAGTAGGTGCTAACTTCGTTATTGAAACTCCAACAAATGAAAAGAAAAAAAGAAAAATTTTTGCTAAGTTTAAATAGCACAGACTACGTTAACTTATTTTCAAAAACAGTCCAAATTACTGGGTAGTACATTCTTCGAACGATAATTAAGATATTATAAAAACGAATTTTCTCAGATCTTCTGCAGTTATCGTGGCAATATATAAAAAAAAATTGGTTATTTCATAAATTTGAAAAATTTCAACATTCCGTCACGTTTATCGATTCGACAGAAATGGATATACTATCGTCGATAGTTCTAATGTTAAAAATGTTTCAGAAGTATTATTGTAACGAGTAGTTCCCACAAATTTTCCATCGGAATCGACGTGTGAAAGTAACATGTTATTGCCCCTGTAAGTGAAATTTCTTCTGTAATTCAATCGAAGTTTGGGTTCGGTGAATTCCAAAATAATTCCGATGCCAGACACAACGAAAGTCTGCAAACTTTAAACGTCCGCGCCCCCGTGTGCAAGCGAGTAATATATTTGAGTAATTCCCCTAAAAGCTCTACTCGGCCAAACCTCCGCTAATTCCATCGGTCTCGATCCCCGTATTCCACGACGTTCGTTCGACCGTGGATGGAAACTCGTGCACGAACCGCGACAGCAATTCCATGTGGCAAACAGAAAATTCGCCCGGTTCGCTGATCCATCGTGGTCCAGGAATTACAAACTCATACTTTCTGCCAGAAAACTCGCACAATTCTGCCCCGTTCAGCTCCCCTCGATTCGTCGAGCAGAAGCTATCGACCGTGTGACGTAAACTTTTCCAATTATTCTCCGTCCCTTTCCCCTTTATACACACCTTGTCGTCGAGCGTCAGGCAGCATCGAATATTTCGAGGCATCATCGATGCGGAGGAGGCAAACGAGCGTGGCATCGTTCAGGTAGCTGGCACTCGTTACCGGAAAACCGAGTAGTTAATGCCGCTCTAAATGCAGTGCCGTGCGCCGGGACAATGGCGCGTCGATTCGATTCGATTTGATTCGTAAAACTGCGACTGCTGACGCGGCTGACGCCGTTAAATCCGTTCTGTTCGTCGGAAACCATGCAAGGGTAGGACTGGGGTGCGAAAGGGTGGATACGGAGTTAAAGGGGGGTAGACGTGTCGGATGGAGGTGGATTGAAAAAAAGGGGGATGATTAAAGGGGGTGGGAGTGGGTGGATAGGGGATGTAAGGGGGTGGGAGAGTGTGGATAGGGTTGGGAAGGGTGTGAGTCTGAGTTTACTAGGTTGGATAGAAAAGGAGTGGGGTTAAAGGGACGGGAGAGGGTGGACAGAATTTAATGGGGTGGGAAAAAGAGGAACAGGTGTCGAAGGTGTACGAATGACAGCTGGAAGAGAGAATGGAGGTGGTAAAGGGGTGAGAATAGTAGTGCAAAGGGCTGAAGGAGGAGGTGGGTCTGGGTTATGTGGGTTTTAAAAAAGGGGGGAGATTATGGGGGTGGGAGAAGATGGTTAGGGATTAAAAGGGGGTGGTAGGTGTTTGAGAAGAGAGAAAAGGGGGTCGAATAGTGTCGGAAGTGTAAGAATGAGAGCGGGAAGAGGGTGAGGGTCTGGGTTAGGTGGGTTTAAAAAAGGAGGGGAATGGGGTTAGGATTGATTGGGAGGAGAGGGTGGATTGGGGTTAAGAGGGGGTGGGAGCAGTGGAAAAAGGACGAAAAGGGGATCGAATGGTTTCGAAACTGTAAGAATAAGAGCGAGAAGAGGGTAAGACATTGGAGAATGGGTGCGAATGGTGGTGGAAAGGGTCGGAAAAGGTGATGGAAAGAGGGTTGATGAGGGTGAGAAGATGGGTATCAAGGGGATGGTGAATTCCACGGAGATCCTGCAAGCTGGCTGCTGCAACGACGCGCATCCGTCATCGTTTTTCACGGGACACCACCACCTTTCCTTCCGTCAGACAAATGAGTTTGTTTTCGCCGCGCACATACCTCCGGTCCCACTGACGGGACATTGATTAGAGGAAGAAGAGGCTCGCAAGACCGAGGGAAAAGGGGTTAACTCCGCTCTGACCGTGGACAGGTATTTATGGTCGGGACCTCTCGGCAATCGGGCCAATGAAATTCCGATTTAGCGAATCTGGTATCCACGACGAGCGAAGTTTCGGTAATTTCCAGGAGGGGAAAGTTTGCGATCGCTTTCGTGGGCGGAGGTGTTTGGGGGTGAGATGGCCAATCTGGAGATGCTTTTAAGCACGGGTCTTCCGGGTTGCTTATTTCATTTGTAAATGCAACTTATTTTGATCAACTTAGGATCGTTGGAAATTCTTCCGGATCAGTTGTTTAAATTGTAAATGTAATTTAGTGTGATTCACTTCGGATCGCTGGAAATTCGGTTCGGTTATTCGTTAAATTTGTAACTATATCCTATTTGATTAACTTAAGATCGCTGGAAATTCTTCATGATTATTTTTTAATTTGTAAACATATGTTATTATTAACTAGGTTATGATTCCTCAAGAAATACCGAAATCCTTTGAATTCTTAGTTGGCAGAAATTTCTGCTAAGGTTAACACCCAAAAATGTTCAAGAGACAAATGTGCACGAGTTTCTCCGTGCATTCCACGAACGATCCGACAGGTACATACCAATTTACCGAGGTTTATGACAAGCATTACGACAGTTTCACGACATGGCCCCGTGTACATAGTCGAACAAGCCGCCAAAGCAAGCGCCTTAATATCCGCAACGCTGTCCCCGCTTCCGGTTTTCGATATAACTTCTCGATACCCACCGTGAAACGAAAACATATGCGGCGAATGTCCACGTGTATCAGGATACGTATAATCGTAAACAATGTCACATCTTGCTGGAAACGCGTATATTTTCCGGGATATTCGAAAGATTTATTCGAGACTGCATGAGCAAAAATTCTGTAAAACGACAGGCGGTCCAAGAAGGAAACAAACTGCGGGTTCGTTATGTACGAATTCTTTACAGATTTTTTCAAATCACTTGGAACACGTAGAATTTGTTGCTCATTGGTCAAGCGACATTTAAATATTGCATAGGTAATGTTCTCTAACGCTGTGACTGCCACGTCACCCAAACATGGATGACACGTACATTGCAAAACTGCCAGATTATTTAAATACCGTGACAAATTTTTTCCTTAAATTAACATCGTAATATAACTTAAAACAGTACCAACAGCCTCTATTAACAAAACGCATACATTTTTAACGATGTATGACTTAAAGAACGAAATCAATTGTGTCTGGCTATGTACGGCCTTTTCCACTGTGGCAGTCAACTCAGAGTAACTCCAGTTTTTGAAACTTGTTTAAGTTTTAGCGTCAAAGTACTTGTTTAGTGCTTGACTTTTTATACTTAAAATAAACTCCTACTTATTAATTTGCAGAGTTAATCACTTTAGCCATTGAACGGCTCAAATATGATCGATCCGATTACTTATCCACAAGTAAAAAACGTCACTACCATGGCTGATCCATAGAACTGACTGAAACTTATACGTAAAGATCAATAACCTCGTAAAAAATCAATATCTGGATAACGTAGGAACATATTCAAAGGATCGGTAAAAGTTTCATAAAATGTATCCAGCGACGCCCCGGTTCGGATATTTTTAAAGCAAAAATCATCCCTCCCCCCCCGTTCGAGATACGACACGATATCGTAATACGAGCTACTATAAAATGGACGCGTTCAAGGTTTATTGCCAGGGTTGTTACGGATTCGCGTGTGTGCGCATGCATGCATGCATGCAAAAGGGCCGGACGCGGACTCGCGACGCGGTTGGAAGTCACGGAATAGCAGTAATACGTATCCGAGGGTGCACAGGGGAAGGGGGGGGGAGGGAGCCAAATATATATCGGGCCGAAACGTGCCAGAAACGGAATTACCGTGAAATATACAGCGAACTCTGGCAAGCATGCACGCGATATTCTTTGCGCCGGTCATAAATCATCAGCGTCGAAAACTCGGATCGTCGGGTGGATAGTATTGGCGAGATCGTAACGCGGTCACAGTGGTCGCCGTATACAGGGTGGTCCGTAACTGATGGTATAACCGTAAAAGGTGTGATTCTACATAAAACTTTTTATTTGAACCTCCGTTTTCGAGAAAATCGACTTTGAACATCGGTTGGCTACGTGTGCAATTAAATAGGACTTCTAGTTATTACCATGATGAACGTATTATACAAGCGTTTCACATTTACTTTCAAAGTCGATTTTCTCGAAAATACAGAAGTGGTACAATCCAAAAGTTACATAGAATAAGTCAAACATATAGGAAAACGTTTTTTTCGTATGATACTTCGTTTTCGTGACAATCGAATTCGAAAATCTTCTAGATATGTCTACAATCGATTGGACACAGAATTTTTTAAATTGATTATCTTCGATAGTGTCACTCGAAAAAATTTTAGTTTGCATTTTCGACTTATTTTTTTATGTAGAATCAGCCTCTTTCCTGTTGTACCATCAGTTACGGACCGATTAAATTTCTTTATCGTCTTACAATTCCATCTTGCGGATGGAAAAGTTATTCCATTAGGAGGTATTTCCTTTTTTTTACACGAAGCGGTGAGTTCCTTTGATCGTTGTTTCAGCGGAAATTATGGTTGGCAAGTTCAGTTAGCGATTGAATGTTCCGGTCTGACCATAGCTCGACTAGTTCCACTGAAAACGAAGTACGTCGTTGTACCCGCGTTTTCTCGCTTCCCCGACAAGATATCCCGTAATTCATTACGTCGATTCGCAACTTCAGCTGGATTATCGAATGGAAAACACTTGGTCCTCGACCTCGAGTCGGTGAACGACGTTGAAAAACCGCTACGAAGGGAGGAGAGGACGCGTCGTAAGAAAAGTTTAACGAGGCAAATTGGCGCCGGATAGTTCGCGACCGTAAGAAAATGAACAGGGATTTTTTTCTGAGCGCTGTCGCGTGAAAATTCGATTACCGTAAGAAGCTTTACTTTTTATTCTGGGCTCCCGTGTAAATGTTTTTGCACGTAGGACGTTTAACCGCCGCTTGATGAGAAAAACTTCGAGCTGAGACCACGATTTTATTCCTTACAGCAGAAAACTTCCACGAAGAACGGAATTTATTCCTTGTTCTGACTTTTATTCTAGAATGTTTAATTGCAACAATGCTGAAATGAGTAACTGTAAATTAAAGATGAAGTGAATTGTGCCGTGGCTGACCAAATAGTATTCTATTTTTTTCAAAAAAGGTAATCTGTCAATGTACTTCCTTTCGACGGGAAAAATAAAATTTAACGAAACGTAATTATTTTCTCGATTCAAGTAGATTATATTGTATTTGGTCAGTCATGTTACACGATTACGAACGAAACAATTTCTGTGAAACAATACAAGATCGATAAAAATTTAATGGATGTCAATTGACCCAGCAATTTCAAACTCCGATAAAACGACATTTCACATGCACTAACCTAACACAACCGATCTGTTGCTGCAGTGGAATATACCATAGCTGGGCAGACAGTCTTAATACTCTCTCAAAAAAAAAAAAAGAAAAAGAAAATGAACGAAGTAAGTAACTCGCGAACGTAATCTTTCCACGAGGAACACCCACGAAATATTAATTCTCCCACCGCAGTAGAATAAGTCACTCTACGTACAGACAAGATTTCCACTTTAACCCAGCGAACCAATTTCCTCCAGTCCATTTCTCTCCTACGATCAACTGTCCACCAGCACAATACGAAACCCGCTACCACCACCTATCTTCACAAAAAACATCTTCCCAAAATCCAGTCCGCCAAAATAACATTTCCAACAAAACAAGCAAGAGTAATCTGTCCATCATCGAACATGGAAACAACTCCAATTCATTCGAACCGAACAAGAATGGATCCTCTGTATATCCTAATCCGTACAAATCGCACGAACTTTCTTGAAATTCGAGGTTTGGGTGGAGCAATTAATAATAACGGGACGAGATTCGGGGGAGAAACGTGAAAGGAAGGATGAAGAGAGGGTGGGGCGTTGAAGAAGGACGTTGTCCTCGTGAAAGGGTTACCACGTTACCTACCCCTCCCGGGGCCGTGACGTCAGAACGGGGTGTGTTACGTCAGTAGTGCGGCAGACTGTGTGGACTCGAAGGTTCGGTCGAGTGTCGACGGTGGAGGGGGGAGGGTGGTCGAGACTTTGCGAAGGGGATGCAGGCTGTCCGTACTGAGGGGTAGGGGGATGACGCGAAATAAGGTCGGCAACCCCGGATTTCATTCATCAGTCACAGTCCACGGTGGCTGAGCTAACTAGATTAATCCCTCCTCCGTCAGTCGCCGGACCTGTCTCGGCGACAAAACCAAAATCCGCGTGGATCGATGGGAACCTGAAAAACTACGTGGTAACTGGAAGGATGCGTCACTGGAGCCTACCGCAACACTGTGGTTTCGACGCTTTGAAAGGGCGCGTGGAATTCATATACCCCTTTCTACTCGAGTATTTGTTTTTTTTTTTTGGTATTTTTGATTAATCGATTTTTGGAACTATTAAACAGTTCCTTTTCAAGCTGCAAAGCCTTCTTGAATATAAACTCGTGTACACAGGGTATTTGCGAAACTGTGGCACACAATCTACAGGATGTGATTCTATGTGCATAAATAAATCGAAAATGTAGAATAAAACTTTTTCATACGATTCTTCGGTTCCTAGATAATGAACTTTCAAAATTCATCTGACGCGTGATGTGTTTATTCCTAGGGGCGATAAGTAGAAACAGAATGCAATGAACAGACGCGTTAACCCCAAGTCCTATTTAATTGCACACATACCCAGCAGATGAAAAAATGTTATTCTGTACTTTCGACTTATTTTTGCATAAAGACCTTGTAAACAGGGTGAATCTCGTAATATGACACCGAATAACTCGTAAATCATTTGCTGTACGAAAGAATATATGAAGAGGTGCTTAATATCGTCGAGCAGTCGTTCTTCGTGGATCCCAGAACCTCCACGACTGATCCTGTACAAATACAACGACTCTGGTGTGTAAACCAAAGTTAAAAGAAAACGGTGGAACATTAATTAAGGTTAATCCGTCCCCAAAGAGGGTAGCCTCCGTTGGAGGGTTGTTCTCTGCAGGATCGAAAGGGGAAGAACTTCAAAGTGTCCCGTGCCAATCTTGCGTCCGCCTTTATCGACCTTCGGACGAACGAAAAGAAGCGTCCGCGATGTAATTAAATGATTCCTTCGGGGCAATGGTTTTCGTCAGCCTCTCATCAGCAGGATGAGACAGATGAAACGATACTGTACAGTTTCGGAAGCCAGACGATCCGAAGAACGATTCCATCGGCGAATGGTTCGATTGACAGACGGTGAAATCGAGGATAATGTTGTTGGAAGTTGGCGGGAAGTTCGGCTCGGGGAATCGGTTGTCGATTCCAGGAACGACGTCGTGTTGGAGACGGAGAATTTTTCGAGACAATCGAACGGCCAGAGTTCGACGGAACTCCGTCGATTGATCTCGCGATCGAATTAAGATCGGTCGAGAGAGTTCGGGAATTAGGAGGCGTGACTTCGTGTCTCGTGATAACCCGCGTGGAAATTTTCCCGGGGAATTTATCGGCCGGAAGTTTGAGACGGTGGATCACGTGAAATGTGTTTGGAGAACGTTTGGTATCGACAGTGGAAGTTCACTTCTTCGATTCTGGGGTTCGTTGAAGTGGAAGGCAAAATGGCAATATAATAGGAGAACTTACCAAACAAATGACTGGTGAGTACACTCTTATAACGATGATTAAAATGTTACGATAATATATTTTCCCAGATCTTTTATAATTTGTATTACCATATGACAGCGAAGAAATCATTTAATATACAAATTTGTAAAGTTTCAAAAATTTGTCATGTTTAGCGTTAGATGGAAATATATGTACAATTATCGTCGGTTATCTAGTTGATTTTTACAAATATTATTATTTCGAATGTATAGCTACACATGTATCCGTTCATAAACTTTCAAAATTACAATTGAACGTACAAACTTCCATGCAATTTTTATTTAAATATCCTCATGATTTGTACTTTCATCGTACTCCCACGATAGATTTTTGTTAATTTTGAAATAAGATTCGTCGATAATACTTTCGTGAACAATTTTATGAGTTATTGTAAATTGAGGGGACATTAGCGATAATTCTAATTTTCTTACAGATATCTATTTCAAAGAACAACTAATTGGTCCACCTAACACCTGGATCCAGCCACGAGTACAAAAGGAACAATCGAAATTTACCCTTCTATGACGTCTATGAAACGCCATTTCGCGAACGAAACGACGCGATACGAAGCGTGCTCGATGTTCCATTCGAGGGGATTGGAAACAAAAAATATAAATGCAATCGCGGGGAATTTAAATTCACCGATAGAAAGAGAGGAGAGTAGAGGAATTTCCGGACTGGGAACGGGGAAAGGCAACGTGTTTCGCGCTCTTCGCGTTCCTTTCGCGTCCCATAAATTCCCGGGCGGCCGGATCGGTAGTTCGTTACCGCGATCCGTGTTTCAGTTGCTCTCCTGTTTGCTTAATATCGTGGCGAGGAAACAGCATGCGCCTTATTTGACGAGAGCATCTGCTGGCGATATTGCTCGATGGATCCGTGACTTCACGAATTCATACGAGGGGTAATTCCAAAGTTCTAGGAATTGCGTAATAAAGTTCTTGTTTTATTAATTTTCGTCGATATTACATTATAATTTCTCTACAGTCCCTCATAGTATGTTTGGAAGTCAACGTTCTTCAACGTCCAATATCCTATGGCATTTTTAGTCAATAAAAGGGTGCTCAAGAAGCTTCTGACTTAAATTCCATCGTCTTGCAATTAGAAGAAATATTGTATTATTTATTAGTAGCTGCACTTGATACAATAGTGAACAACATATTATTTAGAAGTTCTTCTGAAGATGAATAGTATTTACGACAAGATCTACGAAGCTACAAAACGTACTTCTTATCACTTCAGCTACCGTGGCAATTCAGAAACATAGAACATATATTCTGGAATGAAAAAAGTGCATTTCTAAAAATCAAAGTGGCCCCAGAATAGGATCGTTAGACGAAAGGTCGTGAAGAGTACCGTGTAAGTGAAAGATCGGTCAAAGAGGCAGTTCAGGTGAAAGAGGTTAGATGTAATGTAAATCGATAAGGGTCGGTTAATTGTCCCGTAATTCGTCCCTTAACTCGCGTCCCTGACGGGGTACGATGCACTGCTTCATATGCATTCTGGGATTTGCATGTCCGCGGCGGCTACCAGGCCTCCGTGGCCGTGATTTGAAATTTAAATCGAAAATAAACTAATGGCGTGTGCTGGCGCGTCTCCCCGCCGGGAAATTTAGACTTTAATTAAATTATTCATGGGAGAAGACGGACAACCTGAGCGGGTGTAATCCCTTATTCAGGTTTAATTCCCTGAGGAATTCGTAATTATCCTTTGTTCCCTGTCCAACGGGGATGATTCACGCGATCTATTCATCCTTCACCGCAGGGCGAACCCCGTTGTTCGTCGTGTTGCCGGTTGCTACAACGCGGACAAATCTTTTCGGAGCGTCGCCTTAATTCAGTGATGGGCAACCCAGCTTTATGCATGTTGCCCGCACGGGCAAGTGGCGGGCAACCGCGAGCTCCTGTGAAGGCGACGCGAGGCAGGAAACGTAACGATATATTTGCGTATTTGGATTCCTTGACCCTTCTCGCGCATTTTAATCTAAACTAGCGTATCACTCGTATAGATTATTATTCAAAGCAGATAGAAGCAACCTGATTTTGTGTCGGCCACGCGAAAATGATGCCTTTATATTAAGTAGTATTATGTATAAGTAGTATTTAAAGCAATTGTTATTAAATTTATACAAATACCATTGTAAATTGTATATTTTCTTACGATTTTTCAATAAAAAACAGTCAAACCATACATATGCGTTGTTCATTAATCCCTCACTGTCTCCACTCCTATTCCTAATATCAATTAACTAAAAAAGTAATAAGAAATAATAAATAATAACAAAATAATTAATTCTATAACTTTTAAGTTTTGGAGGAAGTTCTGGAATTAGTTTCAATTTCCGCCACCAACTGGTGGGGGAATCATTTTTATTAATTTATACTTGCACAAGCGTTGTTTATCGAGTTTTAATATCCCCTAAACAATATTTATTTTAGGCTCTCCGAAATTTCGTAATGTCTTGTAATATTTATTGCATATTCGATAGATGTCTTAATACATACGCCTGCCGAATTTTACATCAAATTTATTGTCGTCGTATTTAGGATACACAGACAGGTAATTCAATAATTAGGGTTGAATTTTAAACTGACAGGTGATCAAAGCCTCGAGGAGATAATTACGTAACAAGTGAGAGAGAATTCTTTGAAAAGAAAATTCAAAATATATAGAAATATTCGTGGTCTCGAGGCTAACGGGACAGAAAAGAGGGAACCAACGAAGCATACCTAGAAAATTGCCATGACATTTCGTCAGAACATCGTCCTTAACCTTTCTCCTCCGCGGATGGAGACCTAATCAAAAATCAATATTAATCGCCCGAGAATCGGGGACCGTTCGCGACCAGCTCACCTGGAGAATCCGAACAATAAGGTCCCGTCTCCCCAGTCTTCTTCGATTTCCCATTACCGTGTTTAACTTACCGGTTCGGAAAGTCAGATTGAGTTTTCACCGTTCTCTGTTATTCTTTGGCGTCTCGCCCGCCGCCCCTCACCCCCGGAACGCTTCACCCCTTGAGAAACAGTGCTCTGATGCTTCCTCGATTACTCGTTAATTGGCGAAACTCCGAACCATTTCTGTTTCGTTTATTTAAACCGTCAACGAAACGAACGGTTCGTATTACCATTCGTTACACCCTTGAATCGTTGAGGGGGTGTTTTCTGATATCGAGATTCCAAGATGGTAGTCGGTGGTTAAAATATAGATCAGAGAAAAAACGTCGACGACCCTGAAAACTGCGAAAAAATACAAAGAAGATGTTTTTGTCTTTTCACAATTAAACAAGACATCCTGGGTGACACACTCAAATGAGACACCACATATATTCAAAGTGACAATAAGTAGAAACAGAATGTAATGATCAGACATGTTAGCCAAGACCTATTAACTGCACGCGTAACCAGTAAACTTTGAAATTCGATTCTCTCGAAAACGAAGCACCATACGAAAAAATGTTACTCTACATTTTCGAATTATTCTTCCACGTAGAAAGGCACCCTTGTATGTTACCGTTTCAGAAATACGCTGTATAAATTCTTGATCAATATTTACCCCACTCATATTAAACAGGATTAAAATACTGGAATATTTCTGGAATAAGTATACCCTAAAGATTGTAATACTATTATGGAAACAAAAAGAGCCTATAGCACACAGACGAGAGACTTTGTAAAAGAATTGGAACCAACTAATCTTAGAATTGTTGGATTAACTCTATATTTCATTAATATCAATCCATCAAGCATTCCCTCCATTATTTAAATCTGCCAAGCAAAAAGAACTTTAGGTTCTCGGTACGGGTCAAGACCGACCCAGTCGTAGGTTCCTGCGTCTGGTCGTTAGAGCATCGTCAGAGCACTAATAGACCCACTCCAATTATTCTTAACCGCCTCTAGCGTGCGTGGCCTTCGCGGAAGGATCATTAGAGGTTCGTTTTATACAGCCAACTTCTTCGTGTCGTTCCAGGTGAGGAGGAACTGTGGATTGGCTGGTGCTGGACCTCGGCCCCAGGAGTGGCCCGGGGGTTACCCTGGGGACCTCGGGGTTCCCGGCTCGCGCGCGAGAGGACGAACCTGTCAAGAACGACGAAGGACACGGGAGGCATAGGAGGAGGAGGCCGCTATGAACGCCAGCGTAAACATCGAGAGGAACTCCTGGCGGCTGCCTCCCGACGAGACCGTCCAGGTCGCCGATCCCCGTTCAAAGTCAGCTCAGGTAAAAGAGGTAAATCGCTCCGGCGGGCCGACACCTGCGCGTGACCCCCCTCCCCTCGCCCCCGAATCAGTCAGTCGAGATTTGTACACGGTATATACATCGGGATTTTAATCAGGTTTTGCGATGCATGAGTATTGTGTTGTGCCCTAATCGCCGTACAAGATGTACGGTTGTAACGCATGCTGGGTACGAGGTGTCTGCACCTGGAAATGAGTGTACTTGTTGTGGATTGGACCATTGACTGACAAATGTTTGAGATGTAGTAGCAGTGTAACAAACACTTTTCGTGAATCGTGGACAGGTGAAACGAGTACACACGTATTACCATCAAAGATATTTACAAGTACAATTCCCTGGCAGATGGAAATTCCTCACGGGTGTATGATATTGAAAGAATCTTGGGAACTTGACCGTTTGGGAATTTTGGAAGCTGGGAACTTGAAAATTGAGGAATTTGTAGATTCAGAAAACTTGACACTTTGACGTTCGGGAGTTCGGAAACCAAGAATTAGTAAATTCAGAGACTTGAATCTTGAGAATTTGGGAGTATAAAAACTTTGAGAACTTGGTATTTTGACCATTTGGTAATGCTAGTACCAGAAAATCGAGGTTTTAGGAACCTCAAAGTTTTCAAACTCAAGTAAGGGCCTGAGTACTGAGATATTCGAGATTGTGAACTCGAATGTTGTGGAATTTGAAGATTCAGAAAACTTTAGAATTCGACATTCGAGAGTTCGAGGAACCGTGATTTAATAAATTTCTTGAATACTCAAGAATCTAGGAATCTAAAAAATTTGAGAACATTGAAATTTTGACCATTTGGTAATTCCAGTATCACAGAATCAATGTTTTAGGAATCTAAAGGTTTTCAAACTCAAAGATCGTAATACCGAATAATTCGAGGATCTTTAGGCAGAAGAATTGCAGGGCTGCGTAAATATGCGCTCGGGGGAGCAGAAAAATTACGTTCAAGAATTAAGTCACCCAATTTCCATTCTTCAGTCGCGAGAAAGAAAGAACACTTCAACCAGGAAGTTTCGCGTCGCGCGAAGAGAGGGGGAAGTGTGCACACGTCTTTTTCCGAGTTTCATTAGCCGCTCTTTGTTCCGAAAGACCTGGCTGCCCGGTTTACGAGCGTTCTGCCCACCTGAAAAGAGGGTCCGTTATAACGTTTTCAACAACGTCGGAGCGGATTCTTGGCATAGCAATGGACCGAATTAACGGAAGAATTAATGTAAACGAGCGTGTACGAACGATTCACGCGAACTCGTCCCGTTCGCCAGTGGCTTTTCACACGAAGACGATACAACGGATATGAAGTTTTCGTTGCTAATTACACGACTCGGTACGCGGATGATTCCTTAAAACTACGAACATAACTGGCCGTGTTACTTATTTCGCTGTAATCCGACGAAACTATTACCGTACAATTACCATAAAGACTCGAGCTTCTCGAGAACGAAGGTGAAGAGGAACCACAATCTTGCTTCTAACAATTCAACCAGACTTTTTTCTTCTCGGTATTATCGTGAGAATTCTTAATATCCGTGCAATGGACCGAGGAAAAATGAAAACCATTCGGTCTAGCGCGTTAGCGAAACGCTGCCGAAACTTTTTAGAGTCACGACCCAATTTTCGGAACCGAGAAACTTTCGTGCTCCAGTCAATGAACGCTTTAATGAACCGTGGGGGAGGGGATGAAGCCATTTTTCTATTCAATTATATCGTTGCCAGGATTTTCGCAAAATTAGTGGGTATATAGTTTTTGCGAACCGGTAAAAATTCTCTTCATCGTTCAGAGTTTAGAAGAATGTGTATACGGCGTGTTTAACACGTTCACTGCCACAGTGAAAAAGGCCGTACGTAGTCAGACACGTTTTATTTCGTTTTTTCAGCCTTAAATCGTCGGAAAGATATGCGTTTAGTTAATAGAGGCTGTTTGTCTTGTTTTCAGTTATACTGCGATATTAATTTGACGGAAAAGTTTTGTAACGATATTTAAATAATCTAGTCTTTTTACAATGTTTCAACTACGAGTTATGTCGTAGTTAGCATTCAACGATTTAATATTAGTTGTCCTTTATTCGATAGACTTTCTTCCACGGTTTCGTGGAAGCAATAAACAATTAAGTTAATATATTAAGTGTCGACGTTAATGTGACACAGTTCTTTAGAATTAAAAGTGACACGATCGATTAGCTACGTAACATTGAAGACTGTTTAACGATACTTAAACCTCGCTGGAACTGTCATGAAAGGGGCTGGAAAGGGTTGAAGAAGCTGAGAACGGGGAAGAATGAAACGCTAATTACAAGGCAGAACGGTCGAGTATACATGAATCAGGAATGGTCGAGGGGCCGGGATTCATTATGCGGACTTCTTACTTCGTTCCCTTTGTTTCCGTAGCACTTGACGCGCGAGAATCGACTGTCTAAGGGCCCGGAACGACCCGATATCGCGACTAAACGCCCCCACGGTCTCAAGTTACAACGCCCCGAGAAAGTCAATTATGCAAAGGGACGCCGCGAAGGGAGTTTACAGAAGAGAGCCAAGCATATATCGAACTGTATCGCAAGCTAATATTATACAGGGTGATATAAAAAGGGTTCAAAACTTTTAAAGTAGATAGGATTCGCCAAATAATGAAAAAAAGTCGTGATAATCTGGGTCAAAAAATTAATATTTTCATTAATATTGGAGATTATACTACTTACAGCAGTTGATTCCCAGTCGATTTATGGGATTTAGTTAAATTTATGAATGAAATAGAATTTAACATGTTATGCAGAAACCTACCAATCCTCAAAATGACACAGATTAGTTAAACATAGAACAGAACCTATAATATTGCGATCTCTATATTGCAAAAAATTACGAGCTGAGAGAAGAACTCTTACATTATACAATTATTGAAACTATCAAGCCACAGAAAATGAAGAATAAAATTAAAATTAACTATAGAACATTTTAAATATTAATTATACTACATACTATTAAATGAGCCATTAGAAAACATTGTAAGACAACAAGAAGTGACGGTGTTATTTTTTTCAAGTAAAGTCTTCAAACTGAATCTATTTCATTTCAGATCATTGAGGGTTGGTAGCTTTGGTATGCCTCTCGAGTAGAATAACTTAAATAGAATATTGCACGAGTATATCGCCCGTATTTTCAACAATTAACAATTCCGAAACAATCTCTTTCGTCATTCTTGAATTTGTCACGTAGAATCCACTCTGTGAAAGTGTACCACATTTTTATTATCACCCTGTATATTCCGTCGACACGTGAAACGAAGTGTATTGAAATGCATCGAAACGAATATTGGAAACTGTATTGATCGATGCTCGTGAGTCATATTGAACTCGATCCCATCGCCAGTCCACGAAGAGCCCAGCCCGCGCCATCTCGAGATGGACGACCGATGCTTTAAAGCCGACCGAGCCGTGCAAGCTGCAGATAACTTAGAGCCGATTTTCTCGATGGTATAATTCCGTGGAAACTGAATACCGTTAGGGTCAACCGTTACCTTCCTCTCGCCCCACCCTCTCTTGAATTCTTGAGGAATTCTTGCAGGCAAGTTTTCGCCCCGTTGATTGCATCCCCGACGGAAATTCAGGAGAATAAGAAGTTCGTCGAGCGGATGAAGATAGCGGGGAAAATTGGCAAATAATTATGGGTTAGAGGTAGTCTGACGTTCAAGTCTTTCAAAGTTCGTGGAAATGATTGTTTTGCGTTGTTTCCTTTCGGTTTGGAAATACTAACAGTGGCGAATGTAGTTCTATTAGACTATCGCATAATTATTGTTATATTACACACCTCTAATATTTGATTATGTGTTTCTTCTTCAAGAATCCGCCTGGAGTTGTAAATTCCAGGCTCGACCGTCGTGGTACGCGTACAGTTGCGACTGTTGCCCGCCGAATTAATATTAGGCAACCGTTTCAATATTCTTCAAGTGAGAATAACCGATATAATTGCTCGACTGGTAGAGCTGACGAATTGTGAAGTGAATGTTGTCGAATGAATGTTTTCGAATGAATTGAGTCCGTGTGACTGTTGTCGATACGAGTGTTTGCGGATGACTGTTGTCGAATGAATGGTCGAGTACGAGTGTATATTTTCGAATGCCCTCGGGTTTCGTGTGACGTCGTGCCTCCTCCAAGTTCGCTGAAGGCGTTACCAAAACTTGCCTCCTTATTGGTTATGACCTGAAGGGGAAGGCAAATTCCTCGGTTTTTCTAAGTGACGTGGTGAAAAACCTTTCCTTCAGGGCGAAGCGGACGCCAGAAAAATATCGCGCACGTGGTTACGGTTCGACTTGACCGCGACGAATTTTCGAGTCTCTCAACGGTTGGGTTTATGGCTGTATTGTCTGCGAGTCAGCGCGCCCCGGTAAGGCCCGGTACGGATGGGTCCCAGGTTACCGAGAACATGTGATGGACTGCAGACCAACTCTTATTCCCTTTTGTCAACGAAATGGAATTTTCAAGGGGCCGGTCTCGAAAATGTATAAACTGTTTGAACGAAGGAAATAAAGTAATAAAAAATAACGGTATCGTCTGACTCTATAGCCGTCGTTTCGGTCTACGACGAAACAAAGTCTTACTACTCATCTTTTTATGTCGACTAGGAACATATTGACGGATAGTGTAACATGGACGCAAAATTAAGTTTACTTAACGTTAACAAAATTCAGACAACAGAAGATTAGTCTGTAGATTTAGTAAGCTAACATCTAGAAATGCACAAACCCTCGTAGAAGCAAGCATCGAGGCAGATATCCTGTGGCTGACTAATGCCGACTCGTACTACTTGACCAAACTGCGTATCTTGTGTGTACCTTCCACTCGAGTCGTGAGCAGCTAGCTGCAAATCAGCACTTATTAACCGACCACCAGGATGCTTGTAGTGTTTCGCACATCTGATCGATCGCTACCGCCGTTTAATACTTACTACAAGCATAAGCTCAAATTGCAATATAAATAGAAATTCTTAGATGATCTTAAAGAATAAATTTGCTGAATCCCGTATATTCTTCGAGGTTAATTTTTAAATGAACTTTCATGTAATCCGAGGCCCAGTAACCTTCAATTGTCTTTGATCTTAGAAATCCAAGTTAGAAATTTTTAACAATGTTCATTGACGTAAGAATACTAAATGCTTCAATATATCCTCCAAAGATCACGGGAAAGAGGATAATCATTAAAAGAACCATGTGCCTTGTTGTTAAACGCTCACAAATTAATTGAAAACAACCTCTAATAAAATTCCCCCATCAAAGCTTCGAGCAGTTATCTCGTCAAAAATAGATCGAGCACTTCATTCCGACACGCAAACAATGACCCTTACCTACAATTTCCCATTCATGAAAGCGCGAGTCGCTGAAAATCGGTCCTGAAACGCGCGTAACAGCCCAATAAAACCGTGTGCACGAGGTATAGTTTCGGCATCCTGCAACGACGTGGGAATGTCATTCGGTAAATCGCATCAAAGGGGCCCATACCTGGCGTTCGCCTTTACGATTGATGTTCCGAAGTACAGTTTCCAGTGCCTCCGTAGAACATGACAGACATACTGTACAGAGATGAGAAGCTAGCTATCGGAACGACACAGGGGCAAGAAGTACACAATAAATTCTCGATAAATGCTCGTAAAGATCTCTACGTTAACTGCTTCAACACTTGTTTTCTTATTTCTTATATATCTTGTAAATTATAATAGATATCAAAAACTTATTACGACGAAAACTTGATGGCTTCTCATGCTCTATAAAACTATCTAATAAAATTGTTAAAAATTTGTTTATTTCTTTACATAAACAACGAATTCCCTTGTCAGTCTCGATAACTGTTCACCTCATTTCGACTTTCTCCGATTCGATTTCTTTACGATACGATTCGAAAATTTGTGTGCCCTGTCTCTATAATATTGTTGGAAAAAGTAGGCTTACGGGGATTGAACCAATCGAACCCAGATTCCTTCCGTAAGCTAACTCTTCTCGTCTCTGCATAGTACAACGTGTAACCCGCTCGCGCGAGCGATCGCGTATTATTTATAACCGGACCTCTCCTAGATACCGGGGAGGGGACGCAGAGATATCCCCATAGAACGGTCGCGGGGCATGGGAACGCAGCTGGAATCCTCCGATCGATAGAACCTGAGAGAGAGAGAGGCCTTCGAAGCGGCTGCGGCGACGGTGGCGGCGAAGTCTAAATTTACACCGACTCTGCCGGAACACAACGACTGCGCGTGTTTGGATGATATTTACATACCCATCGCGCGACAATGTTGCGAGACCCGTGCCCGTAAATTTTCGTGCTCACATGCAGATTTATTCATGGAGGCCGTTCTACCCATCTCTCCTCGCTTCCCGCCTCTCCCGCACTCGTCAACGACTAGGACTGGCGATGTAACCGCAGTTTGTTCCCCGCAAACTGCAGTCATAACCGGGGGTAACTCGACGGTCAAATGATTTTCATCGGCTTCCGGGTGGCAAATTGTTTTCCGTATATCATGTATACACGGTTCCGCTCCTTGGAAATTAGGAGCTCGAATCGAAATTACGACGTTGCCAACTGTATTAATAAGTATTTTTTTGTATATTATTATTTACTTGGGATTTTGATTGTAATGATGATCTAATTAGATGTAGGAAATAGAAGGTATTGTAATTGTACACAGAGTTCCTTCCTGAAGATTTCTACAATCTTGAAGATGAAATCGATGAATTAAGGAAATTGGAAAAACCTCGAGGGAATGCGGAGAAAGTGAAAGTAATTGGTTTTGGAAAAACCACAACGGGACGTAGAGAATGTGAAAGTAATTGGTTTGGGAAAAACCTCAAGGGAACGTAGAGGAAGTGAAAGTAAAATACAACAGACAGGATTTGTCCGAAATTGGTGATCGAAGGTGCATAATAATTACTAGACTGCGGATTTTATGCATTTATAGCCAATAGGGCTTTGTGTAATACAATAGAGGAAAAACGTACGTCAGGTGCAATGTGTTTTCTACATTATTCTGAACACAATAAGATATTTGAGAGAAGAAAGAAATTCTTACCCTTGCTGTTATCTTTAAAAATTAGGGAATGCCATGAAACAAAAATCCTCTACCCAGAATCAACGAAATTACTATATAATTTCGACCTTATCCCGAGATACCCTAATATTCCCCGTGTTTGATTCGCCCTCATTCAAGACGTGTACCATTATTACTATTAAGAAAAAAAAATCTAATAAATGCACCCCAGAAATACTTCTTCCGCCGGTAGAAATTCAACCGCGCCCTCATCCATCACTCCAGGGCACAAAACGTAGAAGGCTTTGAATGCGGCAGAACCATCGAGCAACGTCAATTTAATATCTCGAAGGTACCTGCAGCGGCTCCGGGCTTCCGTCCCCATCGGCTTCAGCCATCACGAATCGCGCAATTTAACCGCAAGTCGGCCCCGTACTGGAGGAATCGACAGGAAAATCCTTTTTCTAGGAAAGTCGACGACGACGTCATCGTCTCGGGTGAAAAACACGAGGCGGCCTAATTGGTCGCGGGTCTGACAGTTGGAACGGTTTTGCAGTTCCTCCTTGCTTCCGGGAGGGTGGGACCGGAAGCGATGGGGGAGGACGGATTCGTTCGCGACAACGACGTCTCTAACGACTCCAGGCGCTGTTATCGCGTCGGCGATCCATTAACAACCGCTGCCGATGCAATCTCGCGAAAACGCCGCTCGTTTCGACCTTTGGCTCCACCGTTGCTGATCACACGGACCACTCTCCGCAACGCCCATTCTGCCCACGGACCGACTCGCGGTAATGAGAATTCCTGGGGTTCAAGCACGCGAAACGCTGAATGCACCTCGACGTTGGTGGGAATGGGTTGGTAACGTTTTGATAGTGGAACGGTTGGTGTCGTGACTGGAATCTCTTCTTGGTTTTGGAACGAACGCAGGGGTGGTTGGAGATGATCTATGGTTGTAGATGGAAACATTATTTTGTGGTTCAGTTGGATTCAACGACTGGTCGAACCTACGACAGTTCTGGGATTCATATGGGCACGAGCTTTTGAAAGGTGTAACTCAACCTATGAATCGCATTTATCCCCTGGAAACAACACCACAGTTCAGATATTCTCGAAACCCTCCCAAACGAACTAAATCCAAGAGAATCACCAAAAATATCACAGGGTCCCTCCATGGATCACTATCCCTGCCACAGAGTCGTTTGCTGTACCCAGTTATCCTTGCCACTATTCCAAAACCTCGAGGCGAAACTTTAAGGACTCGGATCGAGAGGGAGAAATTCGCTGGAAAGTGGACCACCACGTAGCGCTGCGGGACCGACGGTCCGCACGTGAGCACGGAATAACTTGATCATCCTGCTGCGGCCACGAAAGGGTGAATAGGCAGCCTGTGCACGCGGAAGGGTCGATGGGTGGTGGTCTAGTAAGTTACAATTGCCCGTTGGCGTGTGTGCGCGCGCTGCGTGCTGGTCCCTTTGAGACACGGAGGACCAGGGAGCCCGTGTTACACGCCGAGGGGTTGGAAACCAACAGGGCAAAAGCAACAACAACGGCCGTTCCGCCGGACCGTTTCATTGTTCATGTGTTTGCGTCGTTATCCCGACCGGATCCCGGCCGCTGATGAGGAGTCTCCGTGGGCTCTGCACGGCTACAGAGCAGAAGGATAATCGAAGAGCCTTGGTAATTGGGGCAGATCCACCTACGTACTACCCAGGGGCCAGAAATCGGAGATACTACATTGAAGTGTGCCTGAAAGCTAGAGCAGCGTGACCAAGAAATGACATTCATTTCCTTCCTTCTGGTTGATAAATGCCTGTCAGCTGGGCCTGGAGCAGTGTCGCCATCTACTTGGTCGATATGTCCACCCGGTAGCCCAAGTTACACGACCGCTTCGGGTTGTCCGTAACTGTATAAATATGTCGTTGCATAATTTTTATCGTACGGCCATGGTAAAAGGGGCAGAAACATTTGGTTTGTACCATTGAATAGTTCGACCCTTTTCTGGTATATACCCTAAGCTCTGTAGGTAACGCGTCAGTTTACTGTGAGAAATCGCAGCTGAAACGTTGTGCTATGACGACTCTCAAGAAGTGGCCTTCTAGAGATTATTTATTACAACTTTTCGCGTGGTTTAAACGAAGAAGAATGTTTCGAAAAATCGTCTGGGGCATTGAGCGAGAATTGGTCCTCCATCAGAATTTAATTTCGACGAGAAGGTTTTTGTTCTCGATGGCGAACTACATACAGGACGCCCGGTAGACGATGCTGCTCCAGAAAATGTTGATGCTGTTGAGGAAGCGATTAGAATGAAGACGAACATCACGTACAGACAGTTAGAATAAGAAAATCACATATTGGCAATTAGAGGAGGCTCTCCACATTCCTACAACAACGCTCCATCGAATTGCTTCTGAGCACTTATCAGTAAAGAAGCCCCGCAGATTATATCCCCTACCCTCAGTGACAATCCACGACGGGAACGTGTCAAGTGGTCGAAAAAGAATGCTGAAAATGTTTGAATCTGGAATTGCTAAGGAGGTACAGTAATAAATAATCACTCGAAAGTCACTCCATGGCACAATTATGATTTCTCACAGTAAATCGACGCGTTTCCTACAGTGCTTACGGTATATGCCTAAAAAGAGTCGAGCTATTCAATGGTATAAATGATATTTCCCTTCCCTTTCTACCGTACGACAAAAATGATGGAACAACCTACGTATTATAATTCTATCAGACGCCGATGCATCTCGTCGTCGCGCTCAATCGATTCAGAAGCCGTTTCAAACTTTAAATTATTCGATATCGAGGGGATGGACGACGACGTTGTGGCGACCATCCGCATGAAAATTCCATGAAGCCACGAGGATGGAACCAAACGGACCGGTATATTTTCTCGCGGTTACGACACGCGAATCCGACCACGGAGACTTTCTACTTCGATTATTATCGACACCTACAAGGGCAGGGTGGCAGACGAGGCTCATTTGATCCTATGAAGCGAGGGACGAATCGGCATATGCTGGACCCCTTTTGGGAACAAGGAGAAAAGAACGGGCGGAGGGAATGTGTCACGTCTCGATGGAGGCGGGGACACGTGTGTCAAGTTCGGGCATTGTCTTCGGGGACGGACTGCTGCTGATACGGAACAGTCTGGAGTCAGCCTTTTCCGAAAATGAGATCGCGGTTGAGGGGATCGCTGGCGGAGAGGATCCGCGTCGCTTTGCCTACGTTGTTGGAATTTTCGGTGATTTGCCCGAGAAGCGTCGTCGTTTTCGTTCACGATGGAACGTTGATCAGATCGTTCAACGCGTATTTGGACCAGTACTGTTCAATAGGTAGGTTGAATAAGTCAAAATTCGATATCGATGATCAATCGAATGATCGGTACTCCGAAAAATCACTAATTACAGAAATAAGTAAAACACATCTAATAAATTCTTCCAACACGAAAATTCGTTGTTTAACACCTTGCCTTACGATTTTTTTCACGACTGTACTCTCAAGCATTACTTTATCGTTAATAATTTCCTAAATACAAAAGGAATTGTATTCCCAAGACAAGTGGAACATTTACTATAAATCTTAAATAGTAACACCAATGAAATAGAATTTCACTTCGACTCAAAGAAAATGAATAGTATACATTATTAAATCCAGTTTGAAATCGTCATCGCGTCTCTGAATCGATGTTACAAAGGGTTAAACAAACTAAGCTCGAGATATTCCTACACCAGTACCATCCACCTCGATTACCCCAGAAACGACAACTTACGAAAATCCATGCCATCGCATGATCGTTTTACCTTGCACACCAGTCAGAATCGTCCAGTGTTGTGCGCATTACTCTTCCAAGAAGTGACGTAACCAAAGCCACGGGGATCGATATTATTTATAAAAGGCAGGCAGCGGTTACATTGTCACGTAAACGAAACCGGGCAACAGTCGATCGTTAATAGGAACTGAATTTATGCAGCCGGTGGCGGTCTGTGCATTCATCGGAGCCACCAGGGCTCAAAGGAGATACGCGCGACTGTAAACGATTTACAATACACTCGAATCGGGACGCGCGCGCGCGTGTGTATATATAATTTATAACACGTTCAAGAGGAGGCACACGGCGAGGGACAAAGAGAACACTGAGGTGTGGAGGGCAATGAGCCAGAAAGTCTGGCGGAAAGATTTCCTCTCAGTCGAGGCCCGTTCCTCGGTGACGAAGGATTATGCTCGTGTTCGATCGACGACAACGCAACTCGTGCAAAATAACGCTGATCGCCGCCGAAACAAGTGTCCTCGCCGTGTGATACAGTGAGAAAGAGACAATGAAGTGTACCGTGCCGCGAGTGGTGTTCGTTGTCGTAACGGCCCGTTGATCGTGCTATTCCTGGAATCCACCGTCGTAGACGAGCCGCGGAACGATGGCCAACACTCCGTTAAATTTGTCGGAAGATAAGCAGAAACAATTCATTGTTATTAAAATTCCCACATCACGGATTTCTTTTGACGCGAACCGTTCGTGACCATCGATCGTGCACACGATCCCTGCGGGTTACCTTGCATGTGGACTGCGGACTTTGAAACCTTCAGATTCGTTCGAGGCTCGAGGTGATGGATATTTTCATTGGTAGCTGAAAGGGGAAAATTTATTACATGGGTAAAGAACTTCGAACGACGAATAGAAGATAAGGCAAAAGTACTCCGCTATTTCTGATTGATTAAACGTGGAAGTTTCTATAATAAAGTAATACCTTCTCTCGAACGAGTAGACATTTCGTTGCTCTAGTTCGTAAGTGTTCTATCTGCATTAGTTTCTAAACTGAGAAAACTTAGTTTAAAGTTTACGAAGTTCAGTACTATAGAAAGTTACTATAGAAGCAGAAAAGTAGTGAAATTATCAAACACACTGTAATATCTTCTACTGAATAACTATGTATTATAATATTTAACAAAATTTGATCTTATTATTAACATAAATTTTTAATTGTTGTTAGTATCTGGAGGTACAATGATTAAGAACAAAAAACTCTCAGAGTTTCGGAGTTAGGATTCAAAAGAATATTTGTTATTTCCTGGGTTGAATTTTCCTTATATTGTGGTGAATTTGTATTCTTTTGATTTGATTAACTAATTTTTTTTTAATCATACAGTTAGAACAATTAATAACTTAATCTCAGTGACTGTTTAAAAATCATTTTGACGATCTTGGATACTGCTGCTTTTCACTGCGTATTATTCGAATAAAATTCTGTCCAATTCTGATTGATAGACGATCTCAACGCGATGTCGTCTGTCTTCTTTGGGTGATTTACGGGGGACCAGAAATCAAACGGGGATTCATTTCTGTTCTCTGTCTTTCGATTATTATAGATCGCGGTCGAAGTGAAATTATTAAATTTAATTGTGTTAGAAGCGCACGAGATTCATAGTCTACCTACTCGGTTGAAAAATTGATAGGAATATTGTTTCAAAGAAGAGAGCCAAGAGAGTAAATAGGATATTAGTAAACACGTGTATCGGGCGAAATTCGACGAAAATTTGTTAACCTGTTATCAAATATAAAAGGAACGAATTTAAAGGGTGTTTCCGTGTTAATTAATTTTTTTTATATATTCAATGATCTACTTGTAAAGTAGCTTCGAAGCTCGTGTCGGCCATTAGATTTTATTTTACACCACACGATTATCGCCATGTTTTTTCTAACCTCTTTCGCGCAGCCTTTCCCCTATTCAGAAAATTCAATTAGATCGAACAAGATATTCCCGTGCTGGGTAATTCTCGATCATTTAATATTATTTTACAACTAGTTATAGAAGAATTTCGTAGCTCGTGTGTCCGATTCGTTGCACACCTGCAAAGTCACGGAACGCTGCCAGGGCGGACCTTCAGCGATTCTCGCCTCGTACTATTGCTCAATTTTCTCGGTCGTGGGAACATTTGGCAATAACCGGAACCGTTGCCCATTCACACCGCCCACGTATACTCGATATTGCAGAGGTTCAGGCAACTCGCAATAACAAGCCAGCTTGCAACTACGAATATCAACAATTTTCGTTATACGCTCGATTAACGTTAACCCTCCCACCTTGAAATCGTCGACACCGTTCTCTACTGTATGCATCGTGCGTCTATCATGTTTTGGACGATTCTTAATTCCTTTATGTGATAATTTTTAAATGTCAATAATTCATGTAACGTTGTCGATATTTGTTGTGTCGTTTGTGACGTAATTTGTGGCAGTTAGTTCCTTTGCATGCTTTACGGAATGTATTGTTTCATGGATTAAATCGTTGTTATAAAGAAAATATTACTAAATGTTATGACAGAAACCTTCGACTTTATGCACTTTCAAGAAGCAGCCAGTTTTTATGAAGATGTCCCGTTGTTGGTTACTAGCACGGAAGTATCGTCTAATACGATTTAATCTGGAAAGTTCGAAGTATTAGACCCGTGACGGAGTTTACTTTATTACTAAATCTGAAACTAGCAGTCGCTGTTTTCTCAAGTGTTCCTCGAGCATTCTCATCCGTCGCTTGCAACAAGCCTTCATCAGAGTTTCTCCTTCGCCAATCATAACAAGTACTTTTCAACCAGTCGCGGGAAGTTTACACCACGGCTGCAAATATTAACTCCTGACGGCGGTGTTCGATCTAACGAAATTTCGTTATCGTTCCATCACTGTCTTCTCGCAAGATTTATCTCCCTTGATGCTGATCGAATATAAAGTTCTGGTAAACCGAATCATGCAAATGGTTGACTGATAATTATCTTCGACAATTATTTTCGTGCTGGTCACGTTTTATTTTACACAAGTTTCATTGAAAAACTGATCGATGCACAATCGATCTACTCGAGGAAAACGTATTGTTATGAAAGTGATACAACCCAAAAACATTAGTTTCTCCAAAAAGAAAAGACAAGGGTGCGAAGAAATGTGAAAATCAGAATACAGAAAATCGTGTAATCTAGTGGAGGTTGAAACACAGAAATATTCAATTGTCGAATGTTCCATCGAAGATGTGTCCGATATTACGACGGTAAGAAAAAGAGTTTCGTCGAGCGGAGAACCGAAAGAATTCACGCACACCTATAACACCGAAACGTCCTGGAATCCGATAAAGCTTACTGGATTCTCTGGCTCGTGCCACGACCCGATGGTCGTCCCTCGCCACCCCTTTCGCGAGCCGTTCCGCGAGCCAATAAACGTTACGGTATCTCGCGCAAAATTTTCCGCCCCCTTTCCCACTCGGCCATCAATGAAATCCAACCGAAAGAAACATTGCTACGGCTTGGCTCCCTCTTATCAGCTACCGTTATCAGCCCCTCTTTCTCGAGCTATCCGTGGCCCGACGCCATCAACCCGTTCCGAGCGAAGACGATCCACTTTGACAGGCTGTGCGTCGCCAGTTGAACGAACCTGATCCACCCGCATGTCGTGGAATTATTTAAGTTCCTCTGAATTCACGAAATTTAGACAAGAAAACCTCTACGTTTCTATTCTTTCCTGATGAATTCTAGGCTAATACATTTGTTTTATAATAACCGTTCCAGTTCCTCTGAATTCTTGGAATGTTTGAAAAAAATCACCTCGATTCTCCTCTGTGATCCTAAATTTTAGGATAATATTTTTATGGTTGTTATAAAACTGTAATAAAAGAAATAAATTTAACATTTCGTAATATTGTATTTACCAGTATGTTGTAGTAATGAGACTACATCTCGTGTTCAATGTGATTTCCATTAGCAAGAATGCATTTCTGAGAATTTATTTCTGCCCTTGTATGATCTTCAAGACCATAGTATACTATATTGTTGAACTCGTCTTAATGCCCGCTTTCATATAGTGTAAAAAAATATGTAGCATTCCATTGAAAAAAATTAAGGTCACCTTGGTTTCTAGAAAAATATTCAAAATACGAAAACTTTCGCTATCATATTACTAGTAAAATATGCTATAACTTTCTCCTCTTTGGTTTTTTTCTAATGTTTACCGTTTACGAAAAAAACGATGATGAAAATTATCGCGAACACCCTGTATATGTTGTTTCCATCGGGAACGCGGCACCGTTGTAAACATGCAAATACCGCAGTTACGTCAACCGACGAGTGCAGCCTCGGAACTATATTGTGTAAATAACAGTGGCCCCGCTCGCACGCGTTCGCTTTCGTCGTTTTTCGCCCGGCCACGTTAGTGCCACTGCATTATTTACGGGCGACGATGAGTGGGAGCACCGTGACCACGGTGAGTGAACAAATAGCGAATGGCAGAAGTCGGTGAATTTTCGGAAATTAGCAGAGTTTAATTCGCGCGACCCACAGCGATGCTCGATCACTCAGGACTGAGTTCTGGTTCGGTTGTTAGTGAAAATTGAATCGACGAGTTGAACGGAGAGGAGGTTGAAACGATTGTGCTGTTCTTGAACGAATTGGAGTGTAATTTATATGCGGTGATTAAGAAGTTAAACGGTTCTTACAAGGGAAGGCACGGAAGTGTCCCCCTCCGATTTTGATGAAACTTCGTATGTCTGTTAAGCAAAAAATAAGGGATACATATTTTTTTTTATCGTCTGAGACGCGACTTTAAGGGGTGAAACCACCCCTCGAAGTTTCGATCCGAAATTTTGTTGTTATAAACAAATTATTTTTGGACAATTTCTTAGCAGCATATTATTCTACATAAAAAACCGTAAACCTGGTCCATTAGAAGTTTTCATGTATGCCCTCTGGTTTTCGAGATAGTATTTTCGGATCGAAATTTCGAGGGATGGTTTCACCCCTTAAAATCGCGTTTCAGCCGATAACAAAAGATACGTATCCCTTATTTTTGACTGATTAACAGACATACGAAGTTTCATCAAAATCATGAATTTATTATTTACTATATACCTACTCATTTATTAGTCTCACTTATTAACCTAATTTGCGAAGAAATTAGTTCAATTCATGAATTTGTAAATCTTCAAGAGTATGTCATATTTTTTCGATAAGCATTTATCGTCGTTAGTTAGGGGTCGGTATAGGGTTAAAGGGTTAAATATGAAATAAAATAATAATGTCAAAGTTCCAATTGAAAATCGATGGTGGGTCTCCCCGGTGATGTTCGTTACCAAAGAAACCGTGACGAGCTCTAATTGCAGTAATATTATTCCGTGTTTCATTATCGGAGCGGTGGGTCCAACGTCGGCCATTATCTCCACGGTCGATTAATTCCTGCTCTCCCCCCACGACCGATACATCAATCGGAACGCATCGACGCGGATGTCTCGCTGTCCGTGGTTCTCTTTTCGACGTTGAATTCGCAAAGCTGCGGCACAATAGGGTAATCCGGACGCAACACAGCCAGATATTCCATTCCCCTCCACCCTTCTTCCAATTTCCATTCCGTGGCCCCATAGGAAGGATCATATTGTAGCTTGGAATATAAACCAGAAAACGACGCGAGGTTAGCTGTACAGAAAATACAGAATCCCCTTGAAAGACTGCGCCTGGTACTTCGAGCCGTAGATATCGAGAATCGATGGGCAATAAAAACATGAATGTCAAATATCCAGGGTGTCGGCGGAAAAGGTTGCGTCAAGATCCATTGGCACGTGAACTCTCGTAATAGACAAGTAACGTTTTTTTCATCATCCTACACGTCCGAAGATCGTTTACTCTTCAATTACAGCAGGTAGAAGGGATCATTCGTTTATTCTGCGCTGAAAGCTTTTCGTTCGTTGCTTTAACCTCTGTACCATATATAAACCGGTACGCTGTATACACACGTCATAGGCTTTGAGTGGCTTCATAAATAAGAAATCAGACGGACGTTAATGCTTACAGTTCGAAAAGAAACTATTTTTGGCAGCCTTGTTTACAGACGCTTGCTGAGCACGTAAAGTAGAATATTATAGAATCGAGTTTTCGAATAACCGAACGGAGAAATTATTTAATTTTTAAATAGCTCTGTTCGCTCACTCCGAAAGAAGTATTAGTAAAAAGTATTAATCAGACTATTGAAATACCCATGAAAGCACCTAAATAATTTCAGTGATTGTAAAATACCAAATCTGAATTCCGTCACTTTGATAGGTCTGATAGTTCCAATATTAAATACCGTCGAACGCCTCTCTATAATTACACCCACAGTCCCATTCAATGGAAACATTGTCTACAAAGAGGGAATACCTCATTCGAAAGCATTCCCGCTATCCACCATTTTCCAACTTCGATTTCCTCGTGTACGAGAGGCAGCATACGAAAAAAATATTTCTCTGTATCCGTAGAATCACCTCCATCCGCGTCTCGCCACGAATAACACCGCAGCACCCTCTCTACATAAGCATGGAAAGAACTTTCCCAAGAGGCGGTACGACGGGGTAGAACACGTTCAGAAATTCCCCATCCCTGGTTAGACTCTCGGAAACAGGCTCGGCGCGGCGGAGCACTTCGCGGAATAGTAAAACGGCGATGTTACAATGCCGCCTAAGATAGTATTAGCATGATACGGTACACGGTGAATTCCGAGGACGCTGCCTCCGAAGCGCGAGGAAATATAATATTCCCTGTGCTAGACGGTGGCGGCGGTCGCGAGTAGAAAATATCACAGTGAGGTTGTCACACGCACAGTGGCGAATTTCCCTGAGATAGTATGTGGAGAAGAAACGAAAAAGTATGTTTCTACAAAATTGAAAATCTAAATACTGTATTTCGTTGATGGATTGTCCCAGTATATTCTATTTCGAATCCAATTTTTCATATGCAATTGTCTTGAAGACATGCGAATTTAACGTTGATAACCTTATAAAATAGCCTTTTTTTAATCACAATGAAAAATAACTTTATAATTCACCCTATTAAAGTAGGGGCATAATACCAATTTTACAGATAAGATTTTTTTATTCTTGATAAATTTAAATATGTATGTGGAGAAAATTATTTAGCAGCTCCCTGCAATTGCCTTTCACAACAAGGTTAAAACACATAATTCTGTAGCATAAATTGATTGGAAAAGATTACAGATGAAATGTGTTATCTAATATGCTCTAAATTCATGTTAATATTATTTTTTTTCTCGGTCGATGTGATACTAAAATAACAATCTGTGCTGAGACGGGACAAGGTATTCGTCGACTGACAATATTCAACTAAGATTTCGCAATTTTAAGAAGCCTCGAACGTGATCACGGCTCGGTAAAGAAGACGCTTATAGCAATACTCTTTCCTTTGAAAACTAGAGCGTGGAAAGGAACTCTTCCGCTCGCATTCAATCGTCATAACTGCAAACAGAATCCGTTCTTCAATTATGTGTACCGAGCACACTACTGAAACTCGTTCTCGAATCGTATTATTAGAGTCTTCAACGACATCGGGACCGCAGGAGTCGCTATTAAATCCTCGAACAGCAAACGACTCTCGAACCACGTACGAATTCTTAAACAGACTTATGCCCCGCGATAGACAACCCCGAGGTCTTCGAATAATTCATGCGATCTAAAACCACCAATCTCGACGAACAAAATGGAATTATATCTCTCGATATTTTATTAGCTTGAAACTGTTGATACTGGTGACGAACATTTTCATTGCATAAAATTTAATATTTTGGAAAATATAACACGTTAGATTGTATTTTTGATTTATCTTCAAAGGATTAATTTACTAATCGCCGTAGATTATCAACTATTTGAGTATCGGCAATTTGACGTGGTATAATCTATATAACTAATAGATTTCCTGCTATACAGCACAAAGTGTAAAAGAAGGATCCCATTATGTACATATGCGTCTAACACCATCGATGCCAGTTTTAAAAGTTCCTACAGACGATCGACTCTCGTATATCGAGCGCAACGAATAATCCCGCAAAGTGCACACATAGGTGCACCTGTAAACAACCGTGTACGCGATCACGTTGCATCCCGATGTAGCTCTTGGATTCTGCGTGAGTCTGTCTTCCGTGTATCGAAAACATTATATCCTGCTCACGACGCGCACGTGCACGGTTGCACGCTCGGAATTCAAAGGCGATGAATCGATCAGCTACCAATGGAGTTGGGGTCGGAAAGAGACATTAAAGAGGGAGTGGAAGAAAGGGGAGGGAAACGGAATGGGTGGAATAAAAAGCAGCGGGTGCAGAGGGAAGACGAGAGACGAGGGAGAGAAAGAGGAGATCGATGTTAGACGAGGGAGGATGATTCGTGGATGATCGAGGATTATTCATCACGGTAAACAAGTCGTCGAAAAGCGATTACCGTCTACTGATGCCGGCCAATCGTTTCTCAATTTCCATGCATCGACGCTGTGTTGTCTGCGATATTGCTGGATAACAGGGTGATACAATTTGATTACGACTTTGAATCGGGTGTATCGGAGTTTCGATAAGATTCGGAAGATCTCTTTCTGGAGTTATATTCTTGTAGGGTAGGTGAGAATATAGGGGTGGTTCAAGTAGATAAGTTGAAAGGAATCTTAAATCTAATACAGGGTGGTTCAGGAACAACGATGCCAAATACAGTGACTCACATATTCGTTTGTATACTTTCCAAATAACAATGAAATTTTTGTGTAATTTCTATTTATGTATTCTCATGATTTTCACTTTTATCATGCTTTCCTAATAAATGTTTCTTAATTTTAAAATAAGATTCGTAGTGTGGTACCTAATCTGGTGAAATAAAGGTGATAGCATTCTGTGAACTTTATTAAAACCTCGATTTAAAGACATCCGCAGTCTAGTTATAATAATAAATTTCCTCACTTCTTTTACAACTATTACTACAATATGCAAGTGAAGAAATTATTCAATTTATAAATTTGCAAATTTTCATAAGTTTTTCATGTTTATTAACCGATCGAAACAGCTATGCGTTTATCGTCGATAGTTTTAGTGTTAAGTTCGAGAAGACCTACGAAAAGAACAGAATTACCCCATCTCTCATAAGTAGTTCGCTCTATAATTGAATTCGCGTGAAGTCATCGCCGTCATTTAGGCCTGAACGATGATATATTTATTCCAGCGGGATTTGCTAAGTCCAACAGCTCGAGGGCACGATCCCCCGGTTAAGCGATCATCGTTTGCGACGATTCTGAATGGACCAGACGGGGAACGGATTAACCGCGATTACGTGTCGAATCGATCCATATATCCCCAGCGGAGGTGCGGCCGCTCTAACAATAAACGATTTCCGGTCCCGTTCACGCGTGGGGCGATTCTAACAGGTCCCGAAAACCGAGTCGCGCCGGTTACGTATTACACGGCCGATGGTACGTGTTATCCGGCTTAGTCCTGCAAACAGAACAGGGAAGAGAGAAAGAGAGAGAGAGAGAGAGAGAGAGAGAGGGTTCACGTTGCAAACATAACCCGAATGCAATATGCATGCCAGACGCCGTGACGCGCGACCACAACACCGTGGGAAAAAACTTTCGATATTCTCGACATCGTCGTCGATCGAACTCGACCCGAAAAACGTCGTCTCCATTGATCGCCAGAATAAAATCTATTTAAGAACAAGTCGAAGAAGAAGAATCTTTCGGTGTTACAGAATGGAAAATTAACTGGTTATTCTTGAAACGTTTTAGGATTTTAGAGATTATTTGTAGTATTTGGATCGAGATCGTACAGATTTTATTGTATTTTGATTGTGGTATATGATCTAATTGTAAGAAGGGAACATACCGAAGTGACAATCACAGATTTCGATGCAATTCTGTTAGGAAGTATTCTTTCTTTGCCTGTTGTCATCCATGTTGAAGGGGTGAGATCTCGTTTAAAAATATATAATATTGCAATTTGAACTGTTTTTCTATCTCTAATAATTTCCGAAATATTCGACCGAATATATTTCACACCCCTAACTTTGATGGCTGTTTTCACCCCTTCGACATGGATGATGGCAATAAAACGCCTATGGCTAAACAAAATACGTGTATAATATTGCTATTAAAACGAAACAGTACCTACCGTAAGAACTGTAACAACTTCAGCGTAATAATTCTTCAAAGATTAAATTCTTCAGCATTTCCTGCATGCAATTTCCACGAATAGTATGGATTTCTTTAAATAATAACAATCTGAATAGAATCCATACCCTCCGTCAATTAATCCAGAAAATGCCAATGAAATTGATCTTCCAAGAATAATGACGGTCGAATTGTCATAATTTTATCGTTTACCGTACACAGTCCCAGGTATCAAAGAGGGGTTAACACGATCGACCGTGCACGAACGGAATTAGAAAAGAAAATCTCACCATCCCCCGGAAAGAATCTCCAAAGAGTCCACGGACTCCCGATCAGATGAAATCAAAGTCAATCCAGTGACCTGCTAATAACCAATCACCAGCATGAACGTGTTAACTAGACATCGCGAATCACTCGTGGCAGTCGGTGTCTCCCCCCCCCCCAAAGAAATTCGTGACCTGCATGCCTTGGCAGAGCAAGCTTTCCGCATTCGTAGACACGCTTTCACCGGTCGGTACCCGGCCCGTGAGATCGATCGCTAACCAAAGGGATCTCTGCTCTATTCACAGGATCTAACGTACGGGGAGGGCGGCCACAACTGGCGGAGCATAATCTTTTCGCTGCTGGTCATCGGCTTCGTTATCGCCGGGATCGTCACGGCCATTTACCTTCTCGGGTGAGTCTTCCTCTCTGCACCACCTCCCCATCCTCCTTATCCTCATACTTCTTCTCCTCATACTCCTCCTTAGTCTCTTCCTTATCTTCCTCCTCTTCTTTTTTCTCTTCCTTTTTCCCCAACTCTACCTCTACATCCACCTTCACCTCCTCCAACTACACCTCTCCCTCCACCTTCTCCTCCAACTCCACCTCTATATCCACCTTCACCTCCTCCAATTCCACCTCTACATCCACCTTCACCTCCTCCGAACTCCACCTCCATTTCCACCTTCTCATCCTCCTCTTCTTCCTCCTCCAGCTCCACTTGCAATTCCACCTTCTCCTTCTCCAACTCCACGCCAACCTCCTCCTTCTCCTTTTCGACGTTTTTCTTAGAGCGGTTTTCCCCCACCATGGCTTCCTATCAGGGGCCGATCTTTTCGGCGACTCGTAGCCGGCGATAGTTTTCAGGGGTCGAGAGAGTAGCCTATATACCTTGCACAACCGTTCTCGCTGAAATTAATCCGTCCCCTTATCGCGGAGATCGTTCCGATCCTTTTAGCGGTGGCCCCGTGATACCCGTCGCCGCGGGAGCATAACGCGAAACGGATCGGATTTCGATCGTTTCAGGGATTTTACGAGGGAACGGGTAGTTAGATCGTTGATTCGAGGCGATCGTATAGGAACGGGGTGGCCGTTAAGCTTGGAACACCGGTTCCTTTTTGTAAAGGTACCTCGTTCGACGAAGAGGAACTGCTTTCGGTGATTAGTTCTTTCTTTTTCTCTCGTAATGATTTAGACTGCGGATGTTTGTGAAAATTTACTGTTTTCGCTAGTGATAAATAAAAAGCAGAATTGAAAAGAATACTGGGTGGTTTTTAAATATTAGTAATAATACCTGAATACTATTAAATTTTACTGAAATCTAAATTTTCCCACGGTTTGCAACCTAGGGAACCCTGTAAATGCATAAACATCTGCGGTCTAGTAATGATTAATAATTAAAATATGCTATCTAGAAATATCAATTAATGTTCGAACACGAATGTTTAGGTACGTCGACGAGCTGCTGTACTGGAGCGGCAGGCGTCTCACGTTGGACGAGTGCCTTCGCGATGACCTGACGCCGCACAGGTTAACACCGACCTGGATCTCCCACGACAAGTTTGTCTATCAAGCCGACGACGGTTCCCTCACTCTCCTGGACACCAGCAACAATTCCGTGTCCCTTCTTGTCTCCAATCACACGCTCGTGAGTATCGAACTATTGTATATTACACCCACGGAAAGCAAAAGTAAGAGGTGCTAATCCACGTAATATTTTTCTTGGCCCCAAAAATTAGCCAATGTTCGTTATTTCCATGGACTTTAAAGGAATTCATTTTCAAGGAAAAATGATCGATTCTTACTATTAAAAATGCCAGAATATTTCTTACCTCTTCTGAAAAGAAAAAAAAATACAAACAGTAACATCTGTCGTTTTTGTTCTGAACCACTGAATTGTTCTTACAAACTCAGGTCAGATCTTATAAAAAGAAGGAACTATAGTTAATAAAAAATTTAAAAAGAGAGAGCCTCTCGAAATTGTTTCGAAACAGTACATAGAAAAATGACACGCGTTTGATCGAGCGTAAAACGTACCTCGAACAAATTTTGTTCAAAGTCTGACGCGCCGGAAACTCTCTCGACGATCCGATAAAAGCTGTAACGAGCGATCGTCGGGGGGAAAGGGTGATTCGCGGCGAGAGCGTGAAAATTAATTTTTCGGAGGATCGGATAAAATACACGGCAAGTGTTTTAAAATGCTTGCCAACATTGATATCAGCCGAAACATAGAGAATCGTAAATGGTTTTCGTGCATCAACGTTTATTGTCGTCCATTGTGGACGTTCCTCTGTGATTCTGTATAAAGGGTATTATTAAAAATGTGGGAAACACTTTCACGTGGTAAATTCTACATGCTAAACTAAAATGGAAATCAAGAATGACGAAATTGTTTTCGAGACTTCGTTCGACGATGTGTTAATTGTTAAAAATACGGGCGAAATACGTCTGACTCGATGGGTTATACTACTCGAACAACCGATTCCCAGCTGGTAGACGGGCTCGGTCGATGTTCAAATGAAACTGATGAATGAAATAGAATGAAATGAATGAAACCAACTCATCAAATACTTGAACAGTGTGCCACTCGTCGCGTCAGACGTATGTCAAGCGTGTTTTCCCTGTATTTTTAACAATTAATATCTCGAAAACGAAGCCTCGAAGGGAATTTCGTTGTTTTATTCTCGTTTTAGTTTGGGATGTAGAATCCAACCTCTGAGTGTTCCATTTAAAATTTTTATTAATTCCCTGCATTTCGACCGGGAATCCTTGTATCTGTGATTTTCGATGTTGCCGGTAGAGAATGCCCCGAAACGACTGTCGAGTGTCGATCTGCATAACGCTTCGAGGTTTTAGTTGAATTTTAATCCCCCTATGCATCTTCATGAATCCAACCTCCCGGTGTGACAGTATAACGTAACGTGTACAACGAGGAGAATTGAAATTCAGACGGGACACAGGGAGAAACAAATTGCTGCCAGGGAGTCGTTAAACGTACCTAACAAAAATAAAAATTTAGTGTACGCATTTGTTTAAACCATTTTAAATTTTACAACACCCTATGTTCGATGAAATAGATTCGTAATAAATTCTGGTTTCTATGAAACAGTCTTTGAAAATGATAATTTCAATAAACATCCGCAGTCTAGTTATAAAAGTTGACAGTTTAAGATCGTGATCAGTAGACTGTGAAAGTTCATGAAAACTCATAATTAATTGATACTCATAAGATAAGTAATCAGGTGTTAGAGAATATTATAAAAAATTTATATTATTTTGTTAAAATGACCTCAAAGTAATTTTCTGTACACACATTTCGCCAGTGCGATTAAACTTTTTCCATTAAAATCTGTTTTCGATATTCACGATTAAAACAACTTTAAACTGAACATGCGTTTTCGCTGGAAGTGGAGGGCCTGGAGGGTCGTACCGACAACAATTTTCTGAAATGGCGTGTCAGCCAATCGCTCACCGAGTCCGCGGGATCGATCGCGGTCGACGCATGATCCATCACGTTCACGTAACTTACGACCAGATCGGAGATCGTTACGCAATTTCGAAACGTGTTTCTCGGCCAATTAATCCGCGGCCGGTCGCGTTACGTCGCGTGCATTATGATGCATATTGCAATTAGTCTATTGGACGGCTCGTTAACGAAGCTGACAAATTGAAACTATCGTCGTGGTCATGCTCGAGCTCAATCATTTATCAGCTACCCCATTATGGTAATCTAAAAGATTTTTAGATTCCGTCACTTCTATTTTAAGAAATGCCTCAACCCTTATGCTTGTATACACGGTGTTAATAAAAATGTCAGACACTTTGACAGGGTGGTTTCTGCATGTAAAACTTAAACGAAAATTCAGAACGACGAAATTGTATTCGGGACTTATTCTTAATTTTTGTGTTAGTTTAGCATAAATTATTATCAACATAATCTGGTACAGGAAATAAACTTTTATCTCGTTTTTATATTTATGAATTTACTTAAAATTATGATTTCGCATAAACATTCGCAGTCTAATTATGAGACACGTTGTATTTCTTCCGCGACACTCGGTGTGTTTTTTGTCCTCGTCAGCCGTCTGGCATCAAGCGTCTGGCGGAGAATCGAATAAAAATATTCCTGGAACAGTCGCGGATGGCATTTCCCACGCGAATCATCAGCACGTCCCCGACAAAATAGCGTCTCGAAAGCTTGAATTCCTAGACATCTCCTGGAACCAAGAGGTAGCAGAAACACCATAAATCCCCATTTTAACGAATTACCGTGCCGTACGACGAAATTAATTAAACGCGACCGCGGGAACGGGTCGCGCCAAAATCCACCGGCGTGGGATTAATCGTAATTAAACCTGGGTGTCTGGACCAAAAATTTCGCAGGTGAACGAGACGATCGCCGCCGTCCGACTTAACTCGAGCCCCCTTGACGAAATGGCCATAAAAATACACCGCTGTAATTACACGATATTAATAATAATTCTTTCATATTCAATTTGAAACTAATCACTGGAGATTATTACATCTTTCTGTGAGTTTGGACTAAATCTTTTGGCGAAGTTTTTCAGTTACAGTACGTGAATTTTTTTTCACAAGACAATTATTATTCGCGAAAATATATCTGTTGCATCCACAGTTTCAAAGGCGTCCGAGTTTTTTTTTATTACACCTTAAGGACACGGGCGGCGTATTCCTGTATTTCTCTACATTTCATTTGCTTGAAAAATTGTTTTTCTTACATCCTAATTATCTATCACTAAAAATGCAAAATTATTAAATCGAAGGATAAACAAAAAGCCTGCTGGTGCCTTTGTAATGACGAAAAAAGGGGACAGCGTATTCACAGTACGTGTCTTTGAGGATTAACGACACACGCTGCAAAATAATAATCTATTATTGAAGTAACAATAGGAAGGGGGCATAATATACAATTCAGAGTAAGCATCCATTGATGCTGTGTTCTCTGGATTTGCCGTTTAAGTCAGTAAATATTTTTATCGATTCCCATAGGTGCCTCATCGCTTATAATATTCTGGTCCCGCGGATGAAAACAATGAAAGCAGATGAGGTGCTTCTTTATTAATTTTAATGGTTTTTTAAATTAATTTTAATCCCCGAGGCATATTTTACGCGTCGCCGACGTGAAATCCGTTGCTGCGAACGGGACAAAGAGTGGGGCGTAGACAATAAACAGCCTTAACGTTGGTATCAAACGGCCGTTCCCTCGAGCCTTATCTATCAAGGAGGCGAGCGTGTAGCCCGCAGCCCCCGCCGTAAAACAAAGAGAGCTAGCGAACGGACGAGTCCTGTATAAGGCAAAGTTCGAGGTATTCGTCGGTTTATTCAAGGGAAAGGGAGTCATTCCTCCTGCCTCAGCTCCAGAGGATGGTATTGCATTTTCTGTTCGATGGAACGATCCACGCCCCAGGGGCAGCCCGAAAACGATAGAGCGAAGGAAACAGAAAGCAACGATTGCCAGCGATGGCGCGCTGCCTCGAATGAGGAATGGGGAGTAATTCCGCGCCACTTAATAGACACGGAATAATTTTAAAGCCGATCGTGGTCCTCTTTGAACACCGTGACGTGAATTACATGGATCGTTAACGAACGGTCATGCAACGATCATGATTCATTCAGATGGACAGGCGGTGTGTTCGTGCGTGATCGATGTTGCTTGAAATTATTTTCCTTCCACCATTTCGTGGCGGGTAATTGTCTAGTTGCAGAGCACCTACTACGGTACACAGAAGTAAATAAATTGGCTAATAATTTTGTGGCTTCATAAGTAAGTACTTGTCACTACTTTAAATTCATCGAAACGAAAAATATTATACATCAACAGTGTTACCAGATTTCTGATGGGGTTTTCGGAAACATAGTTGTCTAAAATCACCCAAAGTCGCAATAAAGCTGTCAAAAAAATCTTGAAGGTATTTTTGACGCGGGATTTTCAATTTGAAGTATTTTTTATTTTAGTATGATACATTCAGAAAATAGACATATGCAACGAATTAAAGATACAAAAGTCCAATTTGCAATTTGCGACTTGAAAAACAAATCTATCACAATTTTAGTACAAAAATCGCCCAAATTGCGATAATCACCTAATCTGGCAAAACTACATTAATTTCTGCCTTATCGTCTAAGGCCTAAAGAATAGGGTTAGTAGGGTTGAAATCGTTTCCATTGCGATTAGAAAAGAAGGGGTGTTTGAAAAAATCGTAGGGTAATTCCTTACCCCAATGTACCGTTAATGGGTACGCCCAGGAAGTCTACAATTTTAGGGATAATAAGAATGACAATTCTGTCAAAAAGTTGGATCTTGAATCCTCTTTAGATTTAATTAACACAATTTTACTATAGGATTGAAGAATATGTGAATCTTGTGAAGACTACCATTCGTTAAGGAAAGGAAGGAATGTATCGAGGAGAACGGTAAGAGAAAAACCAAGGCGCGCCCGGCCAAAGTGGCCCAGCTCCAAAAATTCCTCGTTTCTATTTCCTACTGGACCGGCAGACAGGGCACAGACGAACGAACACACACCAGCATTGATCCGATCCGGCGTCCAGCAGGACACGCCGCGCCCGTCTCGCCGTCCTTTCAGAAACAAATATCGACGGCCCCCCCGGCCTGCTCAATTCCATGCAACGTGTCCGTTTGGTCGCGTTAATATCTGTTTCAAACGCATCGCTGGTACCGTTTTCCTTCGTTTTGCAAATACACTCGACAATCCCTGTAATCGAGACAGCACGAATAGTGTACTTTGAAGTTCCCATTTGGGGAACGACGCAATTGTACATGTTTCTGTAAATTTTGATTTTGGGGATATTTGCTCGATTACCGTGATCGATTTTGTAGCTAGACTGCGGGTTTCATGAGTTTGTCGAACAGGTTTTCGGAGGCAGGAATCATAGGGAAATAACCAGCAATATTACTATTTAAGTCCTACAGTGAAAAAGGCCGTACGTAGCCAGACACACGTTACTTTGCTTTTTAAGTCATAAATCGTCGAAAATATATGCGTTCAGTTAATAAAGGCTCTTGGTCTCGTTTTAGATTATACTTTAATATTAATTTTGCGCAAAAATTTTGTAATGGTATTTAAATAATTTAGCCTCAATGCAATGTACCTGTCATCCATATTTGGGTGACGAGCAGTCAAAGTGTTAAGTGTGACACTTCAAACTAGGTTAAGTTTAACTATATACACCTCAGTAGAATATTTATTATGTACAGTAAATCATCGATGGGAGTTCGAAGGCTCCTCGGCACTGAGCGTTCAGACGTTATTCCCACCATTATCGGGTGTGAGGGGAGGGGCCTGGAACCAGTCAAGCGCCCAGTGGAGGGGATAACGCCTAAACACTTAGTGCCGAGAAGCCTTCGAGCACTCATCGCTGATTTACTGTACATTCCTGTATCCAGATTCATAAGCTTCAGTCAACGTCCTCCTTTTCCTCTATAAATACAACACAAGTGCTTACTACAACTTATGTCGTCAACCACTGTCAATAAAATGTCCAAATATCTCATCGTTACGACTCTATTTAAACTACCAAAATTCACAGAGATAAATCCAATAGTTTAAGGTAAAACACGTCAGCTAAATAAGATTCACTGGAGTTTAATGCACACGTTCATGAACTACTGAACACGTACAGCAGATAATCAACATCTGTTCGGGTCGTATAGTTTAATATCGTGATTCATAATGGCCGGAGGTTCGTTCGCGGGGTGTAATTAAAGGGCGTGATTGATGTCGTCCGGGGGACTCGTTTGTATTCACGGGGAATCATCGCGAGAATGTATAGTGTCGGGTGGGTTGAGCGGGTTGATTTAAGAGCACGGCAGTCGCGCGACACGCCAAGTTTCGGCGAACAAGTCTCGCTCTCGAGACCGAAGAAATCGTGCGGAAAAATCAGGCTGGACGTTTTTTGACGGGTCGGAAACTTCGAAATTGTTCGAATTTACGGGACTGGCGAGTTTAGTGTGGGAGTGAGAGAGGGAGGGGCAGTTAACGTTCGCGAGAAATTCCCGCGGGACCAAACCGAGAGGAAATGGAAAATACATAAAACCGTAAATCTCCCGCGACTTTATGTTTTCAGAGACAGCTGAACGTTCAAGGCTACCAGTGCAGCGCTGACCTACGTTACGTGTTGTTCAAGCACAATGTCAAGCCGGTGAGTAATACTGAATCGTTCTCGAAGGCTTTTTTAGTAAACAACTTATGGGTGATTACGTCTGAACGAAGTAGGGCTGGTTTGAAAAGAAAGGTGGAATAATTTTGTGGAGGCGTGTGTGGTATTTGATAGGATAAATGGGAGAATGTCGAGTCAATAGCGCGATAACGCAATGTTTCTCCAATCATTTTGTGCACAGAGTGTCCTTTTTTACTCCTTCAGACCCAGTATACCATTGCAATGTATAATAATTTTAACATTTATTCTGAAGTTATTTTATGTATTTAATAAGATACGAAAGAAAGTATAAAATAGTTTCAGAACAAACGTTAAAATTATTGTACATTTTATATTATTGTACACCGCGTCTGAGGAGATAAACTAAAAACAGTGGAATATCTCCAAAGGAATTGAAGATACGAAAAGTATGTTCTTGCAAAACTTATTTGATATGGAAGGGGACATTACGTATTGTGACAATTTTTTACCAGACAGAGTAGTGGAGGGGATTTGAAAGTCGAGTTAATTTTTTAAATGAAATCTAACTACCTAATTTTATGATAGCGTTTGTTTCGACGAGTTCGAGAAGAGACTTACGTTACTCAATTTTCAAAAGCGATTCTATTCTTTCAGGTGTACAGACATACCTTCACCGCTTTCTATACAGTCTACGACGTCACGAATGAGTGAGTACTCCTACGTGCATCTCGAAGGGATATACCCTTCTGAACTATTATTTTCTGATATTAATTTAAAAGTCCTTTCCCAGTTACGTCGGACAAAAACGTTTAAAAATACTAAATACCAAGAACACAAACCATCGCGTCCATAATAGAAAGGAAATCCGAATTGTCCCGATCCGTTACCAATATCTCTTCTAGCCATCACACACCGCTCCGGTTGCACACGTCGCGAAGGATGCAGCAAACGCGATTGCAACACGCCGCCTGGCTGGGTAACACGTCCGGTCTCCTGATGGTATCCGAGAACGATATTTACGTGAGAATGTCACCGTCCGCGGCGGAGGACTCACGACTGACCGACACAGGTGTCCCAGGTGTGATCTACAACGGTGTCCCCGACTGGTTGTACCAAGAAGAGGTGATGCCACGTCCAGAGGGTGCATGGCCTAGTCCCGACGGCACGCATCTTCTCTACGCTTCGTTCAACGACACCAAGGTCACCGCTTTGGAGTTCCCGTGGTTCGGTACTCAACCAGGTCACGATGGTCCGAGCTCCAGTCCGCTGACCGCACCCAGAAGAGGCACTTTCCCGCCCTCGAAATCCGTCAGATACCCTACTCCAGGCTCGTCCAATCCGGAGGTCGATCTGTGGTTACTGGAGCTTGTGAACGTGACCAGCCCGACGAATGGGACTGGGAACACGACGACGGCATCCAAGACTAAACTGAAGCCACCGCCTGCTTTGGATGGACAGTAAGAGGACAAATGGTTTTTCTGATATCCTTCCCAGAATCTCTGGTCAAAGTGTCGTTTCTGTGGTCCGTCCAACTAGGCGAGTCAGTGAAAATAAACGGAACATATGTGTGCTAAGCTATTGCCTAGTAATTGTCCGTGTCCCTCCTAAATAGTCATCACTTCCGTTCGTTTGTAGTTACTGACTCGACTCGTTGGGTGAGGTACAGATTCGGATAGTCCAGTTCTGATTCTGATAATTCAATGGAACATTAGATACAACATGTTCTTCTTCTTCTTCTTAGGGAGTACTACATAATATCCGCTGGCTGGGTGGGCGACAACTCCAGCCACGTCGCTGTCGTCTGGATGACGAGATCGCAGAATCTTTCTGTGGTGTCCGCCTGTCGTTCACCGTTATGGGAATGCGAGGAGACACATTCGGAAAGAGCGCCGGAGGGACAGTGGCTTGACGCTCAACCTCATCCTCTTTTCGCCCCGGATGGCGACAGTTTCTTACTGCTGGCCGCCGTCCAGGAGGGCGACAAGGAACACTTCACCCACATCAAACACGTAACCCTGACCCAGCAGAGGATAGCTGTACTGTCCCATGGTCGTTACGAGGTGGGCAAACGTGTTGAGGTTAACTGTCAAGTTTATAGTCGTTAATGACAATCGTTACATGGTTTTCGTTCTTGTCTGTCAGGTGAGCGAAATCCTGGCCTGGGACACCAAGGCCCACCTGGTGTATTATTTGGGCACCAGGGAAAGGAGACCAGGCCAGAGACATCTGTACGTCGTACGTGATCCAACAGCCGACGATCCTCGACGCCTAGAACCCCTGTGCGTTACCTGCGACTTGGGCGAAGTTCTTTGGAGCAGTAGGTAAGCGAGGTTTAGACGTATTCAAAGATCAATTGGAGCCTGATCGTGAAATGATCTTCGTCGCGACAGGTTTTATTACACCAACTGTACGCACTTCAGCGCGTCCGTCAGTCCGCCGGTCCTAGACGACTCTCAGGGTTACTATGTCCTTCACTGCGAAGGCCCGGGCCTTCCTCTAGCAGGTATCCACCTGATGACGTCCCACAAGATGATGCGTTTGCTCTACGACACCAGGATCCAACGAGGGGACAAGCTGTCGCAGCTGGCGTTACCGACTAGGAGAAGTTTCGAGGTACACAACCACCGATTGAATCACCCATTTCGAGTCAGAATTAACTCTGTAATATATTCAGGTACCACTGCCACAAGGCTGGAAAGCACAGGTACAACTTCTTCTGCCACCCTCCTGGCGAGAAGAACTCAGAGACGCAGCGTTTCCGGTTCTCGTCGAGGTGAACGGTCGACCAGGAAGCGAAGCTGTCACCGATCGGTTCAAGATAGACTGGGGAACCTACATGTCCAGTCATAATGACGTGGTCTACGTCAGACTGGATGTACGGGGCGCAAGAGGTCAGGGGAAAAGAGATCTGTTCAGGAAGATCGGTGGAGTCGAGGTTCAAGACCAGCTGACCGTGCTCAGGCACCTCTTGAAGACGTTAAAGTACCTTGATGTCACGAGGGTCGGTGTTTGGGGATGGGGTTACGGTGGCTACGTGACGGCCATGGTGTTGGGTAATCAGGAGAACGTGTTCAAATGCGGTGTAGCGGTGAATCCGATCGCGGATTGGCTGTATTATAGTGAGTAAATTCATGACAATTACTTCCATTCTAGTAGAAATAGGTTCCACGATCAAGAATTCGTGTTTCCTGTTGTAGATTCCGCGTTCACGGAGCGCGTTCTTGGCGCACCAGCCGATAACTACAAGGGTTACGTGGAGGCTGATCTGACTCAACGAGCCAGGCTGGTACCGAGCCACAGCCTCTACCTTCTTCATGGTCTAGCTGACCTCACAGCGCCTTACACGCACGGCGTCGCCTTTGCTAAGGCTCTGTCCGAAGCGGGAATCATCTTTAGGTACCAGGTAAGTGTAAGCATATGTCAAGATACAGTAAATCATCGATCAGTGTTCTAAGATTCTACAACACTGAGTGTTCAAACGTTATCTCTACCAGTGAGGGCTTGACTGGTTCCACGACGCCCCACCTCAGTAGTAAGGATAACGTCTGAATTCAGTGTCGAGGAGCCTTCAAACACTCATCGATGATTTACTGTATATTGTCTCATTAAAATTGTTAGATCTGAATTAGGATACTTCATGAGTTCTCGATCAGCTCGTTAAAGTTATTAGCTTGATAACTTCAAATCCAAAACTATCTCTGCCACAGACGATCGACACAATAGCTAATTTCATATAAATCTATCACCCGTTTTCTGGTTGTTGTTATTCAATAACCAATCGATCTGTTCCAACAGAGTTACGCGGACGAAGACCACGCCTTAGCAGGTGTGTTGGAGCACGCTTATCGTTCCATGGAGGACTTCCTCGCCGAGTGCCTCTCCCTGGACGCGTCCTAGTGCCTCAAGCCGAATGCTCCCTCGTTGTCTCTAGCTCGCCTACTTCCGACGCATCCAGGACGTACGTGGATGTTCGTCGAGAAGTCTCAGCGTTCAGGATTCGTCTGGTCCGAGTGGATCGCCGGATGCATCCGTACGGTCGATGTAACGATCGTTTCGCTTGGAAACGACATCGACAAAAGCGAATGTCTGAAGACACGTCACGTAACCGCGTCGAAGGATGAACAAACGAATCGGATTATCCTTCTGGACGCCAAGGATGCTTCGATCGGTAAAACAGAAGGTGAAAGATCGAAGGAAAGCAATGGACACAGAGGGACGAGGTAAAAAAAAAAAAGAGAAAAATAAAACACAACCTAGCGTTTGTATAAGTAAATATCGTTAATAACGTTGTATATCAAGCCGCCTGCATAAGCCTGCGGATAATTCCTCTTTGCTACGAAGAACACTTTGCTCTCTGGACAAGAACGCAACCCCGGACGGAAAATATCTAGCGATCGAACCTGCGAAACACGATCCAGAGTTCGTGTAATCTAGTTTTTAGAACGAACGCCAGTGTCGATACGACGGGAAACGAAAAGTTAGCCTCGAGATCACTCGAAGAGATCCCCGAAGAATTCCTACGATCCACGATCACTCGTGATTCTCGCGAGCTTGCAAGCTCGCCACAATTTTTCTATACAAAACCTCCGTACATCCGACAGGGACACTCGAAGACACGCTGATAAAGAGACAGAAAGAAAGAGAAACAATGGTAATGATGATGATAATGATGATGATGATCGAGAGCGCATCGAGCTTAGCGCGAGCGTGCAAGTTCGCGTCCCCCACGTTTTTTATATATACACAAAAGTTCACAAAATCGCTCGGATCGAGAATTTCTAGTTCGCTTGAAGAGGACGTAGAGGTTCGACGGGAAGCTTGCAAGCTCTCCACCTCGCTGGTTTCTACGATTAAATAGATGGAATTTCTAGAGTAACAAGGCTCGACTCGATCGGGAACGAGCTTTTTGGGGGAAGCTCCCGGGTCGCGCAAGCAGACTACTTTTTCCCCTGTTTACGGTGCCTCCCTAATCTCCGGGGGAACAAAAAAAAAAGAAACGAAAGGCTGGGCCACCGCCTTGCCGCGGCGGCATCACACGTCCAGGGGTATACAGAAATATTATACACCCGATTCACCTGTCACACCGTTAGAAAAACGAACGCTTAGTCCTTAAGTTTTGTGTTATGTACAGCTTTCGGCGCCTAGTCTCTATGTACCACGAACGTTTACGACACGCGTTAACGATAATGGCGAATGGATTTCTCTCCCAATCTGCCCCGCACCCAACTCGCGACACATCGTGTTCGATCCTTGAATATTTGTATATATTATACATACATATATATATATATATATATCTGATACGCGTCTGTGGAGAACGTCCCACGGCCGTAGGACGCGTTCCCTCGACGAGGTTCGCATGTGTTCCCGTTTGTCGTTGATCGTTTGTTGTACCTATATCGCTAAGGTGTACTATAAAATGGTAAAACCACAGGCACACACACACACACACACAGTTTCCAGGATAACTAACGTAAGAGGCGCGCGAGGCTTTAGGGTAACGCTCAGATTACACCGTATACTTTAGCTCGTTCACGCACCTCGTCGCGGGCAACGAAACGTTAAATATCGTATACACACACACCCGTTTTCTCGATCAACGTCGACCACTTTAGTGGGTCCTCAAATGGTTCCTGGACTTGGGGAGAGAAAGTTAGAGAGTCAGATCGTTCGGGAGCTTTCGGGATGAGTTCGTTCGGACATGTGGTTGATGTTTCTGGGAAGTGTGACTGTTCTGAGGTCTGTCGGACTAGCGAGGATTCTTGGTCCTTTCGCTGATGGATCTGGGCTGTTTATTATACAGGGTGAGCCAGTAACTCTGTTCACCTGGAATATCTCCGTTATTTTTGGAAATATGGGAAAAACTTTACTCACGATATTTATATGGGTCAGTTTGTTATACATGGTGGCCCATTATCTCTTCACCTGGAATATCTCCGTTATTTTTGGAGATATGGAAAGAGTTTTACCTGCGAAAATTGTATGTTACAGTTGCAGTAATAATTTTTTTTAGGTGCAGCGTTTTCGGAGTCTTCAAGGTTACCTCGATTTAAAAAGTATAGCATACCATTTGATGAAATGGAGATGACCTAATAAAATTAGTACTCGCATGTTATAGCTCCCATTGTACCATACAATTTTTGTAAGTAAAGGTTTTCCACATCTCCAAAAATAACGCAGATATTTCAGGTAAACAGGACCACCCTGTACAAATTAAGTGAAATTTGTTTTCTATATATTCACTTCACTCGAAAATGAAGAATTGAGCTCTTATTTGTAGTCGATAGCGACGATCTGGATAGGAAATTATAATTAAGATCACGAAATTTAACATAAAACTGTATTAACTTCTTAAACGTTAAAATTCTTGTTGACCATTTTAAAATCATCCTGAAATATGTAGCGATTGAGAGTCTATACAGCGAAAGGGTTAGATAGTTCGAAGGTTCCCTCGCCAGTCCGACAGACACGAGTCTCGAAACGAGAGGAGACAATGTTCAACGGTTGATCGTAGTAGGAGAGTCGCGCTCGAACGAAGAGAGTCGCACGTCGCCATAATCGCTGCCTGCCAAGCAGCCCTTACATGCCGACAATCAAGGCTAGTGCAACTAATCAAACGATAATAAATAGAAACGGAGAAGATGAAGAGATTACCTAATAATATTTAATGAGTCTTTAGATGAGTGATCGGTGGTGGTGTTCGTCCATGTCAGGACTGCGTCGAGGAACCTCGACGAGGAACGAAATACAAGGGAAATATAGAGTATAAAATAGGCAGAGAGACGGGGGAGGGTGAAAGAAGTATTTTCGAGTGTAATCCTCGTCGGGGATCATTTGCGCATGGATGAGAGTAGGCATGACAGGATCGATAGATCAAAATTACGCGCTTGATGTCGATTTCGTAGAGAGTGCAGCACGTGGCGAAGGAATTGCTGTCCAAACACACTTTTTGGTCAAGCAATTATTCAATTCTTATGAAGAAAATCAAGGAACAGCAAGAATTTTGGAATTTATAGGAGTAGTGTACTTGAAGCTTTGATGGTTTTCAGAGTTCCTACATCGTCCACTTAACACTTTACTCGCGGGAGGGTTTTTGTGTTTGGAAATATACAACTTCAAGTATTCTAAAAATGTTCAGAAATTACTACTTCACTTTTATTGGTCAAACTTTACCCATAGAAAAATCGATTTTTCCCTATTTTTTAGTATTTTAGTTCTTATTTAGGAAACACTTACTACTACGTCATCCGACAGCAAAGTATTAATATTCCACCTTGATTCAAAACCATTTCCAAAATCATATCGCAATTTCCTCGTCACGTGGGAGAGGACAGACTAGTAGTTGTTCCACTAAAAAAGTTCAATTCACGCAATCGTTGGAAAGTCGTCACCATTTTCCTGCATGAATTTTAATGGATTTCGAGGAATAACTACTCATTGTCGAATATAAGTGAAAGAAAAGGACAGCGTGAGAGAATGAAAAAGAAAGATCGTGCGCGCGCGAACGAGAGAGAGAAAGAAAGATAGAGCGAGTGAGCGAGAGCGAGATCACGAACGAGTGAATGGTAGAGCGTGTGTGTGCAATCGCAATCAATTATTAACTATAATAACGGCAGAAAGTGCGGCGAATTAACGTAGACATAGGTACGGGTCCCACGGACGGCAGGCAAGCAGACAAGGATCAACAAACGAACCGAAAATAAAAAAAAGCAAGCACGCGATAAAATTAACGCGGAACTTAATCGCCACAAAAAATGAAACCTTGTGGACATCCAGATTCAATAATTAATTAATTATTCACGCGGCTACTCGAGTGTTTCTTCGAGCATCGGGCCCGTGCGAACGAAACAAAAAAAAAAAAAGGAGAAAAAGAAATCTCGTTCAATGGAATTCGAGAAAATTCGAAAGAAAAACATAAACGAGATCCGCTCATCCAGACGGCGAACCGGAAATCGTCCGTCGACGTTCGACGATTTCGAGACGACGAAAAAACGAAATTGGGGTAGAAAAACAAGAGAAAAAAAAATGAAATGCTAACGAGCGTTTGTATAATCCGTTAAGGAGGGGGAGGAAAAAAAAAGAGTAATAATGATAAACGGTAACGTCTATTCGGAAATTATTTGGATAATCTGTGATACTCAGATTGACGGTTATTTATCGGTTATTTGTCGGATTTATTCGGAGAACCGTTTCGTGTCCGCGACACGGCGTTCCGCGCGTTTTTAACCGGATATGCGTATTAAGGAAATTATCGAAGTATTTAATTAGATAAGGTAAATCGGTAACGAAATTGCTCGAGCGACGTGGCCTCGATACCAAGTCCAAGGCTGTCAACGATAAATTATTAATCGTTATAAAGTTATTCACGTATTACTGTACACATAAAATTTCCTACAGGTTCAAACCTTTAAACCACCCTTTTTAATCATGTATCAATTACTCATTCGATTGTCTAAACTCCACCCAAAGTTCTGTTTTCGAATACTTCGTTTCCAAAGATGACTTGGTTTAGCCTTACACAGTGGACAGTATGTGTCATCACCAATATTAACCCTTTGAACTCCCCTCTAGAGATATTAAAAAGTATGGGGAATTAGTAAATTCCGATGAAGAATTCATTGAACATAATCTTGTACCAATTATCACTCAAACTTATAAATATTTAGACTTTGTAGACCTCTACCCCTCTTTCGAACCTAATTATACAATTAATCCCTTCATCGTAACAGAAGATAGAATAATTTCCTCACAATCAAATACACAATGGCAGTGTTGAAATGCAGTCCAAATCCAAGTGACTTCATACCTCGGTAAAACGAACCTTATTTAAAAAAAACTTATTACAATTTCTCTATCTTCCCTGCATTCTTCTCCGTCAGACAATAACCACAATCGAACGTTTCAAAAATGTCTCATTAAGACATATTCCTTGGACTTAGCATCGACAACGCGTGTCTGCTCGAACCACGATCTATCAAACCAGCTCGAAGCGACGTGCCCGAATGATCGATGATTCGGTGATCAGAGTAGAACGCGCAGACGAAAGCAGCGTTTTAGTCGGTGGAAGGGGGAACGTTTGCCCCCGACGACTCGTATTCGATTCCGCGGAACCCCGCGCGTTCCGACGATTGTTTTTTATATAAATGTTTTGGCCCCGGATCGTCCACCGCGGGTGCACGCGATCCGCCGCGAATTATCGTTCGGAAGAGAGGAAGAAAGAGAGAGAGAGAAAGAAAAAGAGAAATGCGTACTCCGAATAGTTTCTCGTGGGAGGGCCACAGAGCACGCGGAAACTGTTTCCACTCGGTTTTTTACGATATTCGCACGGACCTGGAGAACCGTACGTCCACGAAATCGGCAACAGTTTTTTAATAGTAGTAACATAAATTTCGTGTGGGGTAAAATTTGATCCACGTTAGCTTGTAAGTGTTAATTAAAGATTCGAGGCTTTCGCTATTTTTATTTAAATAATATAACCCTCTGTCATCGAGAAACGAGAAGAATTTATCCTGTAATATTCACTGAATGGAAGTTTCTGTTTTTACAAATTACACATGTATGCGACGTACAAATTAAATTTCCAGCCAACCACAGTTTCGTTTCTGATCGAGAAATGATTGTTACGATCCACTCGCGGGAGCCGATTTCGCGGATGTCGTTCATGTTGTATTCCACGTAACACCCACGAGATAATCATGTTACTAAGACTCTGCGTTTTTTAATATCAGCGAGGCTCGGCCCGTGACAACGGGCGAACAAAAAGTGTTTTCAATAAACTGTTACATTACCTGAAACGGTTGTTGATTCATTGCCACCCTGTAGATTCATCTTGACGTCGACGAGTGCACACCTTCAGACATATTATCCTATAAGCGACACGTTCGCTGCTGTCTTTCAATCGAGACGAGAAAATTTTAGGAACATACATATCTCGGTGATATAATTTGGTCCGATCGTGAAAATTATGTCGTTGCGAAGAAGACGAGGAAGGAAACGCTCGCGACGAACGTTGAACGTTCCCCAGACCAATAAACGGAAGTCTGTTCCGTCGTTCGCGGAACATCAGTAAAAAATAATGTTTACACGATTTCTTTGAATACCATGTAGATGGTTTTTAATGCAGGATATCGAGCAGTTTTTTGTCGATTCAAGGTTACACGATCATGTTTACGACACGAGATCGAAAAGCGTGCGAAGCCTCGCTTCGGATGTGGTTTTCACAGAATCCGCGGTTCTCTCGAGAAGATCGTCGGATAACAGTGTCGTCTGCTTGGGATCGTATCGAAAGATTCCAGAATTGGTGAATCTGGAGGACAATGGCGACAGTTACGAGGCCAAAGTGGTGAAACAAGAGGAAACGATGCCGCTGAGATCCAAGAAGGTAACTAAATTACACTTTATTATTCTTTCCTTGTACACGCAATGAGAAACTAAGAGGAGGATCAAACCTTTTAGTTGTTTACAGAGGAAAGACAGGAAAATAAAGAATCTGGTAAAATAATAAATTTCACCCTTTAACGTTTACTTAAAATTATTTAAGAAAGCACAGTTCTTTCAAATTTTTGACAACTAGATTAGTTGATTAGGAACACCACTCTCTGTGATCTAGATGTATTTATCGAAGGCAAAGAAGAAACAAGAAACAGAAAGCCTGGTCGATCGTGTTATATGTAATCGCCACCTTTGATTTTGCAGGGCAAGTAGGTAGCACTAAGAAATCTCCTCGAGAAAGAAGACAACCCTTCTATCTCCGCCTTACCCGTCCTCATTAGTTCGAGCTCCTTGAGAAACGCATCGTTCATATAAGGTCGACCCTTGATCGCGATCAATTTTGATAAATCGAATTCAGTTAGGGGAACAGTGCTCACACCCAAGGCGACCAATTCCGACGGATGTATCCCGAGCCATCGCACATTTGGACAGGCTAAACTCTCCTTCTCCTTGGATAAACTCGCCGATCCGAAACTACATCGAAAAAACAATAAAAAAATCTTATTTCTCCGTCCAACTTCGCATACATATTCATTCCGTTATCTTAGAATCGAATCTTGTAACAAATTATACTGGGAACTTCTTAAATATTTTAGTAATAAAATGGTAAATATCGTTATTTACTGAAATTCTGTCGATAAATGTTATCTTATCGATTGTTATCTGTCATCTATAATGGACAACGAAGTAATTGTACTTTAGAAAAGTATTTATTTCATCAACGATCCATTTACCGATAGACACACATGATGTCCACACCGAATGGATCCGCATCCACGATCGCGTAAACCGGAAGTGCCATTTTCTCCGACAGTAATTTCACGAACATTCTCGTGGCCACATCTGGATACCCTTTACCCGTCACTAAAATGCAATTCAACAAGCTAGTGCAGTCCTCTTCCAATAACTTTTGGAAAACCGCGTCCTTCTCGACGACCAGTGCCATTTTGGCCGTTGTCCGAATGGAGATCACGTTCGACGCGATGTGCGGAATAAGGGCCCCTCCAGGCGCGGTGCAATCGATGATTCGTTTGTCGGCCAAAGTGAGCGTTAATTCACCGGCTGCTAATCCCTTTGAGGTGGGTAGGAGATCTAGGCGATTAATTGTTAGTGTGAAGGATTATCGAGAGCACTTCGCGTTGTTGTTAAGTGAATCGAATGCTGAACGCCACTATCCTCGTGTTTGACTGTTGATTGTAAGTACTGGCTATAGGGCAGTGATGGGCAACTCAACGCCTGCCAAATTAACTAGCGGGCAACAACGTGCAGCATGCGGGCATATGGCAGTGATGGGTGAAATGTGCAAATGAGAGCACGTATCTATCATTTTCTTCACACACAAATATGTCGTGAATCACGACTCGTGACTCGTGATGTGTCCTGCTTCGCAAACCCTCCACAGGAGTCCGACATCTATCGTATATCCCCAAGAATGAAAATTTCGACGACAAATGTATGAAACTATTCCATATGAAGCTTTGAACATCGTACGGAAGATTTACAAGTTACGGAAGAGGGAATTAGTTTTATTGTTATAAGTCTGAATAATATATAAGCCATGTTTTACTGAATTTATGCACGTATTGTTACGAATATGCCCGAGCGGGCTCGGTTGCCCATCACTGCTATAGGGGATGGTCAGCAAGAAACAGACCTTAGTACCTTGTATCTATTGCTTTAGTTCTTACTGAGTTGACTTTATAAAGAAGAAAGTATCACAACGGGAAATAAACAATTGAAGAGAAGGGACAAATGAAATCTATGGTCTTATGATTATATATTTTTAATATTACTAATGTGACAGTGGTTTTAAATGCCACAATATATTGTAATAGTTTGGAATAAGACGAACACGGTCATAAGTAACAGTTGTAAGTTTCTGAGATATCAGCTCAACAATGGATTTTAAGCCTGTTTCTAGCAGAACATTCGGCACAGTATAACACGACTGATGATTGTTGGTTTAATTCAGTGAGTATGATCTAAATTTTTATCTGATTCAAGTTATTTCTTGTCGCACAATTAGTAGTAAAGATATGGATACATGTAGATGATTAAAGAAGGAAGAACAGAAACAGACTTACTCAGCTCCCAAGGAGCGCAATTCAGAAGATTAGCCACGTGGTTCACAGCTAGGTCTACTTGTCTCTGTTCCGGTACTAAATTCGAGGTCTTCTCGTTTTTTAGATCGTAGTAAAGCGATCGTCTCGTTATTGTGGTATTTGTGATTAACAAACGATGAGCCGCGGCCATTACGGTCATCATTAATGCAAATTTGTCTTTGCTTCTCTTCCTGGCGAAATTGATAACAGTCTTTTTGTCACTTTGGTAACTCTCTCCGTTGATTTCGTTAGATTCTTCAGGGAATTGTGATTCATCGTCGTTTTCTTCCATTATTTGTTGCGTGCCCGTTAAAGTGTAAGGGTGCGAGGACGAATACGACATTTGAGGCAAACGACCGGAACACAATTGTTGGATTATGCATGAAGTCACGGTTTCAATACGCGCTATTAATTCCTCCCTAAATGTGACGAACAATTGGGTTTTTTTAGCTTCTTGAATTATATTACTATTCTGTTTAAATGTAGGAAATTTGATTTGGTAGGTATTCACCTGGATTCTGTGTTATCCACTACAGGTATATCGATCTTTCTCTCTTTCAAACTTTCTGTTTGACTGTCGGTAAGAGAGAAACTTTCATTGCTTAGATATCTGTTAATATTCGACATTTTGCCTAAAATTTGAATATAAATTTTGTAAGTTCCATTCAGTCCAGTTGGCTTAAATATTCTAACTGCATAAACATCGTATATTTCTATATTAACTGTAGTTGTCTGTTTCGGAAGGATTCTAAAAAAACCGCTGTCTACGACTTTTAATCTTGGGGTATATAATATTTGGAAACGCTACTATGACCAACTAGGTACAGAATATTCCTACCATCACAGACAAGATATAAAATAGACCTGACATCGAATGCAACTTTCTGTCACATGCTTCAGGGGCTCTGGAGCCCCGTTACCATTTCAGTGTCAATATACGACGTTACCGATAAAGCACGAAATCTGAATGTTATCACAGACGAGACATAGAATAGACATAACATGCAATGTACGTTCAGGGTGTTAAGAAATTATATAAATATATAAGGAGTATTTAAGGCAATTGTTGTGAAATTTATACAATTTTTTTACGACTTTTTCAATAAAAAACAGTCAAATCACACATATGCGTTATTCATTAATCTCAACACTATCTCCACTCCTGTTCCAAATTCCAATTTACGAAAAAATAACAAGAAACAATAAATAATAGCAAAATAATACGTTCTAAGAATTAAAAAAAAAGCGCGGGAAACCAGTCAAAACTGACACGTGGCGCTATCTAATAGTGATTTCGGCAACTAGAGTAAGAAGGTCTGGATTTAGTTTCGAATTCCGACACTAGGTCCTTTTTTGAATTTTAAAAATGGTACAACTGTCGAATTCGAACTGACACTTGTCCGTTCTTCCGTGAACACATTGCATAATACGTCGCCTATCATCACATTAATGAATCATCAGGATTACCACCCATGTAGAGTCCGGAAATTTTAGAAGGTTTTACAATCCAAACTCAATATTAACTAAGCATGCATTAAACAGAATCCTCTAAATATGCTGGACAAGTAAAATTAACAAATCATCCTCATGTTTAAAGTAAATGACTCGTCAGACTTAGGCTCTAACTCCGACTTACCCTTAGTATCAATAAATATAATCAGACAAAGAAGATATAATCTGATAATTAAAGCATTCATAATCTATTTTTCCAATACACTCGATATACCACAACGCCTAGTCCTTACTGACTGCAATAAACTACTATGAAATGATCATTACGGTATAACGAACCAGGAAAGTTGTTATCAAACTCCGAAGCCATTAAACAATGAAGAAAACAAGGGGGTCGAAGAGTCAAAAGGTCTAGTAGGAAGGATCCCCTGGTCGGTTTTCTGCACCTCCGAGCGGAACCGCGCCAGATAAAAATCTATCACCTATCCGAACGTAACATTCTCACAGCAATAAACATATTAAGCTCTTCGCCGCGACGGGAGAAGTATTGATCGGGGTCTCGTTGCTCGTCGTGGCGGACGATCGACAACGATTCCACCGTCGGGGAACGACATTCGTATCGAGTAGCGAATCTCAAGTGTGCCTGGACACCCCGCTGCGCATTTGTGACGCGGCGGCCATTGAACGCAGCGCTACCGGAGTGCACTAAAAGACACTTCAGGGCTTCATTGTGCCCCGCGCGAAACACAGAGGCCCGACTGCAAAACGTCCGATTGTAACGAAATTTCGTCGGACCTCTACGACCCGGGGCTTCGATAAACAAATTTTTTCGGGTTCCTGGTCCTGGTGGGAGAAATCGATTTTATAGTATTCGAAGGATTATGATTACGAAGAACAGTTTTTTTTTAATATATTGGAGACTGGCGGAAAGACTGATGATAATTATGCAAAATGACATCGTTTAAAGTAATTTATAAAGACAAACATAAAGGTAGGAATTTTTTGGTTCCCTTAAGTATCTTATTGGATTAAGAATAAAACAGAAAATTTTTTACATTTGATGAAAGTTCTGTCTTTTATTGTATATCTCAGAGCCCTATAGACGATAGATGCATAAAATCCGCAGTATACTGACGACATCATCAGTGGACAGTTTTAAATCAGTTGAGAATGTTTTAATAATCATAGAAATGATTAGTGTTAGATAATGTGATCAGTAAACATGGCTTTGGAGACGAAGATCAGACGTAACTGATCTTCTGAAGCAATATATTCCTTATATTTGTTGCTTCTACTGTATATACTTTATTCGATACATCCTTCACTTGTCAGACAAGGTGTAGAAGATAAAACATGTTATATTTGAATGTATAAAATATTCTAAAGCTTGTCTATAGAGGAATATTAGATATAAACAAAAATTGTAAGCATTCGAGACTTACTCTGATACTTTAAACAGAAAATACAGAAGTCTTCTCGTTAGAATACTATAGTGCATAGTAATGAACAATATTTTACCTATTTGCATGATCGTTACGTAAATAGAAAGTTGGCTCTACCTTTTTGGGGGGTTGCGGTATTCACGTTTTGGTCATTGGACAGTTTTCATCCGCAGATGTAACGATAAATTTTCTTGGCCAGAGGACAACGCAGATTTCCGTGTATACGTTTCCAAAACTGACTACTCGAAGGGACAATGAATACTAACGAGCGCCGATGGACGCTTGCGACGCGTGCCACAACATTTTAGGGTCACCGGAACCACCCCTCCGCAGTGATCCCTACCCCCTCTGACCTCGTGAACAGAAAATTTATGGTCTGCTCGCGTGATATCGCAAAAAATTGTATTCATTACTTCCGTAAGTTAGCATACATTGACTCTGTCGCGGAGCATTAAGTCTCTATTTAAATCAGTCACGTTTACAGTACAGACTTTGCATTAAAGAACACACAGAAGCACAGTCAACATGAGAATATTTTATATTATTAGCATTATAATATTATTTTAATGTAATAATCCGTCCATCATTTTCCCAACTTAATTTGTTTCTCGGTATCAAATAGACCACGTGGTAAAAATTATTACAACGAAGTGATAAATAGTTAAATTTGCAAATTCTTTAAGGTAAAAATCACAAAGCCTCAGCTAAATTTAATTCCAAATGACAAAATAACGTAATTTCGTAAGAGAAAACTAACACAAGGGACGGATGAGGGTTAATATATTATATATTATTAGTTTCTTATTATTGAAACTCACATACCTACCAACCTAACGAAATGAGAATAAATAAAACTAAGAGTTCAGTGGGATAGTCGATTACCCCTTTATACATTGTAAGGTTAATCGTGTACAATAGTATTTGTCTTCCACGATATTATACCTATTTTCAAATGATTCTATAAAGTACCTACTGATGCATTCACAACTATAATTTCCTTTCGTAAAAAACTAACAAAAAATGCTTACCCCTCCACCCAAGAAAATTCAATTAGCCTCTGCATTTCTAATTTTAAAAAATCAGCAAAAAATCGTCGTGAAAATCCGAGGCAAGAATCAATTTTTTCTTTCGCTCGTTGGTCCCGGCGTGATTGCATACATTGCGGTTCGTTCCGAATCGTTTTCCGTTCGAGGAGTGTTAGGAGGCTGCTTATCCGCGCAAACGAGCAGAAGCGTAGCCCGTCCGCGTCTTGAAAGGCCAGAGGGGGCCTCTTTGGCCGTGTGTATAAAGGGATTATTCACGACAAAATAATACAAGAACGCCGCGCGCTCGGTTTCGCATTAAAGACACTCCAAGATTGCTCCTCTACAAAAGGAAGGGGGATAGTGTTACATTGTGCGACGAGTACGTACGAGAAACACCCCACGAGAATACGCGCCCTCGAGATCCTCAAATGGCCCGTATACACGGCCTCGTCCTCCTCAAAAAACTATCGGTTGTGTCGGCGGTCGGAAAGATCATCGAGAAAACTCTCTCGATCGGCCTAATCTGCGCGTTCACACGCGAAATCGCGTGTATAACACGATTCCCCTGGACGAGAATCGATAATCTTCTATATATTTCCTCGATCAGAAAGGGAATTAAAGATAGGACGCGATTCTTCGTGGCGTCGTCGTCCTTTGGATTACGGTTGGCCCCTCGAAGCCAGTTCAAAGTGGGTGGAATTTTTCTTTCTTTCTCTGTACGGCGAACGGTTTTGCGGGGATTTTCGGCGGAGAATTTTATTCGTTTCCGGTACAAGGGGATGGGGGAAGAATCGTAACACGATCCACGGGAGTATTTTCCATATCGAGGATAATCACGCGGTTCTCTGTGGTACCTTTTAAAAGGTAAAATCCCTTCGAGCAAGGCCGATTTACTGGAATAGGGGAATCGAATGGTTCGGCCGACTTATGTATATTTCGTATTCAAACGTCCACCTCGCATGATCGAACGGCCGTGAATTGTCCGTGTGTACCTGTTCCGATTCGGTCTTGAATGTCTCCGATTTGTCAGATCCGTCAAAAGTTTCTTGGAGTGTTCACGTGTGCGCCCACGAGGCTCATTCGACAATCGACTGTGACGCAGAGGAACTAAAATATTTCAAGTTACACGCGCTTGACAGGTACAGGGAACACGGTCGAATACATTTCCGAGGATCTGTGGATCGTACGGTTCGAAGTTTGCCTCTGCTTTGAATGTAACAAATGATTCGGGAGAAATTCATTTTTACTAAGACGACTCCGTTAATTCTGTAGATTTGATTTTTAAACAAAAGGGTATAATCTTCAGATTCTTTATACCTTTAATGTTCAAAGAGTGTACCCAACTCTTCGATAGTGCTTTCATTTTAAATGTTTAACGCTGTATTCGTTTTATCTTCAACTTCCAGCATTGGAGCTGATCCTGGAAAAACATTTTTCCTCAAAGAGGGTTGAAATGTTTATGATGATACAAACACGATAATTCTTAAAATCAGATTATAGGATTTCGTTTAAGGGTAAATAGTTAATTAGGAACGTAGGATGAATAATAGTTAGTAAGTAGACAAAGAATGTATCTGGAGTGTGTAAAATAAATAAGATAAATAAGATTAATTATTTTTACTATAAGATTTGTTTGAAAATGATTTTAAAAAAATGGAATTGCAAACGACAATTAAAATATGTTTCTTTCATTTCCCCTTTGTATTTCCTCCTCCTTGATATGCACAGGTTCTCCTGTTCCCAACAATACAAGTTTCTCGACATCGAAAAAAAATAGAAGAATCGGTTCTGTTACAAATTCACGAACAATTTCCTCGCGTCAGCGAACAACGTCAATCGACAAAAGGGCCGAAAAGGAACACCTTCCTCCGGCTTGGTGCCCACCCATCTGCATTTCTGTACCCCCAAAGTCCGTACGTTAACCAACCCCCCATCTAGCTCCTTCCAGCGCAACCCCCACTGTGTGGACAAATTCGATGTTATCTATTTTCACTTTAAGAGCACACAGAGTGAACACTGCTTACCGGGGCGAAGTGATGTAGATCCGATCTGAGCTGAATATGTACACTCGACGTGTCGGTTACACAAACCGCTCGATCACAAGATATCGATCGGTTTAATCGACGTTTAGCGGTGATCGGCCCATTTTTACGGAGACTCGTGTCCCTGTAAATGTCGAATGGAGTATTTTCTGTCGGGACCTGTTGACCACGGATATCGATTACGAGATTGTACCCCCTTGGTAAACTGAATAATAATTCTTTAGACTGTACCATGATTTTCTGTAAAATTTTCGTAGAGAATTCAATGGATCTGGGTTTCTAACAAACTTATTCGAAGTAGGAATGTAACTTAACATAACAAAAATTTGTATGCAAGCGAATAATTATAGCAAATTAAAGTATTTAAAACTAAACTATTTAAAGCAAAGTATTTAAAATTACACTCTATCTTGAATTAGAACGTGCTAAATTATAACTAATTATTCATATATATGCTTTACACACGTAACTTTACAAGTCTGTCACTTACGTAATACTTTTGTAATTCCCTGGACTTCTCCCGTGGATAAATAAATTATTTAAATTCACACAGACAGCTTCATTCATTTGACCGATTATAATCGGCTTAATCCGCCAAACAGACTTTATAACCGATCAAACGTCACGACCCCGCATAAGAAATTTTCCCCAAGATCAGACAAATCGAGGAATCCTAAAAAATCGCCAGAAAAAAAAGAACGATCTTCTTACCGAAGCAAAGCACAGTACGAAGATCAGACAGATCGAGGAATCTTAAAAATCACCAGCAAAGAACCAGAACGATCTTATTCCCAAACCAAAACGCAATTCAATGTTTTCAAGATCAAGCAATCCTTCGAGTGATCGATCGAACGTGTCCACGGGCAAAAAACGCGATCGACGGAATCTGATGTCGCGCCTACGCGTGTCAACCCGCGAAATCCGTTGGCGTCAAAAGGGTGCCGCCGTTCGGTGGATCGTTGAGATCTCTCTATCCTATGCCGCAAAAAGCAGCGAGACGAGTGGTACGACGCCGACCTTCTATCCCTGAGCATCAGAAGCGTGTCGGAAAATAACAGGTTGCCGGCCCCCATTTAATTGGCAGTCGATCGGGACCAGTTCGTCTGGTATAACTGACCTACACTTAAGAAAACCGGGCACGGCCCGGGGGCCGGGTTCCCCCTCCACGCCGCGGAAGCCAAGAGAACCCAGCCGCGACGGGGCCGAAACCGAGGCGAGCGTGCGTATCGCGATCGAGGCGACAAGTTTATTATACAGAGAGATTTTATTATAACATCCCATCGAACCCGGCCACGGGCTAAGTGTCGTCGAACTCTCTCATCTATCCCCTTCTTCTTCCTTACTACGTATTGTTCCTCGTGTTACTTCTCGATTCTACTTTCGTTTTCCTCTCTCGTTCTCTCCGAGTCGTTCCTGCCATTCGTTTTCTTTCCCTTCCAGCTTCCTTTCATCGCGTTTCTTTTATCGAACGGAGATCCTTGAGAAAATATTTGACGTGCAACGAGACCTGCTCGTTCCCCACCTTCTACCCCCCCCCCCTCCCTATGTTTCTTCGTTCCACCGTCGGCTGGAGATCTTACTTAGCCGAAGCTCGGACTGTTATTAAGGAGTCCAGGACTTAAAGGGAGCCGCAGAGTAGTCGTTAAGTGATTACGCCCGAAAGATAAATCAAATTGCCGTGAATTATTCGTGTAACCCATCGCGGCTTATCGGGTGCAAACGCGCCACGGTCCTCGGCCTCTGTACGCGCACAGAGCCACGGCGATCGAGACGAGGGGATACATACGTAGAACTGGTATATTCGATCCGTTTGACGCGGTCTGCCCAGAGGTGTTTCGCTGCTGGCTGACTTCTGTTTCGCGGAGTTTTGATGGTGATTGACTCGTTTCGCGATCGCTTCGTTAATAATCGGTTTTTGCGGTCAAGGACGAAGGGTCGTGAACGAAATTATGGGAAATAGGGACCAAAGGGTATCCGAATAATAACGTCAATTCAGAGACGGGCAAAATAATTGTCTAGATAAAAAGTTTCGAATAACGAATAAAAGATAAAAAATATATTTCGTCATTCTTAATTGTTTAAACGTGGAAATTTCACTTTTTATAATAAAATAATACTTCTTTTGAATGGATCGACATTTGTCGAACAATAATTTAATCTCATTAATTATTCGAATAAAATTCTGCCCAACTCTGCGTCAATTAGTATAGACTGAACTATGAAATATTTTTGCATAGAAGTTTATACCGACAAGATTGAAATTTTCATTGAAAACATGTCAATTCTTCAGGAGTAATGTCGATAACTGTTTGAGTATAAGAGATAGAATCCTGGGAGAATGTTCAGTCGAGCTGTATATTTGGATGACAGTGTTTCTATCCCATAGAAAGTCAGAAACGATGGAATATAATAGTGTCCCGGAAGAAAAAAAAAAGAGATTAATTCAAGGAGTCGGTGACTATTGAACGTTCGAGACTCACCGTTTAAAATGACAGACTTTCCCAAGCCCATGATTCTCGTCGAGCACTCTTCTCGTAACACCCTCTTCGCAGTGTGCGAACGTAGCGCGGTCGCTACAATAACCCCGCTCGATCCCCCAAAAACTGAGCTCGAGAGCACCCCGTGATAAGTGCTCTCGATGATTTCATCGGTGTGTGTGTGTACGTATGTCGAGGAATTTGGGAAAGTCCCGATCGTCAGAGTCGAAAAGTTACAGAGTGAAGAGGTGACTTTCCTAACATTGATTCTGTTTATTGTAATAAGATTAAACTTGCACGAAAACTTCAATTAACCCTCTAATTGTAAAGTCCAGGTCGTATACGACCCAAATTATAGTCCATCTTGTGCTATCCCAACTACGTTTTTTTATTTTTTTGTGCTTATTCTCGTTTTAAAATATTCTTTATTATTTAGTAAATATTTAATACTTACATTATTATACGTTATACAACTCAATTATTATTAAAACTTTCTTCACCCTTCTGAAAATAGCAAAAAGAGCTCGAGGGGATTCGAACCCAGCTTACGAAGTACGTCCTTAAAACCCACCTTACCATTCAAGGGTTAACAGTGAAAATTCCCACAAAAATAATTACTATGCATAAATAAACACCGTACTTCGTCGTTTTTATGCACACTCACCATAAAGTGAATATGGACACTAAGTTCAGTACTCCCCTGTTAAATTATCGACTCGATTCCCTTAGGTTGCTATACATCAAATTACACCAACTCTCTAAGTATCCTAGCAAAAGTAAATTGCAAGAATTTCCAAATAATTGACTAGAAAAATAAGGGGTCATCGTACCTGTCCGTGCAATCGGTTCATCCTCCCAGCTAATGACGGTACCACAGACCGCACGACGTCTCGAAATTATTCCACGCTATTTTTAAATCGTGGAAAAAGAACAGAGGTGACATACGTAACGAAGTGCAACTATTCTAAGAAACGTCTCTCGCTATCTATCGAACATTTTATTTATTCCTACACGTATGACAAATTTTTCAGACAGCCTGTGTGTAAATGGAAGAGGACTATCGAAAAAAGAAAATCATTCGCGAGGATATAAGTTTGTTATTGCAATCACCATTGTCATTGATATATTGTCTATCATACTACGCAGATTGCTTACACATAATAAATTACAGCAGTGGTTCAACCTAGGCGATGGTCCATATTCGAAAACATTCCCCTGCGTCTTTCAGAAATCGTAACGGAAATTGTCTCGTAGAGCACCGCGAAGGCCTTGGCTCCGGTCGTTTGTTTATGTTGCAATGCTTTCAAATTGCTCGATTCCGACGACCGATCATCAACCGCGATAAACCGGCGCGTTTATAAAATACCTTCTTGAATTATTTAACAACCAGGGCCTCGCGTGTATACAGGCGTCACTGAATTGAACGTCATCTCATTATCAGCGATGGACCTGGAGGCGATAGAGCCGAAGGCTTCGCGGCAATCTGTGCTAATTCTACTGATCGAATCAATCTTAATTTCATGAAGTACGGCTAATTGACAATTAACCGTGATTAGGGAATATTAAACGAACTATGGTTTATCATGAACAGTTTATGGATTTGACCCTGGTGATTCGTGTACGATTAAGATTTTCCAGATCCATATTTTAAGATATTCCAAGTCAGCGATCACTGTGACAGCTCACTTCCTCGATAATTTTTCCCCTTTCAAACCGACGATGGGAACGAGCATTGATCATCGTCGATACGTAAATTATGCGATAAAAGTTACCATTTCCCTGCACTCTTTCGTTATCCATTTTCGCGTTCGCGAGAACCGCAAACCGCTTTGTTTTTCATATCTCGATTCCATATATTTCAATGGCATTACTCGCTCTGTTTTTCATCTGTTCGATTACATATATTTCAATGGCATTACTCGGGGAATTCAATAGATACAGAGACTGTCGAACGAATCAATACCTTGATATCGGAACATTTTTATAATATCGTTTGTTAAAATGGTATCTGAGATTAGAGAAATAATATCATTAATAGATTGCGAATCTTTATGCGAGTATCAATATTTAAAGATTTATTTACGAATACTGGAAACAAACAGAAATTTCTTTAATGCTTTGAGAGTTCCATCAGGTAACACGGAAAATGAAAACCGTACTAAAATTAATTGAACTTCTTAATAATACTGAATTGCAGACAATCGGATACGCTGTAAGTGCATAAAATTCGCAGTCCTATCATTACTTACGGTCATTGGTATATTATACAAGACGACTATATTCTACCTCTGAATAATTTGTTCAAACCACCTTTTCAGCAATATTTCAGTTCTAGTCCGATTTACCGCAATACAAGACATTATCGATGGAAATACCTGATAAGCGGAACAATAACTTCGAGGAAAGGAAGAATAATGCCTATCTAGACCGATCAAAAATGAAACAGAAGCTTTTATCTTTCTGTCGAGGATTCTGTCGGAAGTTCTGTTCCGTCACAAAGACACCCTGAACTTGTCGCACTCTTGTATGCACCATAAATGCATATAATTTTGGAACGAACTTATGAATGGAGGCGAAATCGTGACGCTCGGCACGCTACGTCCTTGGACCAAACGTAACGTTCTCATGGTAACGGAGAGTGTGAGAGAGAAAGAGGGGCTCGGTACTAAAAATTGTTCGGCGCGTGTCGCGTGACTGTGCGGTTTGCAGCTGCCAGGCGGATTTTTTCTGCGAATTTTTCGCGATTCCGAGGCGAGCAGATGCGTCCTGTGCCACGGAGATGCGCGATACTTTCCCCGCGTTATTCTCCCTCTTCTTTCTCGTCTTGCTCGCTCGTTCACTCGCTACCCGCCCAGAACGATTGCACCGGTGCCTCTCGATCGATCGATCCTCGCCGTGGCGACCTTTGACTTCGCGGAGCAGTTCGCGCGCGATTATCCTGCCACCATCATTTTTACACCTCTGGCCTCCTCCCCCTCTGTCGAGCTGAATCGATGGTTCCTTTACGCCCTATACTCGAGTTCACGATTAACTGATCCTGGTCCGTTCGAGGACTCGTTGAGATCTTGAAGAAAAATAGATATAGAGGCTGGAGAGACAGAATGTAAATGTAAATGGAAGAAATTGAAATTTAAACATTTCTAGGTCAATATGATTTTGACCTAATCTAGTTCAGTGCCAAATTATTTTTTGAACAAAATTTTTAAATTGAATTGCAAAAAAGGAAATAGAAAAGAAGAAATAGATATACAGTATACTATTAAATTTATTTCCGTTTATTCGGACACGTTTCCGTCCTCCGGAGATGGAACTTCATGAACTCTTGAAATTAATTTCCAGGCATTTGAATCTAGTAGCATTTTAAAGTAAAAAGCAGTGGGATATTTCATCTGGACTAGGAGATACTAAAGATTCCCAGAAAATACAATTTACCCATTTTCATTCCTTTAGGGGATGAATTACGAAAAATCCTTTCTTAGTGGATGACCTCGTCCTAAGGGGAAGCTACCTCTAAAATTTCCTAGGTTAAGCGGTATGAGCTGGGCGTTGATAAGTCAGCCAGTCAGTCAGGACTTTTTCTTTTATATTTATAAATTATTACACATTTCTGTGAGATATTTTTCTTCGTACTGGCAAGCCAATAAAGATAATTCTATTAGATCATCGAAATTCTTTAGTAAACACACCAGTCGGAAGGATTAATTAGGTCGATACGAGTAATTACATCGAAATGTAATCCGAGAGGGCGAAGATTTCCATGAGGAGTAAATTGCAGTTCAGGCCCCCACGACACTTCCTTATTTTTGCGACGTCGATAGGAAGGGAGCACAGATTAGGGTTCCGGTTAGCGGTCAATTCGGGGTGCGCAATAATTAAGCGTCGTGCGGAAGGGAATCCACCGGATCCTTCATCCTTAAGGGCGGTCTTTATCGTGGCTTAAGTGGGGGGATTAACCATGAAGAACGAAAAGCCATTGGCTGACCCTGAGGATCATTGGCGCCTCGATAAGAGGTGAACGGTCCCCCCCCCCCCAGATAAGACCGGGGCGAGGAGAGTTTCGTGCCGTTGATCGCCCTTTACGATATTACGATAATGAAACTGCGAGGATTATTTGGAGACACCACTTCGTCGAACGATAGGCGTTAAGAAAGTATTCGATTGATGCAAAAGAAACGACTAACTGAAGCAATCGCGCTGTCTACTTATCGATACCGGTTACTCATACGTATATTCAAGGTTCGATACCTGAAAACGCGTGGGATCCTTGTTTCGTAAGCACAATTTTTCTATCAACATTGACGGTTTATATCTCCTATCATCCTTGATGTTCAGTTCCCTTATAGAGTAACTTGTCGATATTACAGAACGCTATAATCCCTTCACTAAGAGATAAAAGAAATCATATCTTCAACTGTCCGAAGAACCAACTATAATATCCAGCTGAAACCGTCAGTCCATAATCGCACCCACTGAAAAACACATCGCTCAAATCGAATGTTCTCCAACGGACGCTTCTCACAAAAACCAGATTTCTCCCGAATCAAGAGAGAACGCAAAAAGGAAACCGAATCGCATCCCGTCCGCCAAGGACTCAATATAAATCAGTCCACGGGTCTGTCTGTCGTATCTGCGGAGGCGCGATCCTTTCTGTTTGTTGGTTTTTCGAGAGAGCTCGTCCCGTTGCACGCGGGGCTTATTGTTCGTAAACATATGTTCCCGTGGGCGTGCTGGAAGAGCCGCGACACGAGTGGAACAGGGGAAGATAGTGAGTTGAACAGGGATGGGAAGGGCAGACCGAAGGAAAACGGATGGACGAGCAGCAGACAGCCAGTCTGGCATCACCTGGACGTGGAGAGCACGCGCCTTTCGATCCTGCGACAGGGTGGGAAGGACACCGCAGCATGGATATATCGATGCAACGGCGCGTATTGTCCTCGTGCCCGCCGCTGTTATGCTCGCCACGCCATAATGCGATCATGTAACGTCGCGTAACGACGACGGGCCCTGCCTACAATGGGCCTTGACCTGCCACCACCCCCCCCCAATGGAAACCCTTTTCGCGAGCAATGAAAATCCTTTTAGGATCATCGATACCGAAAACCGAACTCGACGGTTCACTGGACAAAAGAAGACTATTCTGAGAGCAGTCGCGGCGTGTCCGTTCGCAATTAAAATTACCCGAGGGAACGGTCGAGGTAAGGCTGAACAACGCGTGGTGATTTGGATCTGTAGGCCCTGAATCGTACGCTGACGGGTTTGGTGGGACCGTGGCGAATTGAAGGGGGGATCGATAGGCTGAGGTTGCGAATTTCGTTATGTAATTCGGTTGTATCGTTACGTTCGGTTTCTTCTGCGGAATATTCGATATTAAAAGTATCGATCGAACTGTTCGAAATTCAGGTTCTTAGATCGTGATTGTACATCCGCCGTGTCGTTACGTTTAAAGATCGCCCTTAACGAGACCTACAAGCCGCTTTCTGTTCTCTATTAAATCTTTGATGGGGCAGGACTTATAGGACATGGCTCTCGAGAGGAACTGCAAGGTCCTGTTAATAAAGGACCAGTTAATAAATAACGAATCGAAGGACTTACGCGGTGTCCTTGGTCACGTTGGAAGGTGTTCGTCTCGTCTGTGCACCGTGAATCGTAAAGATGATCGCACGTTTATACTACTTTCGTAAGACAGGATTCACGAGCGAATGAAAGTGTCCAGTGGGAACGGGACTGAAGAATCATCGATGTGATTGAACTTCAGAATTTCCACCAAACGGATGTAGATCTCTTACTTCTCGACCTAAAATGCTAATTTTGTAACTTCGATTGATGCAGTTCTTGTTTCTGAATTTTAATGAAGACTTTTTGTTTTTATTCACGTTAATGGGGATATCCAGAGTCTTATCTTTGCAACAACCTGTCAAGTCTTGTTAGTTGATCCTATCTCTGAAACGAAACCAATCGAAGAAGAAAATAAGAAGTGGACACAAGTATCGAGTATTTCGCGAATAAAGTCAAAGGAAAGAAATACCACAAAGTAAGAGCAAAAGGATCGCGTTAAATACGCGCCGGTTAGCCTTCGCCACGCGTATACACGGTTTTTATTACATCCTTGACTATTTTTACCGTCGCGAAGTTAGTAGTACCGGGCGCGGCGCGGAACGAAAGAAGACGGATGATTAAGTGGACGAAAATGCACTAACCTGGCGCGAAACGGTGGCCCAGGCTGGTCCCTGTGGTGGCGACACGTATTCGGAGAGATCGTAATATTCGCTGGTAAGAAACATCGGCCAGACAATTACCGTCCATTACAAAGACTCACGCGATCAAGGAGCAGGAAAATACGAAGCTTGCCACGACGATGTTCGACCATTAGCGGGTCCAGTCGAAGTTTTTAACATTCTTCGGACGAGAACGGTGTGTAAGCACCGGATAAATGTACGTCGACACAGAGTTCCCTTGGTTCGTTCAACATTAAACATATACCCTTACTACGTGGCATGACTATAAAATCGTCCTAAAAATTCTAATTTTTATGTATTGCGCTTAAAATAGAAACGAACCGAGTATGCCGTGACTGAAATTGTGTTGAGAAATAATGTTCGTCCAGAAAAGGATAGATAGTATTTCCTAAAAAAAATTGGTTCGTTTTTATTTTAACCACGATAGGATAAAGATTGAAAATTTTAGGGTGGTTTTATAGCTATGCCATGGGTGCATTTATTAACACTTTAAATAATCTTAAATTTCGATGTATAAAATATTCGTTCGAGGGAATTACTTTGAAACTTTGACGCCTGATTTTTGGCCCTTTTAACCTAAGGGAACTAGTCTATGATTGGATATTGCATATCATGATGTCTAAGGATTCGTATAATTCTAATTCTAAGCAAGTAACTGGCCCAACTAAGTGGCCCTTGTGCAGATAGAAAAACCCATGCCTTAAATCCCTCTATACACAGATTCGACAAATTGTTTCAATAAACCAAGCAGTAAACTCGATCGTTCAATATGCCTACACAATAAACATGCAATTGCCTTGAGTGCTGGTTTAACTCTTTGCGATCGGCACATTTCTCTGATAGCTCTACCAACTAATCGGAGCAGGTAATAAATATTTATAACACCTCTCGGTCATAAAACAACACATCTACTATGGCGGCACCAATCGCAAAGGTTTAATACTGATTGAAAAGGAAGCAATATAAGGTGTGTAGGAGCCAAACTGGCAGCGAAAGTGTTAACTCCTGATCGAAGATCGACAGAATCCTCGATATCGAAACAACCCAACAGGAATCTTCGAAACCCCAGGTTCCCGTTAGCCCCGTTCCAAGAACCACCAAAGTAACCCGAATACCCAACGAAGAGGAAACTGGACCAATCGAACAGTGGCACTTGTCGCGAAACTGGTCCCGGAATCGCACCTTGCAACGATCCCAAGAATCCTCCATCGGAAGGAAGACTGGCCGATCGAAAGACAGACAGAGAGGGAACGAATATAGGAAGAACTGGTCCAGGTCCAAAGAAAGAAAAAAAAGGTCAAGGTGTGAGAAAACAGAATCAGAACGCGGGAAAATAAGAAGAATAAGAAGAGGAAGACCCCGAGGGTCGGATGTGGAGGGGCCCCCTTCGAACCACGTGTATAAATTTTCATTCAAAACGTGGATTCCTCGGCAGGCCCCGGGGGCCACCTTCGATCGAGACCATTGACTTCGCCCGATGTAGAAGCAGAAAAGGGGATCTTTCACGATAAAGGAGGAAGGGAGAGCCTTGGATATAGGGTAACCCCCGGCGGACAATGGGGGAACGACGTTCGGTCGCAGCGGCTAACTCTTCGTACAAGATGTAATCGCCTGGGAATCCGCGAGCAAGCGAACAGCGACCATACTGTCAGAGGTGACTTCTTCTTTGACTTTTTATTCCGTTTCGATAGAAAGAATAGAGGGTCCACGGACAGTCGCGGTACCGTGCGTCGGGAATAGGGTGCACAATGCGTCTACCCACACCCACCCCCACGTGTATGGACCCATATTAGTGATCCATCATAGAGGTCGTCGGGCAAAAAGGGGACACCTCTAACTTTTTCGTCGAGACTGATCCCACATTAATCTGCCATGGAAACGCGAGATCAGATAAGACAAGTGCATTGCACCTTGTGGTCCTGGGTGAACCTGCGAACGTTGCTGACTTTTCTTGGGGTGCCTTTTGGGCTCTTCAACTCTATCTTTCGAGGAAGGGGATTCTCGGGATTAGATCCTATGTTATTAATTCTTATATAGATAGTCAAGCATCTGGAAATTATAACAAAAAAGTCGTTTGTATTCTGAAAAAATTATTTAACCATCTTCAGCAACGTTTGTTTCATTTCGACGAGTGCCAAGTTGTGGTTTTTCATAATACAGTAAATTCTCCGTGAGTGATGAAAGGCTTCTTGGCACTCAACATTAAATATTTTATAAACTAGTGGTCATATGCGGCTGAAACAAATATCACTGGCTTCAGAATTCCAAGCACTATCAGCGTGCTAAACGTCGGTAAAAAGTCAGAGTTAATTAACAGGGTTCGTGTCGATAAAATGAGAATGACAAACCGTTTAAGACTGGTAGAAATTTAATAACTCGTATCGCGTACGGTTCATCAAGAGTATCGATAAATATATCTGGATCGATCTTGATGATTAATGACCGACTATTACGGTGCAAATTAATCTACAATAATCGATCGTTCCGTCCTGTCAAATTTCCGTCTTGTGCAGGTTCGCTCAACCGTCGCACGAGCACCGTGCACGGCAGTTTCCATTTTATTCCGGCCGCAAAACGCTTTTGCAGCTGCGACATTTTTCTAGTCGCGAGGTGGTTCCCCGTACGCCTCTGTTAGCTGGTCTTGCCGAGGCGGGCCGCGCTGCTCTTACACGCACTCATACAGACAGTTTGGATTTTTTCACCGTGCTTCGATTCACCTGGCGACGGTAATTGCGGTGAAAACCGCAAAATAATCGTGCCTTATCTCAGGTGCGCGTCTTCGCGTCGCCCGCTGTTACCGGAGTACGTGTGTCGTACACGGTACCGGGAGTATAAACAAGATGGTACAATAATTAAAAGCAACGCATAAGTTCGAAAATTAAAATGTTCTTAAGCCTAAAAGCAGCTGAAACAGTCTTTGTTTCAGTGAAACTGTCGTAACTGTCCGATGAAAGATTAGATTAACAAATATACAAATTTGTAGAGACACACTTTTTGAGAATCCAAGATTTTAAAGAGACGTATGTAATAGAACATTCTCCAGAGATAGGGCTTGCCTTACAATATTATTAATCACTTCAGTTTGTCGTCGAAGAGACGCAGAAATGAACCGACAGGGGAAAGGATTGATCGATCGATCGCACGCCTCTGTTCGAAGAATGAACACACCAAAAGTGACAATGTGGATCAAGCCAGGCTATTGTGATGTATATTTGCTACGTTCTTCCGCGTAGTCGGGGGCGAAAGGTGGGAGTTTCGACGGCTATCTGATCAGGTAAGCCTGCAGGGGGTGGACGCAACGACCTCTTCGGCGGCGGCCGATCGCAACCCCTTAAAAAATAAATAACACGTAATCGTCGACATGATCTGTGGATGTGCCGGCAGATCCTCGACATCTGCCCGAACCGTTTGAGATACTCTCCAGAAGGATCTTGGACCGAGAATAACGTCACAATATTGTCGAACCTTCGTGTTCGACGATTTTTTCTTCCATTAAAAATTGCACCTCCAGCACCGCTAAAGGCGTCATAATTACTGAATCTTCCCTGGCAATCGAGTATGTACATACCTGCGAGATCCCAACTTTCTCAGGGCCCTCAGGGTCCTCGACACGTCAGAAACGTCCTCCTCGTCGATCATCCCGCGTACCCCCGTTTTCGATCATTCTTCGACGGAATTCCACGGTTTCTCGGGAAGAATTCCTAACGGAGCCGCGGCCCATTGAATCAAAACTTACTCGAAGAAACGGCTATATTTACCGGGATTCCATCGTCGCGAGACTGTGTACGTCCAAGTTGAATCGGAAAATGTCCTGAGAGATCGCCTCTTCATGGAGGATCCCGTATAATCGATCTTGGATGGACCGTTTTGTACGCACGACCACCAAAGAATTCGACCAAGGGTCAGGTACTGTGCTCGAAAGGGGGGCAAGAGAGAGGGAGGGAGGGGGTGAACGGTGCAGAAAAGATACAGAGTGTGGAAGAAAGAGAGATAGAGGGCAAAGGATCGCGCAACGTCCACGTGGGAGTCCCGTGGAGACATCGAGAGGGCCCTAAACACGTTGAGATTGCGATAAATCAAACGCGCAAGGTGGAACTTCTCATGTCGCGAGGAAGAATAGGGAAGGACGGACCGGAGAAAGCGCCGAGAAGAAAAGGGCACGCTCTGTTGTGACTCCGGATGATAATTTGTCCGCCCATTCGGACAGTTTGCGACTCTCGGGAAATTCTTCTTGCCCGAACCGAGGATCCCCCCCAGTGACCCTGCGCGTACACGTTCCCCGATCGTTTCTTTTCTCGCGCATCTGTTCCATGCGTTTTACACCCCTCTTTCAGAATCTTTGGGAAGATTGCACAGGTGCACAGGAACCTCTTACGAGTCACCGATCGTAAAATTGACTTGTGTCGTTCTGGCAGAGTATACCAAGTGACTGTGCTTTACAATGTTCTTCGAGACACTTTATGGATTATGTGTGTATATATTGTTTAAAGGAATCTGACATTGAATAGACCTTGATACTTCTTATTCTTTTATATTCAGTCCGAAGTATCATATTTTGGTAAAACATTGTATTAGAAATTTAAGGAACAAATTAATATATAGACATTTTAAAAATTACTTCCGTTTACTTACAATTATTTCCTCTTATCCTCTTTGCGAATGTCTTAACCTGCCCAAAGTAAGTTTTACGGTCCGATCAATTTCCTCTAAATTATTCACTTCATCCTGAATTCCAACCACAATACATAAGCATAGAAAATTTTAAGGTAGTTTCATAGTTATGCCGCACAGTGTATTAACCATTTGAACTCAATAATAACGAGGATGAGTACACTTCCATGATTCAATGTACGTAAAAGTCCTTCCACTCAATTTCAACAACTTCTTTCCTCCAACTGGTAAACCAAATAAAACATCAATTCGATACCCGAAATATACACCATAGAAGAGTAAAACGTTCCAAGTGTAGCTACCGTGTCAGAACTATCGTATCGATGAGGAATCCTCAACGGCAAAATCTTGAAATCAATTCGATCAGACGCGACGCGAGAATTCTCTTCCATGGTGTCCGGATAAGGGAAGTCGTCGTCCTTCGGCCGCAAAATCAATTCTATTTTCGGTCAAAGGAAACAAACCGGTGACATTTCTTCGAAGGCGCGCGCGCGCGGTTCGCGAAAGGAGTCGCCAGCGTCAGGAGAGGGGGTTGCTGGCACGCGACCGCCTCGTCGAACCTGTACGTACGTGGCGGCCACGAGGGCGAACGCATGCGTCGGGACGCACGCACGCGGCCCACGTGAAAGTGCAAAACGAACCGCGACGGGGACAATGGAGGAGAGGGGATTGTGACGCGCGATGGACACGCAAGGGCGGGGGGTAAAAAGAGGAAAAGGAGCAAGAAGAATTAGAAGATCGAGCAGAACGAGTTGCCGCGACCTTGGGATCCCTAACCCACATCTAATTTGCGTTTCTGGAGAACCGAACGAAGTACCAAAGGAGCCTACGCCTCCGAGACGACCCTTCGAACGTTATTCTCATTTTGGAACTAATTAAATTCTGGGTCAGTTGGTTTTTGGGGAGTGTGACAATGGTGGAGGAAAATTGAACCTGGGATATTGTTTTCGTATTTTCGATAGTATGGGTGCAAAAGAAACGGCGAGTTTGACGTTATTGTAGATTGTAGATGATGGTTTACTTACAGGCTTTGTTGCAAGCAAGGATTGAGACGATTACTTTGTATTATTATCCTGGTAGTATTGGGCGAATAGTTCATTCGGTATTATGAATCGGCGTATGTTTTCAATCTGCACTTTTTAGGAATGGCGAAAATGGAATGAAAAAAATTTCGCGTTGGTTATTCCACGTCTGCAAGGTGCTTTTATGTCACGGTACGCAACATTGTATCTACACACCGACTTGAATAATATACCTTGATCGACGAAGATAGACGAATAGATAAGTACCGTCATTCAAATGGAAAACCCCTTGTTTGCAAATTTTCGATCGACTTTCACGAACATCGTGTACACAAAAACAGAGTCTGCGGATGAAAGACGTATATAAAACACGCCTTCAGATCGAAAACGAACTGTAACCAAAAATACGCACGTGTCAACCCGTGTCGCTTACATAAACGAAACGAGAAACTTTGCCTCTAAATCGTCACGGTGAATAAATCCCAACCGGCATGGAAGGGTAAAAAGTCGGGAAATTTATTCGTCCCGAGGCGAGGATACGTATTTTCGTGAAACGTCCGCTGGATATACCAAGGACAGGCTAATCGATTTTTGCCGGAGGTATTACCACGAGTACGCGAATACACCTCTTTCGTGATCACTGGATTCCTCGAGGTTCCCACGGCCCACATAAGATACAGCAATGAAAAAATATACCGTCGTAATTTGAGTAACCTCCAATTACCGTGGTCTCAGCGACGTTTTTACGGTAGCCGTCTACGAATTGACGACAGACGTGTAACTAAGTGTTCAACTCTTGGAAAAAAAAATTCCCCATAACGTGCATGTACGAGAATCTTTAGAGGTCTTCATCACGAGAACTACCGAACTCGTCAAAATGACGTATACCAGCTTTTTTATTTTACAATTATTCAGATCCTAGAGATACTTTCATCAGAACTTGTGGTAACCTCTAATTTCTCATACACTTTATATTATAGTACACTAAGCAATATTGTATTATATATTAGACGTATTAATATATTACATGTTAAATTTGGCATGTAAACTGCCTCTTAAAAATCAACCCTTGAGGGGTGACAGAAGGGGTAACTCAAAACAGCTCGTAACATGAAAGCTGCAGATGTGAAATTCATAAAATAGGTTCTTCAAAAAAAAACATAATAGTTTCTTAAAATTCATCTCCAAAAGATATAAAAATAATTTTGAAAGCTACCATGGGCGTAGCCGTGGAAACTATTAAGAGTAGCGTGGTCTAGTTGTTTTCATTCGTCTTTAATTTCCGAGTGTTCCAAAGCCTATATACGTATATGGGCCGTAACGTCCTCGAATCTCTGACTACGGCACCATCCTTTACAGTGTAGAGTCTACACCCACACAGAAGGATCAACAAACCACGTCGATCAATTTCATCGAAGGCTGAAACCGCCCCCGAGCAATCGGCAGGGACCAGCCCAGAGACAAGGGCGTCGGTGTATATGTGTACGTATCGAGGCCACGTCGTCATCGGTAGCTAATAGGTCTCGCGTCGTACAGTTAGAAACGATCCCGTCGACGATCACGGGTGGCGATAGATCGCTTGGCTCGCGCACGCTTTGGCTCGTGCCGGTAATGAGCCCGCATCGGCTACCCCGGACGACGTGTTTCAAATGCAGAAACACGTCCGCCACGAGCGGTTCGCGCGTATGTACGTTCCTACGTATAGAAAGGACTCTCGCGATAGCATGTGTGGACTCGCAAACGGCCGCAGCGGACAACGCAAATAGACTACCACACGGGGCCTAACACCTGCCCAGCTTGTCGCGGTGGCAGCCTCGTTGGTGCCTGATAACAAAAATATCGGGACCGTAAAATTGAAGCGCCTCTGGTGGCAAAATGAGGACTATGGATTCGGGGAATGTTTCTCTTTTTTGTTTCGTTGAATTTCGTCTGTAGGCTGATATAGCTGTATCGAGACCAGACACCTGGTGAAGGTTGCTTAGGTGGTGGTCGATGGCGACGTTAAATTCGCGGCTGACGATCAGGAATGGATCTTAAATGTTTGAAAGGTGGATGGAAGAGAAGGATGATGTTTCAGACCATTTAGGATCGATATATTGATTAATTTTAAATGAAAGCGTTTACATACTGGACCAATGCATACTTGTGCTTGCGAGGATGTTGAGGTTAAAGGGTATAGAGGTTCTGGGACTGGAAACCAAGAGTTTCCTATTTGTAATCAGACAATGTCTGCTGCAAGATGTTTGGTCTACCAGAACTATACACTACTGTCCAAAAGTATGGGACCAGGTCTGATTATTAAAAAAAAGTGAAAAATATTATTCTACATAGATTTGATAGAAGTAATCTGCTAAACCTAATTGGGAATGATTTCTATATGTACTGATTTAGAGGTATTGTTCCATCAATCGTAGTGTATTAATTCAGTTGGTATAACTATCAGAATTACATATAAAAAAACGTTCAATTTATCCCAGTACAGTTACACCAATTTTGGGGTCCAATCCACCATTATGGTACCGATTGCACACTCAAAGTTTAGTCTACAGAACAATTATACAGGACACTCAATTTATCCCAGTACAATTACACCAATTTTGGAGTCCAATCCACCATTATGGTACCGATTGCACACTCAAAGTCTAGCCTACGGAACAAGTTACGCAGGATCCTTTATCCTTACGAAAACCTAAGTACCCGATCACGCAAAGCCGACAAGATCTTATCTGCATAACGACACTAAGAAGATATATTTAACGATGTAACCATAACATCATGGCCGTCATTACGAAAATTATCATTACACCGTTGTCACCGGGCAGCGACGTTAAATTAAAACACGACGACACGCCCCTCAAAACGGCAAAAGGTATAAAAGAAAATTCGCCAGTTTTCATTGCCTAGACATGGCAGATGCTACGCAGCGAGTACTCGTTTCACAGTTCCGCACCTGCCCGAGAACGACTCGGTTGCACCGTGTACGTACGCATAGATACCGAAGAACGAAGAACAACGTTGAATACGTTACCGTGGCGATATTCTTTCGCCTGTTCTGCTGCCGGTTCCCGAGTCCTCTATCCCGAGGATTTGCATTGGTAACAGGTTCGTTGGTCCCGCGCGAGCACGCGCGTGTGCGGAGAACGGCCGCGGATTTGAATAATCGATCCTTCCGTAGCGTTGCGCCATCGGCTCCGACCTTATCCCCACCCCTTGCCCACGATGAACCATCGCTCTCGTCCATTATCAGCCGTGTAACGAGTCGATAAAGAGCGGTCTTCGAGAGGATTTTCGTGGATCTCCTGTTCTCGATAAAAGTAAATCGTCTCGATCCTCTAAGGCGCAAATCTGCCTTCCTGTTGAACAGGAAAATATAGATCGGTATTTCCATACCAGTTGATCTTTTATTTAGAAACTTCCATCGGTTCGCAGCCAGGCGTTATTATCTCGGTTTATTCCATTTTTTTTTTTTTTTTTTTGCAATTTCGTCCTGCTCGACCAACGGGTTAGGAGATTTTTTTAGATGGGAACTTGGGTGGAATTACCGATATTCGAATAGTTAACAGCTTTCTAACTGGTGATCTATTAATAAGTTTCTTTATGTTAATTTTTGTCGATGAGAAAGATACTAAGTTACCTTCAAATGAGGATTCAAGAAAATATTCGAACGTTACAATTATCAGGGCTGTGGGATTGCTTCACGATTGTAGTTTGCGATTGTGATCGAACCAATGATTGTTTAATTGGCCCTTGCCTTACGATCTTGGGTCTTAATAGCCTATTAAATAGCCACTGCTGGGTAATAATCAACGGTGATCAGTAGATTGCGGATGTTTACGCAAAATATATTTGCGTAAGTCTTTATTTCATCTTTTTTTCGTCTTTTATTCATTAATTTCATGAAACCGAACATAACGAAAAATTTATTTACTCTGTTAAGGGTGCTGGTAGGTTCGAGATACAAGGAAAACTTCAAGGAACTTATCGAAACATTGTATATACTGAATTTTAAAAGATCGAATATTCTATTGTATAAATGCATAAAATTTGCAATCTAGTGATCAGTATAACTAACATGATCCACATTGTCTGTTGCTCTGTTTCGAAGTTATATTCTGTATACCCCATTTCGATTCTCCTTTTTATAATCGTAGAGGGATCCTATGGGAGGAAACGACACGGTCTCGAAGATAATCTAACGGATCTCTTGTTTTCCTCGTAGTCGATCCCCCACTTCGTTATTCACGAGCATCGATAACGATCGATCCTGGCCTCTGTTCTTCGAGCGGGAAAAAGAATGCGAAAAACAACGGTTCGACCAGTGTTTTCGGTATTAAAAGATCTTCTTGGTGGGGCGACCCGAGGGGAGTGGGGGGAGGGTACCGAGGGTTGTTCGTAGAATCGCGTGCAGACGAAACGGAGTATGCAGGCTCGTCCCTTTTGGCGCGTATTTAGCGCTGGTATTTTGTTTCGCACAATAAAGCGCTTTGTGGGGTATCCGCTTACCAGGGGCGCGTGGTGCGCGTGCCAAAATGAAAAAACCGCAAAACCCGGTGCCCCTTTACCACGGCCCTGCCCCCTCCGGTATCGAAGATGGGTAGAAAAAATTCTTTTTTCCCCCAACAATAGACGAAGAGTGAGAACAACGTATTCGGAGTTCACCCGTGAAATTTACTCCACTTAAAGTTATCTTCAGAAGCTATATCGAGAAGAAAATCCAGCTGAAAATATTAGGATAATGATTCGCTGCTCTTGACTAATAAAAATATATGCATATTCTGAAAACTGACAATTCAATAAGTTGTTTATAAAGAAAAAAAATCATTACGTTAGGATTAAATTTCTTTGGATTGGCCTTGTTTTGAAAATGAGCGACGAGAAGATGTCAAGCATTTATGCTTTTTATTTTTATTTCTGCAAGAACGCGGCACAAGGGACAAAAAAGTTAGTACAGAAGACACAAAGGAAGTACATTTTCAAAACAAGGTCAATGGAAGCAAAATTTAACCCTCCGTAGGCAATGTGGGCCGTTAACGACCCAAGGTAATTCCAATAAAAAAAAGTTAGACGTGTACATAAACGACCCAGTTCGCGTACAGAGTATGAAAAAGTATGTTTGCCTACGGAGGATTAACCTAATAATGATCCTTTTGTTTAAACGACGCATTAACGTGTCAGCTTTCAGAATATGCAATATATTTCATTACTTAAAAACAGTGCTTCGTATTAAAATCGAGAAAGCATCACATACTACAGAAATCGGACAATACTTTTCGTACAACCCATAGATGCATCCTAAAAAACATGAAATATGAATAACAAGTTGAGTTCAATAAAAATTTGCACCATCCCCCTACCAGAGATTCTTTAACTGTTCCCAGAGCTACGTCAATCCCTTATCTGCGTCACGTTTTGTATTCCGAAGCGATAACTCGCGAGGACACAAGCGAGGAAAACGGACCACGGCGCGGATTGTTGCTCTTTTCCTCCTCTCTGTATCTCCCTTTCTCTCTCCCACTATTCGCTTTCCTTCGAATCGGTTGCTCAACCTGCGCCAACGTTCTGACGTCGAAGAAAGAGCCACGTGAGGCACACCCGTCCCTGAACCGATCCGCTTCAGCTCGCTCGAAACTTTCATTCGTCAAACGTTTCTTTTTCTTTCTCGTGTGAATTTCCCCTTTATCCCGAGTTTCTTGTCTTTACTCTCGTCGATAGCCATTCCGTACGGTAGAAATCGATGATTCTTTTTCAACCTTGTCTCGCCACCGCTGAACAGGAGAAAATTTATCGGTGACGCGTGAGCGGCTGAACAATCGGCGGCGTGCAACAAAACAGCGTAGGCCTACGACGAGTCGCGGGTGCAAACGGAACCGGGTGTGCGTACGCGCGTTTCGGTTGCATTTAAATGAACGTTTCAGCTCGTGACGGCCGACGTGCGACACCAGAGGCCAGCTGCAATCCCCGCGTCCGTGGAAAGTTATTTCACCGGAGAAGCTGCGAGAGACGACCGCTTAAGGGGTTGGAAACTCGAGACCGTGATCACCTCGATAACGTGGACGCGCCGATGGGACCGTCCTGCCTCCACCTTGCGTGTATTTTCGTGGTTTGAAATTTTATTATTGCTAGTTTTTTCCAACGAACCGTGACAGCCTTCACCGCTACTGTGGATTCGGTAACTATACAGTGACTCACGTATTCGTTCATATACTGATCAAATAATAATTAAATTGTAAGGAATTTTTTAGAATTCACCAGATCTTTTGAATAAAGACGAGTGTTTCATGGTACTACAAGATCTGGAGAATTCTCGAACCTTCGATTGTGATATTATGTACAAATGAGATTTGATTAAAAATTAATAGAAAAAATTATCTTAGGGTTAACAGCGTAATATTTTTAAGGAGATCTTATCTGAAAAAGTATATAAAGACGGATGAACAACCGAACGTTCATTCTGCGATTATCTGCGTCGATGAACGAATCTGTCAAACAAATATATATTAATCTTTGTGCAAAAGTGTGTTGAAAATATACAAATTCTTATGCAATTCCTAATTATGTATCCTTATGATTTTTACTTTGATAAATGTTTCTTACTTTTGAAAGAAGATCCGTAGCCTGGTACGTAATCTGATTAAATAAATGTGACAGCCTTCCGTGAACATATTTGTGAGTTATTGCAATTCACGAGCCTACATCATTGCTCAATTATGGCTCGTGCCTGGTCATAAAGTAAATTATACGGACTAGGTGACTTTCAGCTCGCCCCAAAACCAGGAGCTCGATCAATCGATCCACCACCTCGGATGCAAAAGGGCGTCCTATGGGCTATATCGAATCGTTTCGATGGCATCAGGTTAATTCCGTCACAGATGGCCAGATCTCTGGACCGAGGCCCGTGCCATCGCACTCGGTCGAGAATGATTCTGCAGAAGCAGAACGAATCGTATTTCGAAGCATATTGCGAAGGCGTGCAGGTATACGCGGGCGCGATGACGTCTAGCGACGTGGCCCACTAGCAGAAGCCAAGGGGGTTCCTGAAACGGGGAGTCGACGCGTTTACGATTGTAAATGATGCTTTGATGACGATGTGCCACCAGACGGAGTTAATCGGACCGTGAAGTCATTATTCATTTAGCTAATTATATCCGCCTATCGAGGCCTGAATTATTTGAAGAATCCTCCCGAAGAATAAATCGCGACAAAACTTGGCGGAAACGTGAGAGCTTTCATTTGTAATGAAAAAGTATAATTGTAATCTGTGACGATTTTAACACTCAACCTACCAAAACCTTCAAAAAGGTAGGAACTAAGCAAAACTGGTCGTTTGACCGGTCGTGGTAGGTTTACTGTTAAGAAACTTTCGATGAGTGAACTGTACCTGTAAGTCTGAAATATTATTTTTTATAATCACATTAATCATATTAACTATAATTTAAATACTAAAGCTCGATGAACAACGCTTGTGCTAGTACAACCTAACAAAAATTGACTCAAATGTACATATTATTATTACCAAACATAACATATTCTTCCTACAGACCAGGTGTCCTAATACCTATGAGCAGCAATGTACATTTACTATAATACTAAATAATTTTTCTCATTCATACACTTATCCTCAACGAACATTAATATCTAAAGAAAGAAGATTGAATAAATTTAAAAGACTTTCTTGAAATTCATTGTAATGAAAATACATTGATACAAAAATCAAAAAGTTCTAGAACCATCTTTCACGGCGTAATAGGTCATCCTCCCGTCCTCTAAAGCTGTCCTCGAGCCGCGGCTTTAATAGGTTAAACGCTATACTAAAATTGCAATCACGTTTCACTCGTACCTGCCCCCCTGCCCCCCTGCCCCCCTGCCGTGGCCGTACCAGAATTCGACGACGCCCGACGGCGTCGATATATCGTGCAAGTCACAGGAAACGCGAGCGGCAGACGCCAATGTGGAAAGTCCGGAGAGAAGATAATCAGCCCGTATGTTATAATCATCGCGTATTTGTTTCAGCCATTATTTATCAGCCGGCCTCACCTGCCCGCCGCAAAGTAGAAACGCGTGCGCGCTCGCAATCGTCGTTCCCGGTTAATGAGTAATGTTATTTGACGGATAAGCGACCCAGGGCTCGTGGTTCCGGAATAAAAGAATTCGTCGTTAAATCATCGCCGTCGCCATCGTCGACGAAACCGTGAACACGTACTCGATACCTCGCCAATTTTCTCCGAAATGGCCTCTCCTCGCGTTAACCCCCAGAAGGCGATGTCTGGGTTCATTTTTATCGAGGATTTCAGAAACCTCACGGATCATTTCTGCTTACAGAAACTAACTGTCAATAGTTATTTATATTTGCACTGTTATATGAAAATTTTAACGTCAGAAACGTTCGAGTTCCAAGGGTTAATATGACCATTTCGATAGCAGACACAGGCATCAAATTTTCATTTTTCTTGCTTGTGTTTCGGAAAAGTTCATAAAGAGGTTGCACAAGTTTCTTTAAAAACAGCATACCTAAACGGGAATTTCAATTAGCTCGTATAAAAAAATAAATTATGCGACTGCAAATGCTTAACCCTAAATATTTAACTATGGAACATTAATTCCTACCTTTGTCCATTGAATTAGTATAAGAAGATATTATTCCAATGCAAATAATGAAATATCTAACTACCTAACATTAATTCCTATGTTTCTCCATTTAATTGGAATAGTTGTTCATGCTAGTGCTACTTGTATAAAAATATTGAAATCCAGTTACATTCCTCGAGGCCAGCTAGCTATCCGCGTCGCGGAAGGGGTAGTGACGAGGCACGAATGGAATTCATTGGTCTGCTTTCCACGACGATTTCACGAAGGACGGAACAGAAGCAGAGGCGCGCCGTGAAAGCTATGAATCGCGTATTTGCCTATGAAAGGGATCGAAGACACCTGAGGCGCCACACACGGCGACGGTAACCCAAAACCCCCAACCCCGGGGCCGCCGCGCAGCATCGCGACAGACATGTCTTCGCACAAAAGGACCTCTCGAAGAGAGAGAGAAGGCCCCATTCAGGCAGCGCTCGAGATCATCTTTCTATTGATGCAACGTTCCATGCCGCGCGCGTAAACTGCGACGATAATGAAGCTACGCGAAAATCCACCCCCCACGCCCCCGTCCGCATCTCGCCAGGACGTTCCGATCGCATTATCCGTGCCATGCTGAGCGTGCTCGCCTCCTTGCTGCAAACTGAATTCATTGAAAATGACAGCTGTGAACTTTAAATTTCCTCCAGGAGTTTTGGGAATTAATCGTGTAGGAAATCCGTTTTCCAGGAATCGTTAATAAACGATCTTTAATCTTAACCCTTTCATCACCAGTGAAAAAATTGTAGGTACATATTCCCTTTTACTAGTACCGTATATGTCCCAATGCACCCCCTTCAACCCTCTTAATAATAAAAAAAAAAGATTACAGTGTTTACTAAATTTTCCTGTACTAAAAAGTACAGGACAGTGAATATTTAATTGTCATTATACCTAGCTGTAGATTTTTGGTAAATGATATTTTAAAATAAATTCTAGAGCCAAATACTTTTTCACACCACTGTATGCAAATGATAACACCTTAATACCCTTGTCTACCAATTCAGCGGCCCATCCAATCTATAGAATCTAATCTATATACTATAATTATTTATACGTGACTGGTATAAACGAGTACACGACGAAGAACTCTCAATATCCCCAGTTACACAGCTGTACAAAACCACTAGGAAAATCTCTTGGGGCGAACATTAAAGGCTGGTCCCAGTGACCCGTGACCAGCGACACGAGTACACGGGGACGTTCACGAAAATGGTCGGATGAATCAGGAATTTCCATACGTAATTGCAGCGATTATAGCGTCGCGCAACTGGTGTCGTCGTCCCGCTTCCGCAAGCCTGGTCCGATGTTGGTTTCACCCTTAAACGCGGTACGCGGACGAAACCACGCGTGCGCACATGCCGAAAGTTTTTTCTTTTTATTCCTGCCCCATCGATGAATGGGGTGTCGAGCGTTTAAAACGGCATAAATTAGTGCGGTGTTTCGCAACAGATGCGGGGGCGGCGCGTGTTTCGGGCCAATATGTTCGTCAAATTTCTCCCGGGCCGGACGTGTCGGATCAGATCAAACACCGTCGAACATCGACGAACGTGTCCCGATCTAGGCATCGACGTGACTCAATATCATATTCTCTATCTTTCATCTGGAAGACTAATACGAAATTCTGGTACTCGGTAATTCTGGATGCTGATAAAAATGTAATTAAAAATAAAAATTCATTTGAAATTTTTAATTTAAAAAGACCAATGGAATGACTAATTTCAATACTGTCTATTGAAGATTTATATACTTTTATTTCTTGAATAAAATGAATCTATGAACTAATTTCCCGAACAAGTAAAAAATATCGTTGCGTCGTCAGTGGCGTCCATCAATTTTCATCTTCAACCCCCAATGAACCCACCCCTTCGCACTCACAAGACGAACATCCCACATTCGTCCAGAATGAGACACGGAAACCACCGTCCTTTTCTCCTATAGCTATCTTGTCCACTTTGTGCGTCGTTGACCAAGGGAACGACTCCATAATTGAATTCCCGAAAATGACGCGTAGACGAGCAGGGACGACGACAACGACGACGGTGTGGCGTGAAAACGTTTCACGCGAGGTAAAATAAGGCCCACAATTATACAGTCGTTACATCCACAAATTACGACACGAGTCGAATCTATCGGACGGGATCTACCCTTCCCGCTACTCCTCCCCTCACTCCATTGATCGTGGCCCGCAATTATTAGTGAGGACAGAGAGATAGAGAGAGAACAGCGCGGTCCCCGTTCCCGTTAACCTATGATTCACCTCTTAATGCGGCTCCTTCTGCTCGATTATTACCGCCACGAATTAAATGAATATGTACACGAAACTCGGGCTAACTCGATTTATTCTCGTTAGGTCGCCGGAGCCGAGTATCATCTCATCGGACTCGTTGGTCGTCGGACAAGGAAGATTTCGTGGACGTGGTAGGTGAATCCGTACGCGTTTTTCGCCGATGAATCATCGAGGATTTCTTTAAAATCCTTTCTACCTTCTCATTTCGCGAGTGAATGCCTTAGAAAAATTTGATATTAGTTCTACACCGATTGTCTGTTCTTCGATCTGTATGAATACGATAATTCAAACAGTAAAATGATAAATTGGTCTAGGAAGCACATGTCCGAATAACAGTTTTATTAAGAATACGTCAGGATAAAGCCCCTATACGCTATATCTATTCATCTGTTCGAATAACATTATACACTACAGAGAAAACAAAGCAATTTCGCCCCTTTTTTTTTTCAGGCCAATCACACTTACACAACCATCTCGTTCCTCGATACGAAATGGGAACTGACTACTTAAATTCAACAACTTCTTGAGAATCGTCATGATTCTAATTAATACCAATAACGTTATACCCGAAACTAATAACGCATGGTAAATCACTCGTCGAAGAATGGATCAAGCAGCCTCATCGAGGAAAACAGAACCGAGTAAGATTACGGTTCTTCGCGATGTTCGAGTGGCCCTCGTTGCACTCGAGACAACGCCGTTGGGCGAAAGGGCACAAGACAAAGGCCCGCCGCGATCGAGCATTCACCAACATTGTTCGGGAGGGGGGACGCTTCTGGTCCCCGAAGACCCGACAGGAAGTGGTCTTCGGGGCCACGAGAGCGAAAATATAATGGGGCAAGACGAACAGCGAAGATCCCGGACGCGGTGAAGAGAGTGCCTGGTAATGACGCGCGAAAACAGTGCGCACCGTGATGATGGCGGTTGGGGCCGGAATTGGCAACGTGTAGAGCATAAATTCTTCACGGTGGATGAGGACCATACCGGTTCACGGGGGGTAGATTCGCCGACATATGGCGGTCGAAAAATTCCAAAGCTGTCGCCCTATCCCTTTTTTTTTGCGTCGGTGCAACGCATCTCTCGTTACATCGTAATTCCTGTGTCTTGACGAAACGCGAGTTTCGATATGTGACGTTGAACATACGTTCCGGTAATGTCATTTGTTTCAGGGACAACTGTATATTTCCATTATTCAATGAATCTTGTTTTGAAATACGGTAGAGCCTCCTGTCTACCAACTGATAGGGAGATACAAGTGTTTGGATAGTGGAACGTTTAGATAATAGAACGTTCAAATAGTAAAACGTTCGGATATTAGAACGTTAAGATAACAGGAGCTTCGTATAGTAGAATGTTTAAATAGTAGAATGTTCGAATAGTAAAATGTTTGAATTATAAAACGTTCGGATAATACAATGTTCGAATAATAAAACGTTCGGATAGTAGAACGATTACAAATGTTCGAGTACGAGAGGCTCTACTTTACCAAATGTGACAAAGTAGTCTTCCGTTGCTTCTCTGAATATTACTGAAAGGTAGTAACGCACACGAACTTTCTTTAGATTCCTCCGAAGTGAATATTGCAACATAAAAGAAAATGGGGCTTTATTTAATATTCATTCTTGAGACTTAAATTGAAGATTTAAATTTCATCTTTGAGGGTAAATAAGTCATTCTGTCCACCGATTTTGAGTATTTCACAAGTCCGTGAATAATCGGAATTTCACGAGGGAACAGAACTATAATCGAAACTCTCCGATGAAAATAATTAAAAAGTCTCCATTGTGATCAACCGATAAAGGACGTCCAAAAAACAAAACGTTCCATCGACCACCACAAAGGGATCACCAATACGAAATATTAAGGATTCATTGGGGGGTCGGGATAATCGAGAGGGTGCATCAGTTTATCTACCGGGTGCCACAAACACGCGTCCAGTTCTGTCTCGAAACTCCTGGGTAAAGCCACAAAGCGGACTCGAGAGCTGGTATGGGTGCAAGAAGTTACATGCACGGATACGTTCGTAGCCAGAAATCGCACGAAGTCAATTCTACTCGTGGAAGAGAGAAAGGGAGAGGCAGCTCCAAGATGTTTATCTTGCGGCGTTCAGGACAAAGCGACGTTTCTGCACGTTCGTAAACGCGTTCCGTGGCTTTGATGCGTGTCCACCTAAGCTCCCCACCTAGGGATATGGACGTCGTCTAATTGAACCAGTTAAAAGGAGCCACCCTATACCAAAACCGAGGCCCGTAAAGTGACGGCGACGGACACCCTTCCCTTAATTAGTTTATTACTCTCGTTAGAGAACCGGCGACCCCGGGGATCGGAATTCTTTTCTCTCATGTTTTCTGTCTGCGTGTTCGGCTCTAAAACATTACCCAGAATTCAACTGTGAAAAAACACGTAGTTTTGATATAAACCTGCACGTTGTACGTTCAATTTAGATATCTCTCACACACGTTACTGTAAATCCTCGATGAGTGTCCGAAGGCTCCTCGGCACTGAACATTAGATACATAACTGAAAATAAAAGATTTCATAAACTAATGGCCATACGTGGCTGAAACAAATATCATTGGCTTCAGAATTCCAAGGTCTATCTTCTTGTCAGGGACGAGGAGCCTTCAAACGCTCATCGATGATTTACTGTATCGTCTAGAAAAATAATTGTTCGAACGAAAGTTTAAGAGAATACTTGGAAATTTAAACGAGTTCAAAATTATTAAAAGAGAAGAAATGATGATGCTATGATTGGTAACTAGCAGTGGGTGAAAATAAATTCGTCAATGGGGTATAAGAAGGTAGAAGAAAGGGTCGATTGATCGATCGGTTTGTTCGTACACGAGGAAACATTGGCTGGTAGGACGACAGTCGAAACCCTCTGTTCTATTAGACGACCTTCGATACGGATGCCAGTGGTACAAATGAACGGAATTAAGGGGCTTTTAGAACCGTATACACACAGAGAAAGACAGAGAAAGGGAGAGAGAGAGAGACGGCAGGGCACACAACGGGGGTAGATAACTCCCGAGAGAATTACGAGGGGGTGAGAGAGGAGAAACGCCGAAAGAGGAAACGTTCGAGGGGTGCGCTTTGATTGGTGTGGGAAGATTCACCGGCAGTTAAGCACTGTCACTGACTGCTCTTCCTAGGGAATTTCTTGGATGGAGTACGTCTACTGGCATCGTGCATGAAATCATATTAAAATACGTTACAAATACTGGTCATTGTAATGCAACAATAACTAGGATGGACAATGGTGAATAATGGATCTTGGGAACGTCAAATTTCTATGCATCGTGTCCATCTAATATCTCCCAAACAATATAAAATCCATAACTATAATATACAAGGGTGGTTTACGTAATGTGACAACGTCACTTACTCGTAAATTACTGGCTTTGTAAAAAAATATTTTAAATGAAGGTTGCATGGTATCAGAGGGGACATTTGTTGACATTTTGTTAACACGTTGGTGAGATTCTTCCGATTATAATGAGACCAAACATGACATAATTTGGACCATATTTGTGTATTAATATTAATGTTTCATCGGAAACATCTCACCAACGTATTAAGAAACGACTTAACTGATGACTCAGACACTCTCCACTTTAGACCCTACATTATATAACACTTGTTTATGCAGTATTTGATACTTTATCGAAACTTGGGAAGAAATATTGGACATTCCGCTTAAAAAACTGAAGGTTACCTTTATATCTTGATAAAAATGTAACACAGTAAGCAACATATTATTGAATTATATGTTCCCCATGATACCATGCAACTTTTGTTTACAATATTTTTTAATCCAGCCAATAATTTCCGAGTAATTGACGTGGTCTGGGTTAGATGAACCACCCTGTACATCCACATAAATCTCAAATGGATCAATATTTCGATGGACTAATCATCGCGAGGATTACTAAATTGAATTCAGTCGTCGCCATAGTATACTAATCAAAGCTCGTATACAATCTCACTATGCAATGAACTATTGTAAAATCCCCTATAATGGAATTAATGTCTTGATTTCTGTAATGATTATCTCATGGATAAATGATGAAAGATATGACTTACAGATGAATCATACAGCTTACATTACTCTAATGTTTACGCGTATTTCACGTAACTTTCCCATCGGATGACGATGATACATAATTACGTGTCGCTCGGGGCCTGGTTCGATGGATTACAATTTCAATGAACCACGGCTTCCAGGGGAATCTTGTACGGCTGTTAACAGTCTGTTTAAAGCAGTAACGATTCGATTCGCGAGACACTCGAGAATCGTATTCACAGGAGCACACTCGAGGTCCGAGTAACGCGAGCATATAGGATGTTTATGGGGCCGCGTTCGGACTGGTAGCGTATTGCTACGCTCAGCATGGGGCATGTACGAGGCACCACCCGTACCCCCATGCTGTCAGTGAAGTGCCCCCTTCCCCCCTCTCACGTCCTACGAATCGCTTATGTATATCCATGGGAAAAATATTGGTTTATTTGGACGCTACAGGATCCATTCGTGTAGAATATTAGACGTTTTGCGGTGAGTTGGCCCTACGATCCCAATTACAGCCCATGGAACACCCAAGAACAATCGAATATCTTGAAATATCAACTTTGATAAACGTTCCTTTAGAATTAGAATCATTATGTATCGATCAATCACGAACTTGTAGTAAATATTTCGTATTCTTCTTTAAACACTTTGGAACTCATAAATTATAGAATTATCTTGGTTCTGGAACGAATTCTAAATTCATATTTCACTGTCTTTCACCATCAACAACACGGTAACTGTTCTTTTTACACAATCTTCACTAGAAACTTGAAAGCAATCTCGTATCTCGATCGTGCACGTAATGTATCTTGATCTATGAATTCTCCAACAAACTGAACAATTACAGAAACTTTCACTATTCACTATTTCACTTTAATCACCAACTTTCGTATTGCGTTCAATAACAATTCAAGTGCTATGGCAAACTAAATCCTGCAGTTACTTCCACTAAACTGATCAATCACTCGAAGACACTATTGGTCGAACGTCAATGTTTCTGGAGGAGTGGGGGAGAGGGGATGAAATTTTCGGATAAGAGCACGCGAAAGACACGAGCACCACTTTCCGGGGGAATGTGCCATGGTGGACACGTGACCACCAGGTTCGACACGTGGTTTCGAACGCCAGGTGGTCCTCCTACCGTCACGCATCACGTCGTTAAACGGCGATACCGTGATAAGAGGGCCACGCGGGGGTTGATGCGCCCCGCGAAGACTCGTTTTTCCGCAACGGTCTTATCACGGCCATCTACCGGACCCTCCAGACCTGCTTGAACTTTCTATTTTTTGACAAATGAAAAGCGTGCCACTGCGGGAGGGAGGGGAGGGAACGTAGAAACGTGCCACCGCCATTTTTCTTCCCCTGAGTAAGCGAACTCACAGGCGGTCACGTTTTATTGTACAATAGGGGATGAAACACCTTTTCTGGGATATTAATTACGAGAGTAATAAATAGACTGCGGATGTTTATGTAATTTTTCAATTTTAGGCTCTGATATATAAAAAAATAAAATTAAAATGAATTTTCTTTTCTAGGAGTTCTAATTTATTAATAAATACTATTAAATTTTACTGGAATCTATTTGTCTACGTTCTGCAATACAGAGGACGTTGTAAATGCATAAATTTCAGCAGTCTAGTAATGAAATATAAGCTTAAAACTTTCTCAACATTGAATGGAAAAATTTATTAGACTTGCCAGATACTGGTAAAGAAAAATTTAAATAAGAATATCGAAATTATTTTTAGTTGGGTATTTTATGAAAATTTCATCGTGAGGACGACGTGTTTAGTATTTTCATGTGAAGCTGGATTTTCCGAAAGGAATCGTGGGAGGCACGGAGCAGTCGATCCCACACGGAAGTGAATGCCTTAATTGTATGCTTCGATGTGGGCGATCTGACGAGCCAATAAGCCATGACATGACCGATCAGTTTACCTCGCTCTTTCTCTGCTGTTGTTCAGAGGCATTATTTCCCGGCGTCGAGATTTTCACTATCTTCCTATCTTTTCCGCAGAGTTCACACGAGTCAGGCAGGCGGCGCATCGCGGAGGGGGATGAAGTTACATAATAGGGGATGATTGCCGTTTGACAAGCCCCCTTTCGTTTCGTGCTTAATTCAAGAACGATAGGGTTTCCATGGTACTTCCTTACATTAGAATCGAATAGAGCGTTTAACATCGAATCTACCAATACGTAATTCAGTATTAAAAAATATACCTTCACAGTGTTAATTTTAGAATATCGATCTGCCTTCTTCTTTTTTTTTTTTTAATAACGAAAGATACAGAGGAACAATAATTATCGAAGTAACACGCCTTCTCGATTTCAATTATTCTCAGGACCAGACAAATTATAAAAAAAAAAAAACAAAGAAAAATATTTTACTTTTCCGAAAGTATTTCCTGAATGTAAAAATACTTATCCATCTACAAGGAGTAAAGGGAGACTCGGCCCAGGTCCAACAACCCCCAAAATCGTTTCGATTACCTTCGGTAATTCACAAACCAGAAACCACCTACATTTTCCACCTATCTTGCACCTCTCATTTACAATAATTAATGATATACACTACACCAAAGAACGTTCATAACTATCTCCACAGAATACCTAAACGAAAGTTCAACAAGTAGAATCGTCCCCCAAAAAAAGTCTTTTTAAATCCGTCCAGGATCGCGCAGGATGAATTTCCGCATGATCAGAAAATCAGAGGAGAGTCTCCGGCCACAATGCGATCCCTTTATGGTCTTATTAGAACGTCCGACCGTCCCATATGCTGCCTCCGTGAACCAGTGTACCAGACTCCTATATAGAATTACCAGGGAGAGCTCGATCGTCTCCCTCTTCAACGGAGATTTTCTCTCGGTCCGTCGGCAGTGGCAGATAATCATTTTACTTTAATAGACTGCGATCGGCCATTCAGTAGGTGGAGGCGTGTTTGGCCCCGTTTGCGTGGAACGGGCGCGTGCCAAGAATTCAATGGAAACTCCCTGGAGAGCGCCTGTTTCACCGTGACTTCGCGAAAATCCTCGAGCCGTTCCAGGCCGCGTTTTTCACCCACACCCACCTCGGATGATGTACGAGTCGATTCTCTAAACGTCCCTTTTGCTACCCTCACGCCCGACAAAGCTTCCGGGGCACTCGTGAATAAAATGTACGGGGCGGTGCGCGGGGGTGGAAAACGTTGCTTCCGGGATCGATCTTGACTCGTGTCGAGAGGCGAATTTTGACCTTTTCGCCGGATTTCATACACTGGACTTTTGTTGGAAGAGGGACGCGTGCGCGGATCCACGAGCAAGACGCACTGATCCATCATGGGTGGACTTGTTAGGAGCCATTGTGACGTTTTTGGGGGATTTCTCGTGGTTTTGTTCGTGTGGATATTGAATATTCCTGTCTGAATCTTGTGCAAAAGTTCCTTTCCTTTGTACTGCGAATTTCTGTAGACTTTTGTAATTTTTTTTCCCTTCATTCTCGCATTTTTTATAAAGTCTGATTAGACGCTTTGAAAGTATTGGTTCTAATTTTGAAGATTCTGTATCTAATGTTGGGGAATTTCGAATTGGAAAATGTTTCTAGAACGAGATGAAAGCTGATCGAGGGTTGAGAATTTTCAATTCTCCGAGGGGATGATCCCGCGGATAGAATTAAGAAGTCATTTTCGAATCGATTCTCAACGGTTATAAGCGCATCAGAAGGATCCCCCCGTTGCTGAAAGGATTACAGGGTTGATTATTGACACAGGGGGTTTGCTCTGGTCTTAGCCCCGGTGTCCCTTCTCGCGTCTGGTGACACCCTATATGTTTGAACACATTTGTTGATAACCCCTTCAACAGCGCCGGGACGTATTGAGTTACGGGGATTTATGAAGCGCAAATAGAAGATGCGTCGAAACATTTAGGACGCGACATGGATTCCCATACCGCAACGATCCCATTGAGGACCGCCTCCATTGTGTTCCGGAAAGAGCTCTTGTTTTAATAAAAAACTAAACAAAATTAAATAAAAACAACCCTACGCATAAAAAATTATAATTCATACCGTCGACTTTCGTTTATTCTTAAACATTGTTAGTTTCCCTTCTATTAAATACCACGAATATCAATGAAACGAAAGCGCACCATTACGTGATATATGCTTGAATAAGATATTCAAGCTGCGAGTAATTTTATTTAAATTGTTCCAGGTCCTGCAGGCCATCAGGGGTCAGTTTTTAAAAAACGCAAAATTTATATCGTCCACGCGTGCCGATCGCAGACCATCGAGGATCTTCTCGACGGGACGTCCACTATTTTAAGAGACTACAGCGGGTGTTTTAATTTATGCAGGGACCCAACGGATCGTATCCTAAACGGCTAGCGACCCCCTTGAACTACCGGTCGAAAAAGCGGTCGCGTGCGCTCGAACAAAACAACGGAAACGAGGACTGTTTAATGAAGAGAAATGATTCGACGAAGCCTTTTTGTTCCAGTGACGATAATATCTTTTGTCGCAAGTATTGGCTACAACTGAAGAGAAGCATTATTTTTATTCAGAAGTGCTATTAACATGTCTATTTGGAATTGTATATTGAATTTTGTAGTTGGAATTTTAAATGTGTATGTCTAAATAAAAGAGAATCATCCACCTTTTCTAAGGAATACCATTTAAAAATACCCTGTTCATGTTCCTACAATAGTACGATCAATCAATGCGTCCTAAGTTCTAAGAAGCTGGACTTTTATGTACAAAACGATATATGTAAAGTATTCTAAATACATGTATCCTTTAAGATTCTTCCTATTCAATCACAAGTATTTGGAATTCACTTGTCCTATTAAAGAAATCTGCAAGACAACGTTTAATGCGTTAATTTATTACACGACACAAGAACAAGCTATTCTATGGGTTCTGATAGAAAAAATATTAATTTAAAAGAAACAATGTATTAAAAAAATTCTAAAAACACCCCATCACCATCGACCATGCTTCATAACTGTCCAGAAACGTTACGAAATATCTCGGTTCCCAATTTCCCACCCCTGTGCAACAACCCTCAATTGAGACAAATTAATCGAGATCCAAGTGAGTCACCGAAGGTGGCGATCAGCCAGAAACCTCGAGGTTCCAGGAATCCTTCCGAAGAATTCGAAATTCCTTCTGCACGGTCGAGATCCCCGAACAATCGGACACTTCCTCCCATAGATTTTAATAAGTCAACAAGAAACCGTTCGATCACGGGGCCCGTGGCGATGTCAGTGTCCCCCGAAAACCACCAGCGGGACAAACGACTAGAAAACCAACCGAATAAAAGGGGATACACGTATGTATGTATATATATATATATAAAAAAAAAAAGGATTCGACCGAAAAATGTCGTCGATCCTGGAACACGATAAGTCATAAAAATAGATGTATATAGGTGCAACAGAACTTGTGCACGCCTATGTCGTGAATTCGCAGCTGAGAGGATACGGGTGCCCTAATGGGGCACCACGAAATTCATCGAAAAAATTTATAATGGTACGGACCCACGAGGAGGAGGTGAAAACGAAGTCAGGTAAGAAGCGTATAAATGCTCCCGTATCGTGGAAAGATTCTACGATACGATAGGAGAAACATATATATATATTTTTTTTTTCTTTCTCGTTGGTCCTCTCCTCTTTTATTTTTTTTTCACGTCTTTCTACGAGCTAGACCGCGGGCCAGGCCAATTTAAATCAATTTAGCCGCCATCCCCCCCGCTTAAACGAGGCTCAATTGGCGCACAATGAGGCCCGGGGGTACCTAAAGGGGGCCCGGAGGAGGACATGGAACGGTTAAATCTTGGAAGGCTCTTACGAGGATCGTTTTTCGGGGCGATCTGAGTGCCAGGATATTGCTCTCGGACGTTCAAGCTTTTCAGAGCTAGTTGATAGAAAAAAATTGTAGATTATTAATCCTCTTAGGTTTAACCCGGTAACTTCTATAAATGACATTTAAGCATTAAATAAATGTTAAAATGATTATAGGTACATGATTTTGTGGAAACAACATTTTTCTACAAGATACCAAGAAGATACAGTAAGCCGATTAAACACATACCAAAGTAATGTTATAATATTTACATTTACATTATTAACATTAAGTACATTGTTTATGAAACAAAAAGATTGTAAAAATATTATAAATAGCCTTAAAATGTTTACTGATTTTGGATTTGATGAAAAGAAAATTTTGTACAAGATACCAGAAAGGTGCAATGATTGGGTTAATAGAAATTTCGCTCCTCGTGACCCTTCCAAGAAACTGATCTATCAAGTCGAAGTTTCGTTTGTTCACTGTTAAAATTATGATACAAGTATTATAAATTTCGAACTAGATCGACGAGCGTGATGAAGCGTATTGCTCGAGACAGAGGGGGATGAAAACCCCGTGAAAATGATTCGACACGCGATCAGGGGACGCGATGTTAATCGACGGCAATCGATTGCTGCCCCCCTTACGTTTACGTCGATCGTTACAAAGTCGCCCTGGGCTTTTCGGACGGGATGCGAGAGTCGTGTTGCCATCGATAAGAGATAAGGTCCTTTGGCGCGATTTAATGAATGTGAGAGAATCGGGATGAGTGGGCGCAGGTAGAAACCGTGTGAACCGAGAGCAATCGAGTCCGATTTTACGCGGTCGATCGTAATTACTTGATTAGAAAAGGTAACGTTTAATCGATACCGTTGGTCATCTCCACGGGGACGAGTCTAATTTAGCGATTAACGTGAGAACCATCGACGAAGGTGACTTTTTCTCTCTTCTCTGTGATATTTAAAGAAATTATTTATGTCGAAAGTATAGTAACAGGCGATTAAAGAAATTAATTTATTTATATATTTATTTATGCATTTATGTCGAAAGTATAATGTTAAGCGATTGAAGTGATTTTTTGTTAGAATTTCCTACGCTTCGGAGTCTCGAAGGAGTTTGAAGATCGTGATAGAATTGTTCCTCGATTTTTAACTCGATGTCTCCATTATCCCTCCCTCTCCATGGGATCGAAACGGAAGGCGCTTGCTCTCCACGCAGAAAATCCCATCGTTATAAGCCGCGGCGAAGCATATGTCACAACACCCCAAGGGACATATCTCTCGGAGGGTGGTGGTTTTTTTTTTTCTGCGAGCGAACCCTTGATTCGGAGGGCGTGTTCTACCGGGGTAAATTCGGTTAAACGCAGAGCACAATGGATACCCGTCGATCCAGCAAAAACAACCTGATCGACGCTCGTATGAACGGCTTAATAATATCAAATAATTACACTGAAAGATTAATTAGCTGTAAATGTACAAAGTACGTTCAGTTACGAAATGTAGGGAACATTGAAATTCAACCCTTATTCGGACTTTTCAATTCAGATGATGTTCGATGAATAAATTGATTACATAAATTTTCATATAATTATATCTACAGACATTGAAGCGTGCTTCCTATTCATTGATATTCTCCAATTGCTCGAATTCCTTTAGTGTAATAGCAGTGGCCTATACGGTGTGGAAAATTTGTTCGGGGACATTTTCAAATATTCGAGATCGCATTCCCGATTGGAGAGGAGCACAGTGTCCTTTGCACATGCCTTCGATCCCCCGATAATCTGTAAAGATGACGCGACTCTCGCTGAGTGAATTACAAAGTTCACAACAGATCGGATCTCCGTGCCCAGAAGGCAGCTCAGCTTTGAAAAACCGGAAGCAGCCGGCACGAGCAGAGAGATGCGAGCGGGTTACCAATGTTCCACGCTCTCTTGCCTCATCTGCCTTCTGCCCAGGTAAAGGTTCGCATTTGGTCCACGTAACAAACGTCATTCACCGTTTCTGCCTTCATTAATTCTATCCTCTCGTAACAAAACGATTTAGAATCCCTGAAGGTTAATAAAATATTCGGCTTATTATTTGTAACTTTATTTCAAAACTTGAATAGACCTGGCGATGTTTGAGAATAATTGTTGGGCTTACATGTCGAGGAAGTGGTAAAAGGGGATGAAACGACAGAACAACAGGAAGATGTCATTAAAACTAGGCGAGTGGGACGATTATTCGTTGTCTAAATGAACGGTCGGAACACTTGGGAGAGTAGTTTTCGTTGGTTTCGAGGAGGCTTCGCACGTGGGTGACAGGTGACGGAATATTTAAGTGTCACGAGTCACCTCCTACGAGCTACTGTTACGGGGCACGCGACGTGCATTCTATGCAAATGTCGGGCAGATGCACGGATAACACCGAAAATTTGTCCCGTCGAGGACACGAGGAATTATCGCCACGACCATTATCCTTCAACTCCGCTCACCGACGCGAATCGATTGGCAGATAATTTTCTGTAGAATTCATTTAGAAGCGACAAAACCAATCAATCCCAAGTGTTCCATAATCACTAAATTCAAAGTGTCTTGAATATTATGTAAGATCAATAGAATGAATTACACAATTTAAACAATTATATATAATAAAAAAGTGTAATACATCACCAGGAAACACAAAAGCCAAACAACTGACTATATACGCTCGGAAGCTCGGCAAACCGATTCCGACTACCCTCATAAAATTTAACCACCAGAAAAAAACTCTCTGTCCCGGTTATCAATCGTATAGATAAAATAAAATGGTGTAATACCGCCAGATATACCAAAGAAAATGGCGCCAAAACCCGTTCAACGGGAAATCATAAAAATCCTTCCAATATCAACCCACCCCCTGCCGAGGACAATGGAACTGGTTGAAAATCGAGGAGAGAAAAAATACACTGTCAGGGGGTGATAACACAATAGCCGAGGCCAGGCGCAATTTTTTCACGAATATTTCCGCAATAATTGTCGTATTCCCGGCTGTCCGGCTGCGGAGCGGAATGGCGAACGGCAAAGAGATAGTGTCAGAGACAGAAGCACCAGTTCCAGCCACACGTCCCCCGTTTGGTACCTGTGTGCAAGTACCGAGGCTGTACCACCACCGGGAACAAGTACAATAGGCCAGTTTCTGGGGACAATAGCCGTGGCCAACAATCAAATCAGAGCGCTATCAGCCCGACCGCCCACCCCATTCGCGTTTATCCTTTGATCCGCTCGCTAGCTAACTCGCTCGCTCGCTCGTCGCCCGGCAAACACTCCTGATTGCACACCCTCTGTGTTTAAACAGACCCGAACTCTACCATCTCCACCCCTCCCTGATTCTCTGTCCTCCTCCCCGGGTGGAACCCCTCGCGCCTCTTTCCACCCCCCACCCTACAAACCATTTCTCTTTTTGCCGCTTCATTCCCCTTTTGCTGTTCGTTTTTCTTCTCACTGTTTTGCACGCGACGGCCATTTTCGGACAATGAGTCGTTGCGGAAAGTTTCCGTGTTCGGAGTATTCCCTGTTAATTTGCATCTAGGCTACTTTGTCTGCTCGTTGTTTAATTTTGTTCGGTGGGAGATCGATTCTGCTTTTGGATTGTTGGATGCGTCCATGAATTTGTACGCAGTGATTGACGGAAGTGTTTAAAGGGACAGATACTTGTACAGGGTGAAACTGTCATTAGGTCTACCAACAGGGCTCGAAAAATTCATATTTTCGAAGTTATGAACAATATTTTGTTTCGGTTACGGCGAGGGAATTTCTCGTTTCGGGAACTACTGTGCCGTATGGAAAAGATATAGAAATTTGGAAAAAGAGTAATAAAAATTGTAGAAAACCTTCTGTAACCAGAAAAAGAAGAAGTAATAATATAATCTATTGTTTACTTCAACCGAAACCAAAAATTGTTTATAACTTTGAAAATATGAATTTTTCGACCTATGTTTAATAGGACTTTTTTCCATCATTTGGCAAGTACAATCTACCCCAGAAGTTACGAACCCTTCTTTTACATCGAATGTTTTCTACGTGTCAAATTTGTTGTCCTTGTTAATTGTTCGGTAGAATTTTTCCAAGTTGATGATCACTTTCCCTCATTGTCTGCACCCAGACGTTCTACCCCCGCGTGAATCCAACCCCTTGACGCAATCGACCCCTCCCCACAGTGGTGTTTAAAGGACTCCGTGAGAGAATTAGGGGTAACAGACACCAGTCGTCTCGTTTGTGCTCGTAAACGAACATCTTCCGGCTTTTGGGAGTAATTTTATTCTATTCCATCGAGTTGTTGGTCGAGTAAAATTACCTTTGACGATGTCTAACGCCTAATTCAGGGTTGTGCTCGACACACCTGTGGACACGTGGTAGGAAGTGACGGTAGAGTTATCAGAAGCACACACACGTGCCAGGTCTGCGACGCAACGAAATCGCACGTGCGGTTAAAGCGCTGTTGCGGAAACGCGTCGCGGCGACGATCCACCACGAATGAGAGAATCGACATGTAGATCGTAATCGCGACCAACGGACTCGGTGACCAATGAAATTGAGCGGTTACTCGAGAGATGGGTGAAGCTAATCTACTTTACTAATTCTATGTTAATCGTGGAAATTCGGTTGTTCGCCTGTGTAATAAAAATCGAACCGTGATAACGATGTCTAAATATGTCTAACAAGAACAGAAAATTATTCAGAGTGAATCCATCGGTAAATGAACACGTACCAATGAATGAACATTATGTATAAAAACGTGTAAATGAAGTTATTAAAATATTGATTTTTTTTTCACTTTCTTATTTTATATTCAAACAATTTTCGCGCCAATGGTTAGAAATGTTCATTTATTTAATATTCTTCATTCACTGGTGAAATTTATATTTTCTCTTTTTAATTTGATTAGTTACATTTTTCCAACTTTCCGAATTGAAATCTAATTTTCAATAATAGCATAATCTCTTAAGTGTTCATTCATTGGTGCGTATACCCCATAATTGAAGAACACCCTGAAATTATGTACGTACAATAAATTTAACGCTTCTTGCGGTAAAAGTCGCGATTAAAGCTCCACAATCATTTCAAGTGTTCGAATCAAAAGAAAACCCGACTAACGTTGAAGAATCCCTGAAAATGTCTCTCTTCGGTTTGATAAGCTGAACCATGAACGAGGTGTAACAACGTGTAGTTTGTCCTCTAACTCGCGACACAGGGAGTGGAACTGTTAAGGGGAGTCCTAAATTTAGGTGGGAATCGGAGAGAGAGGAGCTTCTCAATTCCGAAGGACGCGTTCACCTCGACAGATATGTTTGCGTCGTGGGTTCAGGTTCGATCGAAGCGTAACGGGCCGTTGTCTTGGATGCGGGTACCTGGGATCGACGGCAAAGGGATGGAGAAGGTAGGAAGTAGGAGGATCCTAGGCAGGGACACCCCCTCAGAGCTACGTCGAACCAGCTGATTGTGGAGTTCAGAGAACGGCGTCTACGATCCTCTGCAATCGAGTCCTCGTCTCTGTTGCTTTGATAACTCCTGTTGTGTTACGTAAAGATACATCATTATTTGAGAACAGATCTCGATATATACTTTCGAGCATCCTATTCGACTGAGAAAGTTTCATTTTCGTATGCATATTATAGAAATCTTCACTGAGTCATTTAACCTTCATCCGAATAGACGAGCCTTTGAGGCTCCTGTATTATTTTATAATGTACAATATAATATTATACATATATAACCACGGTGGCAAAACAATATTTTTTTATAAACTTGAAACATACAACATACACGTATGTAATACGATATCTTTGTAAGTTTGCTGACGTTATGCAGTGTGATGCATATACACACAAATTGTAAGCGTATCTTTCAATTTAATACCGCTCCAATAGAAATCGCGGTTCTCGAGTATTTCTGATAGGCGATATATGGCTCCTATCCTGACAAGGATTGACTACCACTGATATATAATACGTAATAAAAACTGTAATGTTAGTATTTTACTAAATAAATAATTGATTAATAAATGATTGATTTTAGCTATTCTATACTCAGAGCCCCTGAGGCTCTTCTCCATTCTACCTCGATGAAGCTTAGAAACTATAAATATCTATTCAAACTACCAACTCTATAAAATGAAAGAATACTCTGCAAACAATTTCAGACTCTAGCGTCACCTCTAAAGCCCAAGAACCTCTCACCAATCCTCATACCCATTATTTAAACTACCAAGAAACTCCCGTAAAGCGAGCCAAGGATCGAGGAAAATCTTCCTGGAGCAATTCACCCCTCTTCGATAAAACACGACTAACGACAAATCGATCGCTCAACCACCGATCCAGTGAAGATTCTCTGTCGGCGCAACACGATGGAAAACACGCCGATGGTTGGAAATCGAGGACCAATGGGGCTGCAATTCCGGAAGAGGAGCAATAAACCCCCGTGTCGCGTTGAGGAGGAGTAGCGGAGGCGCGGGGTCGGTGATCGATCCTTCGGCAGGTCGAGAGGGGTTGTCGACGATTAGGCACCCTCCGTGCTGCAAGCCACGTCCCGATTGGTCCGTGTTGGCCACTCCTCTAGGCGTTCCCTGACGCCGGCAAGGACTAACCACGCCGTGGACAACCATCCAACACCGGTCGCAACGTGTGGGTCTCCAGCTAGTATGCGTCAGAGTGGAGGCGCCTCAGTTCACGTAGCGACTCCGTGTCGCACGCATCGACACGTAGCATCTCACGCGTCCTGGGAAACGCTCCGATACCAGTGAAGGATCCTAGACCCAACGAGGATCAGTTACCTCAACGAACCGGAACAAGTTCAAACCCCATAGAGGTGCTACGTACCGTTGCCCAGGATCAGTGGATTTTTAACTACAACACGAAGTGTACCCCGAGATCACGACGATGAAGAGTCGATGTTACGATTGTTGTTAGACGGTTACTCTGTAATATAGTCAGTGAAGTGTCTTCTCGGTTGGAGGAGCTACGGCATACTCGGCGATCGTGATCCTGAAACGTTCTCCATCGAGGCACCGAGCCCTTTGGTACCGTTCGTCTACGCGACAGCTACGACTATGGTGGTTTTGTAAGTATTTGCGCTTATTTTCAGAGGGATGATTGATCTGGGGTTGTCGCGAAGACGCAGAGGGGTGTGAGAAAGAGTGAATGACGGACGGTAGCGATTTAGTCGAATCCTCGTTAAGTTTCATTTTGGGATTGATGTTTGTTTTGGTAGTTGAAGATTGTTATGTGGAAGAACTCGATGTTATAGATTGGGTAGACTCAAGGATGAAGATTCACGTATGGTATGAAGATTTAAGCACTGTAGATTAGGTGTACCGAAAGATGCAAACTTATTATCCTTATTGGAGTGTACGTCGTTGCACATAAGACTCGAGTAACAACGCCTTGATAATATTGCAAGACAAAATTTCATTTTTTAAAATCGTATGGATCATTTGGAATAATTTAAATATTGCTTAGAAACACTTGAACAAACCTCGAGTCTGAACACTTCAAGCCATAATGCGTGATTCTCAACTTACAGTACATAAACATTCTCCGTTGATTTTCTATAAGCGATTTTATATTCTCAAAACTTTTCGTAATAACAGAAAGGACCAAAGACCTACCCACTGGATACTATAAAACGTTAAATTCGTTCACTTTGTATACCAATGGTAGAGTAACCATTTCGTTAAATTGATTATTTTGAATCCCAGAGCATAAATTGATTCGAATCACGAGTATTGGAAACGTGTCTGGGTATCGAGGAAGGAGTTAGGAACAAGTTAATCCAGACGTTTAATGAAAATTCAAAGACCGTGGAGCAGGTGGCGACCATTTCGGCATCGATTTCTCTTCCTGGACGGACAGCGAGATTTCCCTAGTATCTAATCAGTGGGCGTTCTGCGGGTTTCTCATTGGTGTGTGGGCGTTATCACGGGGCCCGATTGGTCGATGGGTATTCTAGAGCTGTGTCGCGCACACATGCGCAACGGGCGACCCGCTCCCTAAGGCACTCGAACGCGAATCTAACGGATCACGAGTCTCATAATTCTATAATGAACACCAGTAATTGGAGCTATTTGTACGGGTTCGTGGGTTTCGATTTTTCTTTGCGACTTCCTCGATCGATAGAAAACCGAACGAATTTTAGGAATAATCGGAATCGCAATGTCGTTTAACTCTTTGAAGCACGGTGGTATAAAAAATGTACCAACTTTTTTTTTGGTAGCCAACTTGTAAATTACTAAAAATAAAACATAATTCAAGTAGAATAACATTTTCACACATTTCATAGAAAAGGATGTATGTAAAACTAGATATTTCTTTTATTGTAAAATCCTGTATAAAATCTTGTAATAAAATTATCGACTTTTTAAATAATTTAACTCGCTATCAATAGGTGCATTTACTCTGCGTTTGACGAGTATACTCGTCGTCGTTTGATTTTAATTACGCACGTGGGTACACATTTCCAAAACAAGGTCCCACCGTCAAAGGGTTAAAGCGATATTAAATCACACTCTATGCTACTCCTACAACTACGATGGACATTTAAATATCTATGGAACACTTAATATTACACGAGTATCCAAATCGATTGTCGCCTGAAGAAAATCACGCGTACGAATTTTCCGCGTTTCCCCACGAAAAAAAAAACAGGTTCTGGACCGGTCATTAAGAGGGAGCAGAACAAATGACGGCATCAATCGCGTCGAGAACACCCCCCCGTATCCGACGGTTTTCATCCGAAAAGGATAATCGAGCGGCGGGCGAACCCGAAAGGATCGTCTCTCGGCCGTCTATTCGTGAAAACCCGATTACGGATGTGCCCGTGCCTCGCCATTGATCACGGCCCAACACCTCGAAGACAGATTAAACGAATGTCCGCGGGTAAAACGATCTCCCTTTTATCTCGAATCTCGGGGAACGTTCCCTCTCTCCCTGTCCGCGGCGGTGAGGAACTCTTTGAGCCCCGTTCACTCTCCCCATCCTCTCCAGCGACTCTGGCCAGGATCCTTTTATATCCTATCGCTGGTATGGAAGCTGACAGTTCACCAGGTATTAATAATGTTCTGTAATTTGGGGCGTGACACCTTTCTTGCTACCAAACATTAAAAGCCAACCCCTCGCGTACCCTCACGAATGAACTTAGCTTCTGCTAGGAGAAAAAATGATGTAAAGGAAAGACGTTCTACCAGTTGCTCTTGGAATTACTGAAGCTTATGCCAAATTAACATTCGGTTAATATTTATTTCAGTGTTTGAAATATACCCCTACATTGTTTTTTCCCCTAGAGGAAGTTTGCTAGTCAGTGTACACACTTTGCAAGAATTCGTCAGGTTGCCAATTCGTTTCTCGTCTATGTTTGAAAATCTTGTCAGTTCATGAAGAATTCAGAATAATAGGGAAATAGTTACCTAATATTAAAACCCACCCCCCAACGAACAGAGCTCGCAAAAATTCGCCAGGTTGGCTATTCGTTTCTTTTCCATGTTTAAACATCTGTCAGTCCACGAGGAATCGTGAATAATATGGGAATAGTTACCTGGGGGCAATCGAACGAGGGAAAAAAGGTAAAACACCGATGATACTCAATGAAACCGCGATAGAACGAAACAAAACCGGTTCAGCTGGATTTTTGTAAATCAGGTTTTTCGCCGATCCCCCCCCCCCCTTCCGGGAATAAATCGAGAGGAAGGAGATGAAATAAGAGAAGAGAGAGATGGTTGACAGAGGAGGACCGAACTATGTCGCGTAGACGGTCCGAATTTAGAAAAAACACGTGGGATTCGGTTTACGATCGTGAAGAAACTGCTGTTTACAGCTACCGACCGTGTATAATTAGTCTTCGATCGCTGATTAACGAGCTCGTTATTGTGTTCCGTCGGAAATTTCTTTTTGGGGAAACCGTGAAATTCGTAGGGTATTTCTGATTTGCGATTTCAGTATTTCAGTTATTTACTGGAAGCAGAACTTTTGTAGACGGGAAGAAAATAATTGTTTTTTTTTTAATTGTTATGAAAATATGGAAAACAGAATATTCTTTGGAAGTATCGAATCCTTTCGGAAAATTTCAAATTTTCATAGGTGAAATTAGTTACACTCCTTTTGCATATAGTGGATACAAAAAGTATTTGCAAGACCGAGGCCCCTTGTGACAAATACTTTGAGCAGAATAAAACTACGAAACGTTAAATGAAAGTTTGCTGGAACCGAAGACCAAGAAAGATTGTAGAAATTTTCAATTCAGTTCTTATCCACTATCAGAGGTACTCTGGAACTTAATTTTGAATTAAAGAAACTGTTATAGTCTACAATTTGCACAGAAATAGGAGGCTTGTATTTGAACAGCACGGGACTGCGAAATTTATGAAAATATCGATATCGTATATGGTATGGGAATAGGCAAATGAAAAGCTTGTTAGCGAAGAATAACGGAATACTTCTCGAGTGTGAAATAGTACATAATAATGTTTGTCGTGCACCGCCAACGCGAAGCCTTCGTGTATGTAAACAGTTGAATTGGAAAAATTCGTTATTTATCGTCATTTCTTACAATTTTTGTAAATCCCACCTTTGCGATAATAGAATACAGGCGAAAAATAATGGACTGTAAGAAAACCCGAGTATCTAAATAAAAAATAACAATATTTCCTCCATAATACCGTGTGTCCGCTTCACAATGTCAATTGCAATAGTAAAAGATCCTTAGCAACACCTGCTATAATTCTACTAAAGCGTACCACTGTAAAGACACCTGCTGTATTCAATATTCAGAAAATATGATGTTTCATAGGCACTACAGACTTACATTGCAACCACAGTTGTTTCCCCATACTATCATAAAACCAGTCTAATCTGCTTCGATATTCTCTAGATCAGCGAATGAGCAACCTTTCTTCGCCAACAAACAAAAATTGCAAAGCCTATGGTCTGAAAGGGGCTGCAATCGCAACCTTACATAAAAATTTAATTCATTAATCAACCTTTAGGGGACAGGCATACTTTTTCATGACTTTTTATATTTTCTAGTCAGAACTTTTATGCATTTGTTATAATGTTATAGTACGAAAAATAAGTGACACCTCTGGAGTTAAAAAATGGACTTTCCGCCCTCTAACAATTAAAAAATGCTTAATTTACTTCAGCTTTCACTTAATTCTCTATAACTTGATGCGATTAAAGTTGGTCGCACAAGCTTCAACGATAACAAAAAGAAAATATCTTTTCAAAATTACGTTCCAATACTCATCACCGATATAACTCACAAATTTCTTCACGGAATGCTGTCACATTTACTTCACCAGATTACGTACCAAACAACGAATCTCATTTCCAAATTAAGGACAATTTATCACGAAAGTAAAAATCACGAAGATACATAAACAGAAATTGCATAAAAATTTGTACATTTAATTCTAATTTGGAGACTGCACAAACGAATATGCGAGTCACTCTAGTTCACATTACCATCAGACAAAAACTACACCAGTAGATCAACAACTGTAACATCAAACATCACTCTTATAAAGGGTCAAAGCACCCAAGAATCTATTCTCAAATGTCCCCTCAGTAGGCCCTTAGCGTAAGGGGAGACCTAGGCCCCGAGGAAACTCGAATCGAAGGCCTGCCCCCGCGAGAATTAACTCGTTTAGAAGTTAATCTCCGTGGACGATCCAGGCCTTTAGCCAGTCCAGCGCGGCTAAGCGCGATCAGGGTGGACGAGCCCGAAGAAGGTAGGTGAGATCCTCGCGCTTCGGCGGGACCTCGCGTGATATTTTAGTGGGAACCTCGAGGCGGTATCAGACTTAATATCTGAAATTCTGAAGGCACCCATGCCTCGGGACCGGAACGAGGATATAGTCTCTACTCGACCGTTTTTTCGTCCCTTTCGAGCGGTCGAATCGCCGCGTCGTACTCGGTTGTGCGCGTTCGTATCTTCTTCTTGGTCCAGGGGAAGTCGCGTCTGTTCGAGCCGCGAGGACAATCTCCGTGCAGCATCGTCCGCCGATGTATCATCTTACGCCGGTGCTAAAGGCGATGACTTTATCACCGATCCGGGCAATCATTCACCTAGCCACCTCTCGACTCTCCTTTCTTCCCCTCGTCCCTTTTCCTCCCCCGTCGAGCGCGCGTTTCTGCCTCCCCTACCAGCCCGAAAGGTGTCGACGTAACAACCGTACACACATATATATATAAATACGTATGTATATAAGTAAACGCTTTGCGTGCCAAGCAGCCTCCACCTCCTCCTTCCTCTCCTTTTCTCCGTTTTGCGTTCAGCATAACGGATCGAGCGAACGTGCGAAGACCGTGGAATTATCGCCTCGAACGTAAGCGCGGCCACGAGGGTTCGAGGTAGCTGGCCCTCGAAACCGAAATAATTACGGTTCACGTACCCTGGGATGAACGGAATAATGCACTCGTGGACCCCCCTTGACACCTTCGGCCAAATTTTTACTATTGGTACCGTGATTCGAGGTAACTTTGACTCGGTTAGGGGTAGCTTTATCAGTTTCGATTTTGCAGCCTTTTTGTTGGTAATTTTACACTTTCTCACGTAGAAATCGGTTTAATTTAAGACAACTGCAGAATCGAATGTGATCGTTTTCTGACTTGGGGTGAATTTACCCCGACTGATTGTGATTAAAATGTTACCCCAATTTTCGGTACACTTGAAATCAGTTCTCTCGGTGCAACGAACAATAAATTCATATTTTTCACTGGATAAAACAGTGTTCATCGAACATTGAACGATCACTCAACGAAATCGAGACTCGTACCCTTGATTTGGGACAAAATTACCCCAATTTATAATACCAATGTATCGCGAATTCTTTCTTTAGGTCCTTGCTGTGTCGACTGCAAAATGGAATACATATTTATTTATCATTTTCGTAATTTTTTATACGCGACAGGATTAATCTTGAGATTGTGTGCGCATTTATTTTGTTGCACTTTGCGTGTGTTTAGAACCAAAAGCGTGATAGAGTGGACACGAAGACTCTCGAAGCCTTCTAGAGCGTTTTGTACAGGGTTACGCGGCTAGGTGCGTGCACACATCGTTCCCGTGGGTTTTATCGAGTCGGGCCACGGACGTTTACGATCCTCGAACACCTACTCGAGACGAGGCCTCCACGCGTCTCACGTGGGTCTCCAACGGTTCAACGTGTCCCGCCTCGTGAAAGCTCGATGGATTTCGATCGGCGATCGATTTTAAACACCAATAAAATTTCGGACCAGATACCGTTTCGACGACTCTGCGATCGCGTGGAATCGTCTTGCTGACGGTTTCATGGTCCACTATTTGCTCGCAAAATTCTGATCTGTTCCATTAGCTCAACGATCTTCAATGACCACAGTTTTTTCAATAGGATACTTTAAAGACACTCTGCTTTCGAACATTTATTCCCTGTCGATAATATTAGATTCTTTTTATTTCAAAATTATACGTATCATGGCGGAAGATCGTGGAAATTTCTCGAGTGTAGCAAATTTTTCGAGTACAGTGTACAATGATTAAGAAAATTTCACTGCACGAGATCGTTCAGGATTTCAGTTAGTAATTAATTTAACGACGACGGAGAGTCTGGGATTACAGTTCTCTGGATGGAGATCGAGAATGATAGAGGCGAAACATCTCAATAGAGCATCGTGTGCACCGACCGTTCCACAGTTCCGTTTGTAACTCTAGAATAGCAGGTTCGCCTGAAAGGACGTAGGCGAGCCGAACGTCTTCCACGGTTCCCTTCATGGTCAATGACACCTGGCCGCCGATATTTATAAAGCAACGGGCCCAACTACTTTTGCATCAGGCACAAACACCGATATTCGCCCCCGAAACGCACGATAATTCACCTCTGAATATCCTCGCGAGTAACCTGCGCCTGTGGATATTGCACGATAAACCAGTCGAATCCAATGAGCATTACCTACGCAACCTTGCATCATCGACCACGATTTTCTTCTAAAAATACAAAAACCGTACAAAGAAACTCGAGAACACTATATTAATACTTTACGAAAAGAATATGTACTATCCTGTTACATAAAAAAAATAATATTACTTTTATGCAGACGAAATAGATGCAGTTGTTTAATGTAAAATTGATCAATCTTTAAACGCAATTCGATTATATTTTTCACATATTTCACGAATAGACTGCGGATGATCGTGCACTTATAACACCTATAACTTGGAAAATACAATAAAAGTTTTAACAAACGTCAATACTATTTATACAATGCGTGGAATAACTATAAAACTACTCAGAAATTTGCAATCCTTATGTATTGTCGTTACCTTATGTGTCGTGCTTTGGTTATAAGGAATATAATCCATCCTTTTCTGCAGAAACATTATTTGTCAACACGATTTCATACATGGCATACTTGGTTCGTTTTTATTTTAACTACAATACATAAGAATTGAAAACGTAAGGGTGGTTTTACATTTATACCACGCAGTATATGTTACGATTAACGTACTAAAATTTCTAGTACAGAATTCAAAAATCCCCTCCATTTTAATTTTTAACTACTGCTACCGAAGATTGTGAATTTGCATAAACTTCCGCAATCTATTTACGAAACAGAGAAGTCCCAAGGTTTCATTTTTCGTGAGATCCTATTTCTCTCGAATTGTGAAAAATTGTCTAGGAGGTAAAGAAAGTACGGGACAACAATCTGTAGCCCCCCGATACAGGATTGGTAGATCATTCTCTGCACACCATAACGCCGCCGCAGATCATAACCGCGGGCATTAATGTCACCGGGAGAAAGGCAGAAGCTGCTGCGTGACCTGAGACAAACACTAGCGCGAGAATTTATATGGAATCATGTAATTTGGATAGTATTTTTTACATTGCACATCTTTATTGCGTCGTATGGGGTGGAGTAGAATGTAGTAAAGCGATATGTATTGTAGACGAAATTTATGCAAAAGACGAGGTTCGACATGATTGGTGTTATTAATCGAGCAAATAATTATGTTGAATTAATTTGACGAACGAATGTTCGGGAATTAATATGGAAGAATAAAACGGAACAATTCACCAAGGGGAAGAAAGTATTGTAAACGAAGAAGAGGAAACTCTCGGACTACCGGGGGATCAATCTTTTCTTTCACCGCGATCAGGAATCGCTCGGGACGAATATAAGGATTCCGTATAGCCGGCGAACGTGGCCGTTGTCAGGCCACCCACGGGCTCCCATAAGTATGGCGCGAGGTACGGCCAGGTACGCACCATAAATCGGGATTTTATCTCGAAGCTGCCGGCCTCTTGGCACGCCGGCGATTGCGTAATCCCAAATTGGTCCTGGGTTCCAATTCAACGAGCTTTAAATTTTCGGGACATCAAGGTCGAGTTTCCTTCGAGGAAAAACGTTTTTCCCAATTTGAAGGATTCTTATCTGTGTTGTAGTTTCTTATACTATATAATAATAATATGGAGGGTTCAGAAGTCAATCAGAGTAAGTCACTCTTTCATTAAAAATGACTTATGCCGTGTAAATGAACTTTCATTGTTTAGTTTATACGCAACAAGTTTTATATATGTATGTATAAGGGTGTCTCACCCGATTTTGACATCTTGATTTTCTCGCTATTGTTACTCGTAGCAAGAAATGTTTCAGCGGAGGATTGAATGGTATCGAGTGGAGCATATTCTAATGTTATTATTTTTTTCGTGAGTACACGCGTAAAGGTCATATAAAGGTCAATTTTGTTTTTTTAAATGGAATGAGGTACTTTTTACACATCAATCGATGCAGCTGGACATTAGTTATAAAAAAGTACTAACCTACGTATGTCGAAAAGTTAGTGGTTCAGAAGATATTTCAATTTAAATAATTCTAAAACACCATTACTGTCGTCCTAAGACGTTAGCGTTTATTTACAGGAATGGTAATAAAGTACAACAGTAATGGTGTTCTAGAATTATTTAAATTTAAATATCACCTGAACTACTAACTTTTATAATTTATATCCTGTACACATGAATCACTTTTTCTTTGTTAATAGCAAATGTTATTTTTTACAGTCTATTTTCTATACAATTATCTCTGTTAATTTACTTTGTAATTTACATTGATTAGCTTCTGAACCCTCCATAGATAGATTATTTTCGATGGTTCGACTAAACGCAAAATGTACCTCTATCTCTTTTTAGTTTCTGTCTAGTCTACTTGTTAAGAAGATTGTAATAATCGTAAGATCGTATTGTTTTCTGTTCAAGGAGCCGTGTGGGGTCGCCGACGATGTCAGCGACGGTGGCCGGCAACCAGCAACAGCAGCACCCCCATCAAGAATGGGACATCAACGACTCGAACGTTCCTAGGGTAATTATTCTCCCCCCCAGCGCAATTCAAACGAGTCACCGAATAATCGTAAATAATCTATGTGAATTTCGGGTAATCCCCGCGAATGGTCACGGGAATCTCCGAGACCTTGGAAATTACCGGAGACTCGCGGTTCCCGATTTTCCCCAGTATTCATAAACAAAAACGCTGGCCAGGTATACCTACACTCGTGAAGAATGGCACGCGCTGCCAAGGGTCGCAGTGATTCCGTGTTAAACAGTATAACGCGGGCAGAAAGGGAACCCAGAAATTACCGTCATTCGATAGACTTAAAGTTTCACAAATTCTTTACCAACAAAGGGGAAAGAAGGTAACTTCGATGGAACGAACGGTCCAAATTATGCGAATATTAAGAGAACCTTTTTTGGGGAACAGTAAACATCGTCCTGTCGGGGTTTTCCTTCGATAATATCAAATTTTTCCGTACAATAAAAAGGATCTCAATTATTTTTTTTTTGAATATACCACTTCATTCTCGTAACACGATTCTTGTATGAACTAAATTTCTATCTAGTATGTTTCTATTGATATTCCGAATATTTGCAGTACTCTAAAAATAATAACTAGACAGGGGAAGTTTGCGAGGGAGTTCGATATTCGTAGAGTAATTTTGAGAAATGACGGCTGAACGGGTATTGTGTGTAATGCAGTTGGCTTTTGAGGTTCGAGGGGCTTGAAATAATTAGGGGGATCATTTGTTTCCAGGTGGTGGAGTACGATCCGTGGTGCGAATGGGCGGACGGGCACGTAAGAAGGGTTTACGGGCCGGATTGCGAAGAGGCGAGGAGGCACGCCTCCGGTTGGGCAATGAGGAACACAAACAACCACAATGTGAGCATTTTGAAGAAATCGTGTCTCGGTGTCCTTGTATGCTCCCAAGAGTGCATTCTACCTGGCGGCGGAAGGGTTCACCTTCGACCGGCCATTTGTGATAAGGTGAGCATAGTAAATTTCAATTGATATTTACAGCCTAATACTGATACTTGTTTACACTTATTACTTTGTATTTAGCTTTAATTATGGATAAGATAAACATTCTAATTTCTTCTAGAGCAACGGTTCTTAAACTGTAGTCCGCGAAGAATAAAATTAAAAAGAACAAAAATTTTAATTATTTTCGTATTACAATTTGGAAAATGATTATTAAAAAAATTCATGTTAAAAATGTTGTTAAAATCAATTACGATCTAAAATGTGTTTAGTAGTCCACAGATTTCAGATTTTCAATGGGTTTTCATTGTTCTAGAGAAAGAAGAATCACCAATAGATTCTGCGCCAAATTATTACTTGTTGGTAATATTCGGTCCTAATCGATATTAACACTAGGTTTACGGGCATTTATCGTGTAGGTATCTCCAAGGCACGCGTCAACGAACCCGCAGATTTTCATTAAAAAACAACTTATTTTATACAATACACAATTTATGATCTCTGAAATTAATGCATAGCTATAGAGATAGGTATACCACAAGGAGAATTTCGAGGTTACAAAGTATTCGAAATGCGTCAAAATGACGCGTCCCGTAAACTTAGTGTTAAAATTACCCAGCAACTTAAAATTTTGCGTAGAATGTAATCGAACATGGTAAACAATAAACTTGATTTATCCCTTGATTGAAAGGAAGCACAAAGTGTTTTCGAAATAACTGAAAGAAGATTGTCCTTTTTAGGCGAGAAAGAAGCAACAAGGAAAACCGTGTCCCAACAGACAATGCACAGGTCGGTTGGAGATACTTTCGTGTCGTGGCCATTGCGGTTACCCCGTGACGCATTTCTGGCGGCACACGGAGCACGCGATATTCTTCCAAGCGAAAGGACAACACGACCATCCGCGGCCGGAAGCGAAATCCACGTCCGAGGCGAGACGGAGCGTGGGTGCCGGTAGAAGGGTGCGGGGACTCGCGGTTCTTTTGGCCAGCGAGGCTGCCTTGGGCTCAAAAGTACGTTTCCTCGAACTAACTATACTTTGACCCGTCTTTTTTTTTTTTTGTAACCATACGTTTCGAAACAGTTGGCACGTAGCAAAGAATAAATAAATAGCATTTAACTTTCATGCACCTCGAACGATTCTTATGGTAGACGTTAAAATGAATGAATAAACATTTGATAGACTTTAAGAAAATTAAATGCCGGTTGTTGTATTCGGATTACTTTGACTGTCATTTTGGTGAATTCTAATGCAACTTTTCTACGCGTGTTTCGAATTATTTAACAATTTATATATTATTATACAATATACAATGTATATTACGTTGGTAACCAATATGGCGACTCACCGGAGATGCAGGAGTAGCGTAGAACTGTAGGTCTGGGTTAGGTGTAGTCAGCTGTGTATCACTGTGTAGTCCAGTCCATTCGTTGAATATGCACCGATCTTCTTTTTTCTCTGGTCACTTCGACGCTATTAATAAATGAACTCTGTTGGTTTTACAGTTAATGTCACTAAGAGGAACAAAAAGGCCAAGCTCAGAGGCAATCGAACAACCGGCCCGGACTACACAACCGCCACCACTGATCTCGGACAAAGGTTAATATGTTTCTGCCTCGATAGTACTCTGTTCGTCCGTTAAATAAACACAAAGTCTGTTTTGTATAAAAACTGCACGAAACAGTGAACGAAAACTTGCTTTATACCTGGAAATTTGTTTCTCTCTGTCCGATACACGTCGCAACCGTTTTCGCGCCAATTGTACTGACTTCAGCCGGCTGGCGGCGCCACCTACTAGGATCATTCACGAACTGCGCGCGCAAATTCGAACTGTCGTAGAACGCAAGACTTTCAATACGCATTAACAGATTTCTGCGAATTGTAAAACTTTTGATATAAAAAAATTGTCGTAGTAAAATATTGTAGAAAATGACACAACATATACTATTGAATGAATATTTATGAGATAACAAATTGCTAATTTTTCGTGATTGTATAAGTAATTTATATCCTTCGATCCGAAAGTAATTTTATATCCGTTCATTTTAGGATATTCATGTTCTTGTCCGCCGTTCGAGTGCATGTGCGGCCTACAAACGAACATTTCATCCTATCAACAGTCTCATCACCATCAGACAACGATGTTCCCTCAGCAAACGACCACGAACGACACCCCTTACTGGTTACCAGAGCCAGTACAACCTGCGGAAAATACCCTGGGTTACAATCTACCGAATCAAGTTCCTCAAGAAGCTTCGTACCCAGACTTTCCGTCGTTCACCGGTGAACTGTTCCAACCGGAAGAGATCTTCCAGCTGGACCAACCGTTACGACCAGAATTCCCCATGAACTCCCAAGATGTAGCCAGATCACCGCCTACTTTGCTCGATCTCGGAAGCGGTACCATCAAATACGAAATGAAACAGCATCAAGATCAAGCCTACTGGAACCAATTTCTCAGCGAAGACTCCAGTAGCAGTCACCTTAGCTTGCCCCAAGACGACAGGCTACAGTTCCCCGGTTTCGAGACTGACAAAGACTCCAATGGATTCTGCGAAAAGAGACCCACGAACCATTTCGTCCCGGACAAGGAGATCAACCAGAATCATCTGAACAACGCGTTGAACTTCCAGGACTACCAACGCAACCAAAACCACAAGAGCTTCGTGGACGGTACAATAAAGAACGCTCAACAGTCAAATTACTGGAACCACCAGGACGACCGTTTGAATTTTCCCGCGTACGATCCTCAGAAGGAAGAAGACCTGCTGACCTCCAGAAGGGACGCGAACTGTTTCTCCAAAGACAGCTGTCAACCAGGTCTGATGGATACCTACAATATGTACCCCAAAAAGCAGAACGGAATGATCGAAGCTGTCCGTCCTAGTCGTAGTCCTATAGAGAACAAACAGTACGCTTACGATAATTACAACCAAATGTTCGAGCACTCGGAGTCCAAGAATCACATGAACAGTCGTTGCCATCAGAATTCCAACCGGATGGTTCTGGACGAAAGACTGCAGGGCAATTATGGGAATCACGAGACTCCCGATGCCACCGAAAGACTGTTCCCGGAAGCTAGCGGTCTGGACACTTCGATCCAGTCGCAGAACAGCTCAGAATCGTTCTTCTACCCCAGCAACGATCGCTGTCACTACACCTGCGAAGTTCTGGACACGAGGCTGCCGCAGATGGGGATGAACGCAGCGAACACGCAGACGGGAATGAACAATTACGGCGACGTGAGCGAACTCGATCTACCGCCCTTCGTAGATTACACCCTCGTGGGGATGCTCTGTAGCTCCATGGACGAGGACACGACGAACCTGTTACCCGGCTGCCCACAAAACACGCAGACTTACGTTCCTCATCACTAGAACGCCGCGACGATTCTGACTTGTATTATAAATATTAAATATACGATATAATTGCACCTGGAAACGCGGGTGGCGTGTTGTGTTTCATCCTTTATCGAGCCCTTTGGAAGACACTGGTGATAACTCGAAATTTAAAGTTCCGTTCACAGAGATCATCCTCCCTGCTTGTAGATTTTATTTTGTATTGCGGGAGAAATAGTTGTGCAAGTGCTTGCAATTGTATTCGAAAACAACTATTTTACTAAAAGTAATAGTTCAGAAGTATTACAACTTCCAGCAAGGCGTAGAAACCTTTTAAGAAACTATTCTGAATTGGTAATTAGATCGAACGAAATAGAGAATCTTTGTTGAACGAACCGTCGATCAAATGTTCTTTCCATTAGACGCATTAGGTTTCTAATCAGTTTATTAATGTGACTCGCGTATTCGTTCATAACATACTTTCCAAATTACAATTAACTGTACAAATTTCTACAAAATTTCAATTCATGTATCCCCATGATTTTTACAATTTATCACGCTTTCCTGAGAAATTTTTCTTCATTTCGAAGGTTCGTAGTTTGGTAAATGATGTGGCGAAATAAATGTGACAGCCCCACGTGAACAAATTTGTTAGTCACTGTAGGTCTAACCTGTAATTTTGTAAATAAAGTTTGCAATGCAAAATCATACGTAAACTCTCAAAGAGTATACCTTAAATGTGTTGTTTTTTCTCACAATGGTTCGGAACAGATGTACAAAGTTTGACTGGACGAAGGGATACACGAGGTCCAGGTTCAAAGTACTCGAGTCCCCGTTATATACCTTTGATAAAACTCGTCTGATTTCTTCGTAATTTCTTTATTCGTAACAGATACTCTCACGATCACAATTGTATGTACGTTATGTAATAATTATCATACACCTATTTGGTTGTTACACTTTCTCGGATTACATGCGCGATAATTCTTTCATCTTTAGTTTCGTGGGGGTGGTTGCGTTCTTTTTTTCTTTATCTTGTCGCGATTCGTGTCAATTGAACCGCCTCGTGGCTACCTCAAACGTAAGAACTCAAGGGTGACGAGAAACGTCTGGAATTCAGGTGATGCTGAATGGACCCGATCGATCTCTGTGGATCATCGAACGATCGTCGAGCGGTTCCTCGTGCTAAACGCGATTACCTTCCAGCTACCGAGAGAAAAAAGGGGTGCGCAACATTTCTAGACGATTCGAAGCGTAATATCACTAAGTCGCCGCTATCGGCGTGTTAAGAAGTGTGATCGTTAACAAACTAATAGGAAAAACTCGTCGAATCGTTCGAGATCCGACACGAATCCGCGACACAACTCACAGATTGTTAAGGTGGCACCGCTAGACGTGCTTTTGTACCCCAAAAAACTGGTGTATTCATCGAAAGTGTATACTTAATAAGTAGCATCCCGAAATTTTCGTGTGTCCCGAAGAGGGCCACGTCGATCAACGGGTAAAATCGTTTTCAACGGAACAGCTACGTCTTCCTCGTCGAAACGTAAGAAATAAAAAAGGAAAAGAAACGAAAGAACGAATTTCAGCACTGGTCGAAAGAAGCGAATCTAAACGAAAGTACATCGTCTAATATTTCAATATATCTAGATATATATATAATATTCCTCATCTTCTTTCTTCATCGTTTTCTTCTTTTGATCCTCTCATACGTGAATTATGATAAATCCCTCCTACATATAAACGTTCCTAAGCGTATAAATTTTTGCTCCTATACACGTCACACATAAAACAAATCCTATCGTGTACTACGTATGGTGCCATACGCTCTGTTTTTTGTCTGTCCACTTTGTTTTCTCTGTTTCTTTTAGGCGCTAGGTAAAAAATTGGGAGGACAAGTACGTTCGATTACGTCGGAGAATCGCTAGAAAAATAAAAGCGCGACTCTATTCACCGTAGTCCCTTTCCTCCTCGAGATCTCGGCTGAATCCAACCATTTTGTGATCCTCGATCACTACGCGAAATTTCTTTTTCGATCTCTGGGCTTATTTTTCGCATCTTTTGTACAACGTTGAGATCATTCGTCGTGAACATCGTTTTCATTTCATTTTCATGCGTTCGATCGATTATATACACATGGATCGTATCGATCGAATCGTGTTTTCATTTCCGTGATTTTCACACCAGGCACCGTTGCTTTGATATATATTTGGATTAATCAGTTAACTTCGCCCTAGATCAACGAGAGATCAAGAATATTTCTGCGGTGACGCGAAATCTTTCGCCGCCTCGAAAGGAATTTGGATCGTCCGGTCGCGGAGCACGCAGCTTCTTCCGGCGACCGGAAGTCCTCCGGTTCCGCGAGACTCTCCGAACGTGAGAAACATTACGCGTCGTTGAATAAAACATCAGGTTGCTGCGCAAGTTTCATTTTATTGATTATAAATCGTGTCGATTCCGAACGGCGCTATAAGAGTACGATGAACGTTAATTAAAAAAGTAATTGAACATTTTGAGGCGTTGTACAGGTTTTAGAAAATGTTCAATTACTTTACGGTGAAATTCTTTGGTTCCTGTAAATCGAGAAGCAAGTAATTGGCAATGAAAGAAACGTTTACTCGTTACGGGGAGCTTCGTGACACGTGGACTGAACTACGTACGATTTAATACAGAGAAATAACTAAAGAATCTTTATTTAGGATCGACTATAGACGAAAAAAAATAGATCGAACGCCTTATTTCGATTCAGTTACAGCGTCATCCGCGTATTTTCAAAAACTCAAAACGAATTACTCAATTTGTAATAAAATTTCCTTCGTTTTCACGACACATCAGTCACGGAACACCCCGTAGAAACAGAATTACTTCCCAAAACCATCTCAGTGACCACGTTAAAACAACTAAAAACTCCCCTCGTCATGTTTCTTTCGTTCAATAATAAATTCGATCGGTTTCATGTAGAAGGCACTACTCTTTTTTTTTTTTTATTTTCATAGACAAAGGTGAAAAATAAAGGGTTTCCAACATATAATACAAGGTACTTTCGACAACTAAAATTAAAATTAAATACCATCGTGTCCGTACTGATCGCTGGACTTCCGCAGCAACCGGACCAAACGAATCTCCGAGTACCATTCGTCGGTTTCTCGACTCTACTCGCAACCAACCGCAGATCAACTCTCGTCGCACAAGCTGCCTGACCACGACCAGTGCGTGGTGGTGGATTCGGGTGTACTATTCAGGGTGGGTGGGGGAAAGGAATGGAACAGAAACCCGCTAGAGCTGCAAGCGGAACCGGAAGGTAGATCGATCAAGGATCCGTCCGAACAGAATCCAGGCTACACTTGCTCCCAGCGTGTTGCTCTACAGAAACTTTCACGAGTGGGTGCAACGACCGAAAAATGAACCGACTGCTCCTGGCTTCTGACGCGTAATTAAACGCATCGATCAGATTCGTGTAAAAAAAAAAAAAAAACAGTATTAACGTCGTGATCGTAAAGGCTGCAGCTTTCATCTATCAATGAATCGAGACTCTGCGTACACGAGACAGTTTAAAAAAAAAATTAAAAGAAAAACAGCCACTCGTGTTTGCAGAGTCGTTTAGTCAACATTGGACGCTTTGTCAAATACTCTTCGCGTGATCGTCGTGTTTGGAATTACTGAATTTTCGAATTGCAGACCTGTCTGTCTTGATAAGATCTTGGACAATGTAGTCTCTACAGATCCGCACGAAATTCATGCTGTTCGCGATCTTGAATCGTTCGATGACTTCGAAGGGACGAACAGGAGGAACAGTCGTTGCATTTTTCTCGCGCAAATGGAGGAGGGTGTCGAGGTAGCTATCGAAGCATAAGCTGCAGCGTCGAGTGACCGTCTATCGACGTCGCAGATAGATGCTCGTCCAGGGTCCCTCGAAGAATAGGGCGCCAGGTGTGTGAGAATCAATACAGATACAAACATAGTGTCTCTACGTGGACAGAGCTTGTTCGTCCTGCAAATCGAGAAGCGTACTCTTGGCGGAAATTATACAACGTGATCGTCAAGTGAATCCTCGACTAACATGACCTACTGATATACCACAGGATTTTAACCCTTTGACTGCGAAATACGTATATATATATATATATACGTCCTCACAACATGTCAAATGAATATCGAGCCGCACATGCTGATTATTTTGAGGTAAAGTGCGCCGCAGTCAAAGGGTTAACATTGGTAACAGGGTTTCCGCTCGATAGCAAGAAAATTGCACACTTCAATACATTCACAAAAATTTCTTCATGCCTTTAAACACTCACACTCGTATCGACTCGAAACATTCAAGGTGAAGTCTAAGATTCTTCTCTCAACGATCACGCTCTGTATCCGTTCCATCAAAAGTGACGAAATGCGGAGAATGCTCTACGAGTGCCTCCGAAGGTTTCTTCGTGGCCCTTCGAAACCGTGAAGCAAACAATTGGACTAATAGGAACCGTGGGGTCGCGTGCGTGTGAACTCGGTGTTTCATTTTTTTTTGTGTTTTTTTTTTTCTTTTCGTTTCGTTTCAGCGAATCGACGCAACGACAGGAAATGTCGATCGGTCGCGAGGACGATCGTGTGGGGGTTTTATCGGAGAGAAAAAAGTGTACCTATTATATGAACGGGACATGGCGGGGCGCAGGGCTCCCGAAACTGTCCACAGAAAATTCGTGCTAAATCCCGTGCATGCATGCGCGCACGTGTGGTAAACGCGGGTGCGATTTCTTGTCGACCTTTAGAAGAAAGAGGAATCATTTTTTAAACGAGCTACTTTTGCGCTACGTCATTAAGCAGGTGGCGTCGTTCTCTCGACAAGCTCGAGCTACAACCTACCAGAAACGAACATTTTTGTTGCATCGTCTTTTTCATTTTATCTTACTTATCAGCATCTCTTTCGGCGGACCGCCGTGACCGGTTGGCGGCGGCGTCGCGCTCGAACTCGAAAATCGGGTCCCGATGGTCGACGTCGGGGGAAACGATCGTCGTTCCGCGTTTCGAGATCCGCTCGACGTTTCGAACCACCACCCCTGGATATTAGTTAATGAGGAAACAGAAGTTTGTGGCCCGAGGGGTGGAACTAGAGTTCGAGCGGACCTCGGCTGGTCGATCATCGGGGCCCAAGGAATTAAGATTAACTAACGACTAAGTAGAAGTGAAAACGTCGAGCCTAACGATCACAGCTATTGTACGATACTATGAGTGCTTAACTGTCGCGGAGAAACGAATTGATATTTGTAGGTGAACGGTACAGAATCGGTAATAAAACAAAAGAAAAAAAATTCTTACGAGCGATCTGTCGCAAAGAAGTTTTCGTCGGTGTTGTGTTTCTCTCCGTGGTGTACGCTCAATATTCTCGCGATATACGTAGTATTATTCGGGCGCAGGCCTCGAACGCGTTTTGACACAGAACGTTGGGCAAAAAACAAAAATATATATATATATATATGCGACTGCGTGTGTGTGTTATATGTGTGTACACGTGTCCGTGTGTGTTTATGCATGACTATACGGCATATAGTTATAAAATTCGTGCTACGAAGAGTCTGCCTCGCGAACCGGGGCTTGAAAGACCGAATAATCTTTCGTCAACGATATTCGTATCTCGTTACGTTTCGAAAATGAAGAGACAGGTGTGCCGCCGCGGTCCTTTTGATCGCGCGTCCGCCATCTTGGTAACGACCTAACCCCCTTTTTTTCGCGTTAAGATTCGAAAATTCGGTGTACGGTTCCATACGGAATTTTTCTTAGTTAGATTTACTAAGAATATTTTTGTGGAACGCTGATCCGCGTTCTCTGCGCGTTAGTGGAACCGTTTCGGCGGAAAATTCGAACCCAACAGACTGAGGGGGGTTGACACGATCGACATGTTCGCTGATACCGTTCGTGGTAAACAGATTCGAGGACAATTCGCGTCGACCACGGGGGCAACTCTGAACGAAATCTCGGTCGGGAAACACGCGAAGGCGGCTCGCTTCTTGTTTCCAAATTAAACGCGTATAACTCTCACTAACGTGCACGAGGGTGTGTATCACGAGGGCTTGCACAACACGGCTACGTGATACTTCGTTTTTTTCTTCCTTTTTTTTCTTTAGAAAATCCTGCTTAGGACCTACGTGTACGACATCGTTTACGCGAATATTGTACGTCTGATACAACGGAGCACACCCGTATATATTATATAACACATACGTATATAATATATATTTTTCTTGCATGTACAAAGCAACCGTGTGTTCATTACCGTTTTTTCTTCCCCTTTTTGTAACTGCATGCTTGGTTTCCTTGTAAAACTTACTCTACTACGATTTTTTTTGTTTCGCTTCGTTCTCCTTCGTCTTCGTTTTCTTTTCTTCACGCAATGCAAAGATAATAAGAATAATATAATAGTAATGGTAATTAATAATTCATAGCGTTGAATCGAGTCGCGGAACGAGGAAGTTTCGCTTTCGGTGTCCGAAGTTAAAATGAAAAACACTTTCTCTCTCTCTCTCTCTCTCTCTCTCTCTCTCTCTCTCTCTCTCGCTCTCACTTCCTGTCTTTCTCACTCTTTTACACTCGCAGTCGGCTTAGCAAATTACAAGAAGAAAAGTCGTCGATTACGTTATTATAATATTATTTCGTTCTTATTCTTACTCACCTTCATTTTCTCGCATTCTCGCTCACGCTCGTCCTCTTTCTCTCATATTCGCTCATTCAAGTTCGTATTATGAAAAAAAAAAAAAAAGGAAAAAGGAATACAAATCGTCGTTTACACTTCACAGCTAACCACAGCATTCGGCAATTATATGTTTCACTCGTTTAAAAATTATTTATATCACAATGAAACGCCAGCGCATCCTTCTGATCGTCTGATCGCTTTGCGTGCACCTCATCGGGGCGGCCATACCTCTTTTTCTCTATCGTAAAACATCTTCGTTCTCCCTGCTAGGCGATGTTCAGGATGCGTCTACAGGCTCTGGCAGGTTTTGGCCTTGATCCGAGGATCCGTTTCCGGATGGTCGCGAGGATGTTCATAAGCTGGGAGGACCCGCGTCTCGAATAAACTGAGCTTCGAACGGCCAGTGTTTATCCGTCGAACGCGAATCCAAGGGTCACAGGGCTTCTAACCAGGCAAGAATCAAAGGGTTTCCGCTCCAATTGGAACGTACGATTACTGTTGCTGGATGCACGCCAATAGAGTCGCGCTCTCGTCCACCGCTTTCACGCGTACACGGTAGAACTTGGTTCCACGTGGTACACGGTATCTATTTTCAGACTGAAACATCGATTGTTGGTTAATCTTTAGACGTTCTGGACAACATGAAAGACAATTGAATCGTTACAAACAGAGTCCAATCAGAAAAGTTAATCTACTAAAGAGCCTAACCTTTCTAGCATGACAGTACTCCTTATCAACAACCTCAGCGATAGTCTGAATGCTCAACGGCGGCCCCTCAGGATTCAAGGCCAGGTCCAAAGCGGCGACACAGTCCGAATTCAGGAAATAGAGAGTGGTGGACTCCTGGTACACGGTATAATTGCCGTGCGTAGGATCCCAGAAGACCAGCACAATGTCCCCTGGATTGCAGCTGGCGACCGTGACGCGGCCCTGCTCCACCAACTTCGCCGCTACCTTCTTCATCTTCCTTTGGACGTGCGAGACGGAGAAGAAACAAATCATACAGTTACACCTAGGCTCCGGACTGGTCGCCGCGTCCCGACTGGATCCTAGCGCAACAACCGCCACAGAAGCGTTCATATCCTTCTCGCGACTCTCCGACGAAGACGAGGATTCCTGAACTGCGAAGCTTCTTCTCGATCTTTCCTTGACCAGTTCGAGCTCCAACCGGATCTTGTCCGATTCCAGGACCTCTATCTTCGCCTCCGCCGTCTCCTTGCACTCCCTAAGCGACTGCACTTCCGCGTTCAACTTCTTGTTGTCGTTCTCGAGCATCTCCAACCTCCTGGACAAGCAAATCTGAATATCGTCGTTCGCTTCCAACCGCACTTTCTTCGATTCCGACACCTCGACCTCGTCCTTTTCCAAAGGCAGACGGCTCAACAATTCCTGCAGGTTGCTCAAATTCATCTCGGCACCGATATTCTTGAAGTCGTCCGAGTCGGCCAGTCTCCTGATCATGGTCCTGTACTGTTCGAATTCCTCGGTAAGTACGAATTCTCTTCTCCGATACATCTCAACTTCGCGGTCCTTCTCGTCGACCACCTGTCTGGCCAGTCGTAGCTCTTGATCCAGTTTCACGACACAGTCAGCCCGCTCTTTCTCGATCGCTGTTCGAATAGCCGCGGACTTCTCCATTTTCATGTCCTCCTTCACTTGTGCCAGGATCTGGCTGCTCAGTTCCATTACATCCGGTCTCTAAAACGCGGGAATAGATATGTTAATGTGAACTCGAATGAAATGTAAATAAAGTCTACTAATCGACAATTATCCTCACTTCAATTTTCTCAAGGCTGGAGTCGCTAGGACTCCTTTCAATGGTGGACGCAGTCATCGGCTTGAACCGGCTCCTGACAGTCGCCAGCTCGGTCTTGTACTCCATCTGCAACTTCTCGGTCGCCTCCTTCACCATCCTCTGTTGATCGTTCCTAGCCGTGCTTAGACTCTCCTCCAACTCCTGAATTCTTTTTTGCCACTGGCTCACGGAGTTCGTCAAAGAAGCTATCTCCATAAACCTTTCGTCGCTCGTTTTCTTCACAGCCGCCTCCTTCTCGACCCGCGCTTGTTCCAGCTGCTCTTCTAGCTGTTGATGAAGACGAGTCTGCAGATTTCTCATCTCCGTTTGCTCGGACTCCAGTTTCTGTCGCATGGTGGTCGTCAGACGTTCGTGTTCGGTCAGCTCAGCCTCCTTCTCCAGAAGGTTGCGTTTCAGGGTACAGATCTCCTCCTCCCGGCTCTGCATCAGCTTCTTCACGTCCGCCATCTCGAGCTCGTGGTCCACCGTCAGCTCCTGTTCGCGTTCCCGAAGACGACGATCGCACTCGCGCGAGTACAGAGACAGAGCCTCGCGGACACGCTCGGTCATCTCCGACAGGCCGTCCTTGTCCTCGCTGGATCGATCCCTCAGAACGGCGAGTTCCCGACGGACTGAAGTCAACGACTCGCACATCACCGCCTTCATCGTCTTCAGAATGGCGCGTAGCCTCTCCACTTCCTCACGGGTGTTGCCAAGATTCTCCTGAAACGTCGATCGGCAGACATTCTGATTAGCACAGGTGAATGAAACCCTTCTAGGATGTATATCGGGGACGTGAGAACAAGTAAACGGTCGTGTATTGGGATCGGTGAAGATTTAATTGAAAAAAAAAAAAAGGGTTGTTGAAAAATCGAATTTGTTAAAATTTACATTGCGGTGTGAGTGTTATAAAACAGGTAGTGTAGTGAGGTAACCGTAATCCTATTATACAAATCGTTACGTGTTATTGTAGATTTTACATATGTAGTTATTTATGTTCGACGAGGGAGAGAAACTCAGGAGTAGGGAGATAGTTCTGATAGCGAGACAGCCCCCCCCCCCCAAAAAAAGTGGCCGATGCAACGATAAAAGCGTTGCACCGATATGGAATTCTGAAAAAGAAACAAAACTGAATATCTCAGGATAATACACTTCGGGTTCGAGGGGATCGGGATACGAGTGCGACGGCAGCTATCCTGTAAAAAAAATTAAAACACACGCACTCACGTCACGACTTACACGCGAGGGCATATATGCGACTACAAATAAAGGTTCAAGCGACAGTCGAGGGACAGGGACCGGTGAAAAAGTAGCAAACGACGGGTAGACGGCAGGCAATAGATACATACCAACGTCTCTCGGGGGTATACATACTTGCATACAGTCAGCGCTAATAGCTCGGCTAGCGAATGTAAAGACAAATGACAACGAAAGTACCTAGAAACCACAGAAAGGGTTAGGTAAGTGGACAAAAATAGAGGCTGACGATAATCGTCCAACAAGATGGGGATGCAGAAAGAGGGTTGCTATAATACATATGGGTGGTAGGTTGCGGGGGGGGGGGGGGTGGTGGGCAGGTTCCAGGCCGAGAAAGAGTAAGCAAAAACAGTGTGTGTACCATCGGTGAGGGTGTGGGTGGACACATCGACGGTAGTGGAACGTTTACGGCTACGACTACGAGGTCTGTTAGCGAGCTGTAAGTCGTCCAGTACCTGGAGAAGGGAAACGATAGCCTGATGCTGGCCGTCGGCGGGATGCTCGCTGAGACTGCTCGGCAGGGACTCGTCCATGTAAAACTCAGTACCCATGAAGTCGTTAGCCCCCACGCCGACAGAAGGACTGCTACCGCCACTGCCGGACAGCTGGTGGCGTTGTTGATGCTGCTGGCCGTCGCACATCACGGACCGTGTCAGGGAGGAAGGATTCGGGCTCAGGGAGTTCGGCTCCTCGGCCGTCGGCGCGGACGTTTGGTCGCGATATTTGGGAGGAAGACCGTTAGTGGCACGATGAAGCGGACAGCTTGACTCGCCGTTCTCAGCGCACTCGGTTAAGGGACTCAGCTGAGCCGGTCGCTCGCTGACGGACAGACTAGGGAAATGGAAGGATCCGGGCTCGCTCGAGGACGACGACGAACGGTTCGTCAGGTCCACGACTTTCGAATTCAGCGGGGATACGTTAGTCGAGGTGGAGGAAGCAGGGGACACGCTTCGCGAGGCACCAACCTCCAATTGTTTCTGACGCATTTGTTTCGCGCCGTCGAACGACTCGGGTTTCGAGTCCGTTGCGCCCTGCCCGATCTTCTCGAACTCCTCCGTGTCCGTCTCCGATTCGAAGCCACCCCTAGAAATCATACAATTCATATTTAATCGAGAGCAGCACGGGAAACAGAATGTACAGTAAAGCATCTATGAGTGGTCGAAGGCTTCTCGGCACTGAGTGTCAAGCGTCATCCTTAACATTAGGGGGGTACCCCGTCAAGGGCTCAGTCTTCGAACACTTATCGATATAACGGGGGGGGTTGAAAAATGAATTACTACTAATGCAGGCTTATTTAAAATCGATCAAGATCTTAGTAAAAGAGTTCGTGGTGTCTGTACAAGTTAAAACGGTATCAATGTACTAAAAGCCAGTAATCGAAATCATCTTATTGCAAGCAAGACGATGTTCCATAGTTCGTTCAGTCATCAGGTACCTGTCAGATAACATCGGCGCCCTGGTTCGTTCTTGTCCCTTCGCAGCCACGTCGACTCTCATGGAAGTGGTGCTGCTGTCTTTCTCCTTGTTCCCGTCGGTGCTGGCGTCGCTGAGACTCTTCGACAAGAAGAACTGGGTGATGCTGCTCAGATCCGGCGATGATACCGTGAGCGCCAGGTCTGGTAGCTGCGATCTAAGAGACTCCATGTCATCCGCCGTCAACTGCAACAGTGCAACGTTGTAACAATCATTTCTTAGTTGTGAAAAGTACGAAACAATTCCATAATTAAAGACGCTATACTGGGGTCTCGTGGAAAAACCAGTACCAAATAATTCTCTACGAGATCTCCGTGCTACACGCTAGATTACACGTACCTTTGGCAATCCATTATCGAAAACAGAAGGCGCCTGAGTCGCGAAAGGGGGCGGCGTGTCCTCCAGACCGGGGAACAACGTGTTCAAGAAGTGCCCATCGAACTTGCTCTGGAACTCCCTTCGACGCGCCAGCTCCTCGCTATGAACAGTCAACAGCTGACACGCAAGGTTGCTGGCCCACACGAGGAAGGCCTGAGAGAAGGTTCGCCTCCGGACAACTTCAGCCACCGCGTTCATGTACATCTGTGGCGCCAGGTGAATCTGCTGGAGGACCTCCAGGTGTCTCCTTAACCGTTTCAGACTCTCGTTGTACATCACCAGTTTGCCATCCACCTCCATCATCTTGTTCTCCACGTACATGATCCACTTCAGTCGATGGTAGATGTTCACGGACAGCTCCTCCTTCGCTTTTGTGCATCTGCGTCGTATGTCTCTCAGCTGATTGTGATTCAGCAGCATCACTAGTAGCTGGTGTCTGTGCGAGGTGCAGAGATCGGGCAGGACGCTTGCGTCGCCCAGGTTGTTCGCCCGGCTCTGATTCTGATGGAAACCCTGCGCCAGTTCACCCTGTTCCTGGACGAGCTTCTTGGTCTGCGCCATCAATTGTTCCAACGCGAACAATCGTTCCCCGAGGCCCTTGATCTCCTTCATGTCCTGCTTGTTCGCGCTGTCTATCGCTGCGTTCACCTCTGACTTCAACGCCTCCATCACCCTCTCATCGAACTGCTCCAGACCCCGAGAACACTGCTCCGCGACCTGTTCCAGGCTACTTTGATTGTCTTTCGCTGATATCCACCGGAACAAACTCAAAACTTCGTCCCTGCCCTCGGTGTCCTTCTCGGACTGACTCGGCTGATCGTCTGGGCTCAGAAGACCTTCCGCTTGGGCCCGAAGAGCTGGTAGAATTGGAATCTTCGCTAGCATACCCAGGTCAGTGTTGAAGCTACGACACGAAGAGGATTTACAGGACGGTTAGGAATTGTAAGACAGTAAGAACAGGTAATTTAACAATTAGCCAGAACGAATTGTTAGGTTCCCTCCTGTGCTATTAGATAGAATTTATTACATTATTAGCATAATTCGGTCCATTTCCGTGGAAATTGCGTCAGTCATACGCGAGGCCAGATTAAATTGCGCGTTGCTCGGTTGATCCTTTAGAGAGAAACAAAGTGCACACAATGACGATGATTGGGAGATACATACTCGATTGTAGCGATTAGTCGCACCTTTAATTCGATTGGAAAATGGGTATAAATGTAATGGAATTGCATGGAACACCGTAATAATGCAATCATGCAATTAATATCGTCAACCTCGATCAACCGCGTGACGCTAATCGCGATTTAATCAATCATTAATTAAATTCAGTGGCATATTATTTAAACGTCACACATTGCTGGGTAGGTTTCGATGCTTGGTTCCATTCGAACTGAGGTTTATTCATAGACCAGCTACAGAATACAACACGATATACTCTACGAAATTCTGAAGATCGAGGATGTTTCTCTCACACGATGATCTGTAGATTTAACTTTTGGGTCGCTTACTTCTGAAGGAGCTCCATGTGTTGCTGCCTCTCCGATAGATAGACGGTGAAACTCTGCTGAAGGAGATCGGCTCGGGACTGGAACATCTGCGTGATGTCCTCGAGATTCGCCACCACGGCGGCCCAGCCCTGTTGCTGAAGGTGCTGATCGTGCACCAGCCGCTCGCAGATCCTGGTTTGCTCCCGCGCCAATCCGCAGCATTGCTGAGCCAATTGGGCTCGGGCAACAAGGGTCTGATAAGTGGCTGGCATCGCCAGCGAAGCGTCGATTTGACTTTGTAGATCGACATCTGCAAAAAATAATTCATGTTGATCGCACCGAACATTGTTGATCAATTGCTTCCAATCGACACGCTGATTCTTGGTGAACCGAGGACACCGCTGGTACAAATAACGTGTCTACCAATTAAGGTAATACATTTTCGAACGAGTCATATAAATTAATACCAAGAACATTGAACCACACTAGCGTGGATTTTCGTTTCAGCCAGATAGAATGTAGTGGCTGTACTCGGTGGTGGTGAACTGTATGTACCCTGATGAGCAAACTCGGCTTCCATTAAGGGAAAACGTGGTGTAAGAAAAGGGCCTTCTACCACTTAGCAAAATTTATATTAAGTACTGAAATAAATATTAAACTGAATTTGGACTTAGCATAAATTACAGTAATTCCCGATACCAAATGGTAAATGGCCCTTCCCCTACGCCACTTTGTTCCCTAAGACAAGCCGAGTTTGCACGTGAGTGTACCTATATGGCAAAGAATTTTCGTGCAACCATCGAACGTATCCCGACAGGATGATTTATAGTCGGAGATCGTGTGGAGATAATAAAAGGGCGTGGACGAGGGTCGCGACGGATCATTAGGCGTCTTATACACTTTTCAACGAAACCATTCATCAGCCATAATCAACGCTTCATTGTCCGCCTGGTCTTGAATGTTAAAAAGGCCAAGCAATTTCGAATTGTACTTTCCCACCAGAATCTCTCCTGCAGTTTCACGGCTGTAGCCCAGCAGTTAGCCCCGTTTTCTAGGATTAACAATGTCACTCTGTCGACCGAACAAGCGTTGACCTTGTCTAGGTGGATCGAGAATCAGCTTATCAACGGTGTGTTTCGGCTGAGGGTGGCCTGTCGCGTCTGTTGTTTCACGGTGGACGGGATAAAAGCTCGGTTTGGCTTTCGGTCCCCAGGTGACCGTCCGCGAGGCTCGTAAAACCGGACCCCCGCGGATCGATAACGGCGAAACAGAACGCCGGGTGAAGCAGAGCGAGAAAAGGGTGGACGAACGGAGCATAGGATCGAGTGTTCGGTCAGCTCTTGTTTGTCGGTGGCTAAGTGGCAGGTATATATAATTGATCGACGCGAGTGAGCGAGCAACGCATCGCCAACGTAATCTTGGCACGCGATGAAAACTCAAGGTCGCGGGCACGGCTCGCGGTAGCTGTTTCAGTACCCTTACGTCATAGCCTGGATCCGCGGATCGGGTCTACGAAGGTGAATTACGCGTGTCCAGGCTTCCTGGTCGGGCGACAATTGCCTCCGGCGGATGAGACCGAGTACGCTGGTCTCCGCTGGAAGGCGTAACGAGGCGTACGATGCCGCCTTAAGCTGCGTTCCCACGCGGGAAACTCGATCGAGACTTGGAATATATCTCTTTCGTACCTGGTCTCATCGTGTGGAAATATAGCTTCGTGATTTGGATATTTTTTTTGGGAAAGTGTAAGATGTGATTCATGGACTGTCAGTGGACATCAACCAGGAAGTGGAAATATGGCTTTACATTAAGGGTTGGAACCTAATTTTTAAATTCTCGAAAATTGAATCTGAGACTTTGTACGATTTCAGAACTCTTGAAATTTTCGAAATTTGAAGTGGTGATTTCCTTCATTAATCTTCAAAATCAAAAAAAAATCTTGACGATTTTGAGTCAATAATTAATTGTGGGGGCCACGAATTAATTTGTACGCCTAATAGAAAGCGCCTTTTAATTTTATTTAAATTATTGCCATTAACGGGACTCTTTTTATAAAAAAATTTAATATCATCGTATGAAACTATGTATAGTAGTTCTAAGTATACACGGTATTCTCGCAGTACCCGGTAGATGGAAGTTTGGATGTTGTTAATTGATTCCGACAAGAATTCAATTTGGTTACTAAATTTGTTGGCCAGATTGCATATTACTGCATATTCTGGCTATTGTGTCGGACTGATTGTACCTGGATATGTAGGAAGTAGGGTAGAATAGATCGGAATCCCTGGTTGCATGAGAGACAAACTACTAAACTGTTAATAATTTTATATAGAAAACTAATATCAGCAACAGCATGTTTTTAACGGAGTTAATTTTGAATTTGAACATTTTCCTATCGTAGTTCTGAACATTGTATCTTATGTCTGTTTTAAAAGAGAGGAAACGTAAAAATTGATGTTGGATTCTTTCGAGCAAGACGCAATGTTTAACTGTAAATGACAATTATGTTGTTCAATTGATTGTACGATAAATTGCACCGTTTGTGGTTCCCAGGAATGGTAATAACATACTCGAATATGTCGCATCGCGTTGGAGCAAGACTTTAAGTGCAGATCAGAGTATCGGTTTCTGCTGATAACTGCATCATCGCGAGGAACTCTGTTAGTGTCACCTTACCAGAACCCTGCTGACATGCGTCGTTTCAAGCGGCGAAGAAGATTGTTATTGTCTTTAAACTGGCCTGACGCGTGTCATCAGAGTGGCCGTCCGTATAACGATGTGTTTACGAATGCAGAAGCTGCGTGTTCATTGTTACTCCCAACAAGCTACAATCGACCACAAATGTCGTGTTCAAATGACTTACGATATACCAGAGAACCCTGCAAAATTAAAGAACGACCGATCCAATCAACGCGGACCACCGTTGGTTCGATTTCCAAGCTGCAACCGCCAACACGGTTGACCGAAATTCATCCGACAGAACTTCCCCAAGCTCTGCATAATAAAGGAAACAGAGAGGAACAAGAGCCAGCGGGAAGACAACAGAGGGGAACAGTAGGGTGGAAGAGTAAATCGGGGCTGAATTCTATGTGTACGTGTGTTGCACAACTGTTGGACAATGTATCGATTTTATGCGGCGCCCTCGGCCCGAACCAACTTTTCTTTTTTTCCCCCCCGCGCACGGAAGCCGCTGGTTCCGGTATCCTTGCCATCGGGAAAGACCGAAAGCAAAATCCCATTAGTCTATAGAAAGGCTTGACCGTGGAAAAACACAGTCGCGTCGATGACGTCGAAAAAGAAACAAAAATAATAAAGAATCCCCTAGAATCTATCGTTTTGTTTACTTGTACGATTGATTAGCGTTCAGTCGAGTTGCATAGCGCGGTGTCGGAAGGGTCGATCGATTATTAAATCGACCCAGAACCGATCGATTTCCATTCGTTGACAATAGAGCACGGGAGAGACGACGACAACGTGGAGGAATAGAAAGAAACCAACGAAGAAGGAAGTAATCACCTGTCGACGATTTATTCTAACCCCCCCGCCCCCTCCCAACTACCAAAGAACTGCGCTCGATATTATGCAGATTCGACTCGCATTATGCATATTCCGGCAAGGGGGAACAAAACGGTAAATAGACGACATCGTTCGGTCTCGATCTCCTGTTCCACGACCCCGTGACCTCGCCCACCACACACGATTTGCAAATCCGCGGGGCATTCTGTGATGCACCCGCGCTCGGCGACGGAATCGACGCACAATATGTGTGTATGCTATTTAAGGGGAAAACTGCGACGGAATCGTGTGCGTATAATGCAGGCGGTGTGTGATATCATCGCAAAGTTGCGACGTAAAAAACCGTGAACACACCGCCGGAACGATGGTCACTCGTGTGTTCGTTTGCGGACTGTGCGATCGGATATCGTGGATCGCGAATAACTATGCACACGGACGGACATACAAACATTCGATTTCGAGATTGATTGTCGCGTGTTAAATGGCCGTGAGGGCGCTTCCGGTATCGGTGAACACGTTAGGGGAAACTGAGCACCATGGAGATCTTCTCGGGCTTCCTTGGTATTGACCAGGCGAAATTGTATCCATTGGATTTCCGTCGAGATTTTCTTCGGTGTATTTTGTTACCTAGATTTGTTTTCTTTCCTGAAAATTCTTGCTTTCCAACCAATTAAATTGACGATTTTTACGCGAACTTCCTTTACGTATTTTTATAGTCTTGTATCATCCTTTTCTGATAAATTTTGCTCAATATCAGGTAAATAATTTTACGAGAGAAATTTCTGAGTCGCTGTATCCTGGATCAGAACTTAATCGCGTCGAGCATGTTCAAGACGTTTCTAGAATCGCTTACTCAACTTGTTACTCAAACAGAGAACTGTGAGAACAATACCTCTTTATTTATCGCGAACGGCGGTAAATCGTTATTAGGATTTACAAAGACAAATCGCCGTTGCCAGAGGTAAGGTGCACAGGTGGCTCCAATTTATCTACCTATTTATGCTCCCCACGCGACGCAACAATGTACGGCTCCCGTGTGTGCGCGTGTGTGGAGCATCGAAGAAGAGGACGCAAGATCCCACTCGTCGGTAAAGTATATACGTCGCTGCATATAGCCGCACGGTGACCTCTTTTAATCGTGTAATTGCATAAGCTTCCGGCGCAGGGTTGAACCTGGCAAACAGGGGCCAAGAATTTCACGGCACGACACTGAATTCCCAGAATATCTTAACTTGGACTAATGCTCCCCTTTTCTAATTATATATTCTACGCGCCGCGAAAACACACACGCCCGCGCCGTTCAGGGAGTCGCGGTCTGCCTCGACGCGGAGGAACAATATTCGCTTGGTTAAACAAATTTCCAACATGAAAACGATCCTTTGACGATAAAGCTACTCTCCCTCGAGAGACGAGGCGTATCGTTCCGGAATTTTATTAACCGGCGATCAAACCGTGAAATTGTGCGGGATAGAATCGTTTCTCGGTTGAATATCAAACGCAACTTTTATTGCGTAACGAGTCGTACCGAGAGCCTTTTGGAATCATGTACGGTTTAACCGCATACATGCTGAAGAAAATAGTGTATTATCTATTGGTACGCATAGGCTTAACCTTTAAGTACAAACGACTGTTGTTGGGGCTAGTCTGAATTTATCTTTCACTATCACACCCTAGTGCAGAATTTTGTAAGCTCCAGGCGTTTAATTACGCTCAATTGAAGTACTTATCTTCGGTGATATCCTATTACCAACAACGGTAACAAAAGATAATGGTCACTCTGTTATTGAAAGTGTTGCTGATCGGGGGTTTTCGTTAATATCTCGTTAACAAAGCCTCGGATAACATTTTTGCTAAAAAAAAAAACCTGTCCCAAATCACCTTACGAGTTACCCATTTCAGGGACCTACAACACTTTCGTTAAACCCTCTATTACAACACCTGTATCCTTTTCGTCGACACTACTGCCAATTCTGCAACGCTCTGTACAAATTGCGCTCCTCAATCGGATACGTTCGCTAAGATCATGCCAGAGACGTACACGTATGTTTACGTCCCATCGAGCTTTATTAAAGGGTTAATGGGTCTCGAGCCACGCTCCACGTCGTCGTGTGCCAGACGACGATTGGCGATTGCTCCTTTCATTCGTATCGGGCCCTTGACAGCTGATACCGGCGTGCATAAAAGCCCCCGTGCTGCTGCTGCTGGCAATCGTCTCGATGGAACCGCGCGAGCGCGAACGCATGAATGAAGAACTTCATAGCGCAACAGCGACCGACTCTCGATGTGGGCCGCGATCCCATCTCCGGCGAAATATTGGCGGTTGGCTTTGTCATCCGGGGGGGTGGAGGGAGGGGGAAGGAAATCAGTGATCGCGTGCTTATCGTCGCGGCGAATTAAGGCGAAAAACGCGTATAATATCTGTGTATGTGTGTAAATTTGCTCTGTTTTGTGTGTGTGTGTGTGCGTAGATCTGCCCTGTTTGTGTGTAGTGTGTGCAGTGACACGTGGCGACGGGTGCATCCGCCGCGACGCGATTATCAGCCGATTCGTCTTTCCGTGAATTCGATTATTTTTTTTTTTTCTCGCGGGACTCGTTAACCGACACACACTCAGGGTTACGTAACTTCCACCAGCGATAATTCTGCTGAGGATTATTTGGTTCGCTGTCTTATTTTTTTTTTTTTTTTTTTTTTTTTTTTTTTTTTTTTTTTTTTTTTTTTTTTTTTTTTTTTTTCTATCCATTCGATTCGTCGGTAAACGGAGACACGCCTGTTTGACGCGGATCTTGCTTCACTCTGGGAACCTGTACGAGCGACGATTTAAGGAGAGGAGAGAACAAGGATCTTTGTACGAACACACACGGGTGGGAAATGTTGCACCGTGAATGTATTGTTGAACGAGGAAAAGGAAATTATGTTTTCTCTTTGTGGGTACGTTTTGTTGGCCTCGTTATAGTTACGTCATCAGATCTACCGTAGACTTGGATCTTCCGCACGATGAAGGGGGTAGAGAGCAAGAGGGACAGGAATCGCGTCTGTTACTTTCTATAGACACTATTTCTATTTTGAGAGTGTGATTTGTTGGAAATATAGGTACGCAGAGATTTTTGTTACAATTGATATTAGGCTGGTACTATTTAATTCTTCGGAGTTACAAATTAAGGGAAGATTGCCGAATTTGGACCATCGCCTAGGTTGGACCACTACTGTAACTTGTAATATGTAAGCGATTTGCACCAAATGGGTAACTTAGTACATAGAAAACTCATATTGTCCATCATATGGAACAAATTGCTTACACACGACAAGTGACAAATTTGGCAACTACCCCTAAGTTCGTTAACGCGTTCGCCACGAAGTTTATTTCGACTGACTTTCCGTTCACGGCGACAGTTACTATGTTACATTTGATAGCGAACGTGCAAATTACGTAATTATACGTGTTTAATAATTGCCCATCCGCTTTGCACGAGATAAAAAGATTCTACATTAACAAACCAGGAGCTAGATAACCAGGCAACAAGTACATACGTATAATAGTGAACAGATAAACAAAATCATTCCACGCAGCATCTACTTTCATGCTTATGAAAGTCAAGCGGCTTTAAGAAGTACACGCGTGGAGAAGCGTGTAAGATCTGTCAATTGGTTCGCAAAAATCGAACGCGTCGCACCGAACATATGCGACAGTTTCTGGAGATTCGTCGAAAACGTTGCATTTAAAATAACTTTAAATGCAATTAAAATAAATTTTAAATAGCCTCTAACTCGTAAAAACCCAATCTGGTGTTTTTCCGTGCCTCCTCCCCTTTCGTGGGGATACATAATTCTTAACGTTGGCGGATCTGAGTGAACGCGAGCTCGTCATTTTTACGCAGCGTTTCTAAGTGTGTTTGTTCGCGGTGAAAGTCACTCTCGTGCAGCAACGGTAGCTGCAGCAGCTTTGCTATTGAACACACGGTGTGTTTTCTCAATTAGAACGAACCTCCAGGTGAATTGCACACGCAGGCGCACGGTCATAATTCTCACGGCCGTTTTCTCAAAACAAACTGCAAAACGTTCCCTCGCGCGATCGCGTATTTGCCTTCCGGCCCCTCGATCAACATCATCGCCACCGATTTCCATCCGGGAAAAACAAGGTACGAGAGGGGGAAGAAGTATACCCCTCCCAGCAACTGCCTGGAGATCCGGGATGAGTTCTCTTTTTTCCCTGGTATATACTTTAGCGGGCGGAATTTTTCAAATTTCCAGGAAACTGAAGGAAATACCGGTTGGATAAAGTGGTACCGACGTGAAGAATACGAAGGAATACATTTAGAACAGCTTTTGAGGATGTATCTGCTTGAAATTCAAGTAGTCCTGGTATTTGAAGTTTTCGTGGTACATGTTGTATGCAGCCAACGAAACCTACACGCAGCTTTCGTCGAGGATGAACTGGGGTTAGGGTTCTTGGCACCCCAGTGTGAAACGCAAAACCAATAATATAGAAGGTTTCAACGGGGTAGTGGATGCACTGAAGTACCCACTTAGAAATACGACTCTTCGCGAAAATAAAATATTACGGGGTTGCTGGAAACTATGGAAACACTCTGAAAAACATGAATTTGACAAAAAGACGTGAAAAATATTTAATTGTAACTATTGTTGTTAGATTGAATTTTTAACAAGGAAATTATCTTTCAACTTTGTAGAAACATCATTTGTTCTGTTCATTAAATGATTTTCCAGCAAAGAGCAAAATCAAATCCGATCCTATTACTGTAACCTAAGTCAGAGGGTCAGAAATGATAGAAATATCTGTTTCATAAATATAGAAGTATCTATACGTATATCACAAGAAAGTTATTTTTCTCAGGAATCTCTGACTACGATCGCGATACATCAGACCAGTTCCTTCTTTGACAATCTTCCACCCCCTGTCGCAAGCAAAATGCAACGATCAAGAAGCACGAGGATTGGAGAAGGAAATCCCTCGCGTTACTAGAATAAACCCTCAAGGTTGGGATCCGGTCCAAGTATCTGATATATTGCCCTATACATCACACCGCACCATCGCCATGTAACCACGGAATCTACGATCCGCTGTCAATAAATGATCATAATTTACAATGCAGCCTGTGTAGCGCATCGAGTAAACGTCTATATACTAAGCACGTGCTCCCAAAGGACTCCGGTATCTCTCCCCTTTCCTCGATCTTCTCCACGTGATCGCAAATCCAGTTACAAAAGACAGCACAAAACCATGTTTACGACTCAATAATCACGGAATAAAAAGCTGGAAAAACACTTCGATTCGGGTGGTGAAATATTCCTCGACGATATGGAACTCACTTCGGGGATGTCGTTGTCTCGTGAAACGTGAAAAAAAAAAAACAGAAATCCAATTACAAAAGGCAGACGCTACGGTGTTTACGACTGAATAATCAAGAGATAAAAAGGTGGAGAAACACTTTGATTCGGGGGTGAGACTTTCCTCGTCGATACAGAGCTCGTTTAGGGGATGTCGTTGTCTCGTGAAACGTGAAAAAAATTAGAAATCCAATTACAAAAGACAGAGGTAACCGTGTTTACGACTCAATAAATGAAGAGATAAAAAGATGGAGAAATACTTCAATTCGGGGGTGAAATTTTCCTCGTCGATATAAAACTCATTTAGGGAGGTGTCATTGTTTCGTGAACCGTGAAGAGATAGAAGCAACGGAGAACATAATATACGGGATTAATTCGTGTGCGATTAATCGTATCAATCGTAAAGATATCACTGGTGATTAGAAGCGTAGATAGAAATAGAACAGTAAATACAGAAACATAAAAAACGTAAAGACCCCTCTTGTTCAGACTACTAAATACAAAAAAGTTACCACAATAGTCGTTGTTCGCACCTCACTACCATTTGCACCATATCATGCGGATACACAGTGACTCATAAATATCTATTCTGTAAAAAAGAACGTTCACTTCATAGAAGCATTACAGCTGCCATGTTCGAAGCATCGACGCAGAATCATCACGCACGTTCCTTTCAATTCAATCAACGATAACTCGAAGTGTCCCCAAAGTACCACAGCTTCCGCACCACACGCCTGCCCCCTACCCATTTCACGGTTTTTCAAATCGATCGTACGCGTGGAGTTCGAAAACAAACGGCTTCGTGCTCGCGAAAACATATTTTTCTGCGGTCTAATCGACTCTTCTGGTAGGTGGCGAGGCGGTGGTGTGATATTCTGCGGTCGTTTCAGTAACGGGTGCCCGGCGGGGTGGTGGTGGCGGTCGGGATAGAAGGGGTGCGATAATCGTCGCCGACCAGATTTCCCCGTAACAATGGGCATCGTTGTGTGGGGTGGGGAACGAGCTGCGCGAAGGAGAAATAGTATATCGGGGTCTAAATAAAACCCGGCCGATTGGTTATCGACAGCTAAATAAAGAATATCGGTCCGACTCGATACCGAGTGCCAACACCGCGGAATGCTTTTATTACACGCTCGTCCACCACCCTACTCCGTTGGCTTCCGTTGCTCTTTTAACACCTAGACAACCGGGTACACCGGTGGACACGCTGATTTGCATTAATTTTCGGGTCACCCAGTGGCCGCTAGTTGCTCGCGGTTAACGATGACGCCTGTGGTTTCTACTCTCCGTGCTCGCTGATTAATTTGTTCTTTCTGCCTTTTTTTTTTTTATCTCGGTCGTTACGATGCTGTTAATTGGTATCGAGTTCGACAGACGCTCGTGGAATATCGAGTTGACGTATATATTCCACGATTGCATTAACACTCGCAGGCACAGCGAATGCTCGAGACACAGCTCTTTTTGACCTATAGTAAATGATTCTGGTGTATTTGTTATTGGATAAGGTTTTATATTCAGTGTCGAATGTATGGTTTTACTGAAATTCGTTTTTGCAAATAATATTAAGGAACATAAAGGTTCGTATACATTTGTTGCGTATCACCGTATCGCGTCGTATTGTATCACATTTTCACACGCAACAAGTGGATACGCACCTTAAAGAGACTGTTTGCATTACCGTGATAAGATCACGCAAGACAAACAAGCAGAAAATGACCCAAGAATCGGTATGGGAGGGTTAAATTTAACGTTTGTCGTCGTTTCGTGAAATACATTCGAAGAAGATTGTTAAGAATTCTTGCATGGAAATACTTCATGGATGGTCGCGATTGGTTATAAGAGACCTATCGATCATCCCGGATCGAAGTCAGACGCGAGCACAGGTGAAACTCGCGGAATTAATATTCTTTCTTCGCAGTCATGGCGGCGGCACACCTCTTCTCAACGGCCGCACTTTTTATTGAGCATATCACCGACGTGAAAGTCCGCAGTTTAAAGTGGATCAGGGAGTTACAGGGGTCGTGGAAAACCCAGCCGTTCTGCCCATTAACCGGCACGAGAGAGTCGACGCGAAGAACAAACGGCGTCGGGCTGTGTTTCAACTGCGTTATAATCAACAGGACAATGTTTGATACGTCATTTGGCTATTCTTATTGATCACAGGATGTCTAATAAAGGTTTTTATGCGTCATTGATTTCAAACGATCTTCAACGTATCTTTGTACAGACGAAATACATTGGTCGAAATAATATGATCATGTATTGCTATAAGCTCTTTGTACAAATAGAACTAAATGATAGTAATGTTAGTATTGTACGAAAAAGATATTAACTTTTCAAACCTATAGCAATCGTTTTATTTATTTCGCTTGTTGGGTGCAACAGGGCCACTTACACTAGCAATCTTCTAATTCTTTCGAACAGTGTATGTATTTACGCGATGAGTAGACTGCAGATTTTTGTGCAAAATGGTATTTTCTAAAGCAATTTATACAGGGAAGAGCAAATGTAGGAATTTATTTCTATTCTTAAGTATCATATTAGGTTCATAATAAACTAGAAAACTGATTGGATCTGATGAAAGTTTTGTATTTTACTGTATTTTGCAGACCCCTATAGGCTATGAATGCATAAAATCCGCAGTCTAGTGATGAGTAATCGATAAGAATTCACTAAGTTCAAGTACAGATAAGCCAGAGATTTAATTCATTTTACTCCATGTTCCTTTGTTTACTTCTTACACGATCTATGAAATTATTAAAGAAATATTCATGACGAAAGAGAAAATCTTAAAATTTACATGATCAGGTCAAGGTGCTTCCGTCAACGAACTTTCGATTCGTTCCTCGATTCCCGCTAAATCGCGCGAAAAGGTTAAGTAAGAAACGGTAACGTTACCCGATGGATTCTCACACACATACACACACTCCACTTTCCTTTCTGTTTCCCCAACGTCCTGGTAGCCGTTACATAAAAGGACCTAACGGGGCCAATGGATTCAATACACCGTATCGATTCCACTTGGCGAGCCGTCGTCGACGACCACAACGACGACGAAACGTCAACGGATCCGCGCGCAGGGTTCCGGATAGATACTGCGAGACCGCGTTTTCATCGTCGCGAGCCCGACGTTTTCACTGCAATTTTCACGCACCGTGGCCTTTTATCGAACGCCAGGAAGCGACCCGGGCTAATCGATTGTGTATTTCTCGAGCACTGAAAATCGTGCGTGAACGATTTGTCGCTCGCAACGAAGTTCATCGATACAGAGATCGATGACACTCTACGATCCTATCGATAGGGATATTGTTTAGAAATTTATAATATCCATTTCTGATATGTAGAATGGATGCTTCATCCACTGAGAAATTAACACGTTCACTGCTGTCGGGGCCATCCACGTGATCGGCGATGTCGTAATTAATTAAAACGTGAAATAAACGATAACAGTTGCAAATTTTTCAGTACTATTAACATACAACCGATAACCTTCGTCGGAATAAATGTACGAGGAACGATAACACTGCGGATTCCGAACACTTTATGTAACGTTTTAACATTATGCATCTGTCGTTTGGAAAGTTCTCAAAATGAAATACAGACACATCGGTGGTCCTGAAATTTTTAGTTCATCGAAGATTTTCATGCGATGGTTATTCAGTCTCCTAAAAATCGATCAGAAGTGAATTCGAGTGCGAAGTTTCTCAAAAGTGTTTAGAACGTTCGCTTACAGAAGCATTTAACGTAAAGATCTCTTCAAGCAGTAATCGAGAATTTACTGTATCACTGGTCCAAGTGCACTGATGTTCAAGGCAATTATATTGTTACAACCCCATGAAAAGTCGTCCTATATTCCATTGAAACGACCCTTATAATCCTCTTATCCAAAGATGGTCGAATCGAACGGGTTACATTTAAGAGTTTGTTTTAAACAAATTAAAGAGTCTCCAAAAAAGAATCTTGTCAAACTGACATGTTTTGAATCGTCAGATTATAGTTACATAATTAATTTGTACAGAGTCCTGTAAATAAATAGTTAATTATTAGTAGATCCGTACAATATATAGAAAAATAGAAGTATTTTAAACAACGATGTAAATTACATTTCCACACCACTCCCAGAACTTATCAAATGACCCAGATATAAACACTACCCTATCTCAATAATTCAGTGACACTGTTTTCGAACCACCTTGTATTCCAGAAATGGAGCAACAAGAAAAAGTTCAGTAGGCATTACCCAGAAAATCCTTATCATTGCTAGGGGAAAAAAAATATACCAGCAGAGAGGTCTCCGACGAAAGCCTCGGGGGTATGCACTAATTTGCTCGCGTTCAGCCACCTGTACCAATTTTTCCGTGGGGACAAGACCGGGGGCCGAATAAAAAGGAAACGTCACACACGGAACTCCTGGTCGTCTCCTGGCGGGCTAAGCGGCTGAGGAACAAAGAGCCCCGCGGACGTGGCTCGACCTCGTTCACACGGCCGGCATATATAATACGCGAAATAATTGCACGATGGGAGGCGGCGATACGCGGAAAATCGCGAGCGCCTTCTTCCCCGGATAAAAAGCCGTCCTCGTCTCCGTCGGAGAACAATATCGGCGGCGTGTGCGCTCGCGCTTACATCACCTTCGGCCGAGGCAATTGCCGCCGCCGTTAGTAAGTATTGTACAATACACGGACACACAAGGAGAGTGTTTCGCGTGGAAACGTACACACGGTCGTTCCTCTGTTTGCTTGTGTAAGAACAATCTTGGCTTTGTGAGCGTTTCCGCGAAACGGAGCAGACTCGGTGTAGTGAATTAAGTGGGTGTGGAGAATGAAAATCGCCAGGTGTGCCAGGTTCATGAAGTCCTGGTGAACTTTTGTTCTTTCTTCGAGTAATGAATATATTTCGTATAGTTAATAATTATTTGGATGTTGAGGAACGGCTAGACGGAACGGTAGGAATTAATTAATGTTGCAGAGAATAAATTTTATTATTTACTACGGTGTGCACCTGTTTCGAGGCTAGAAATATATGCACAGTTTTCTAAGTCCGTTAAGTCTGAAGATTTTCTGACTAGGGATAGTTCGGTGTACGATTTATCCGTCAACAGGTCCGATAACCTACTTGGAATAGGGTCGAGTCGATACCCCAAACATACCAATACGGTTCCACTGAATTGCTCACCGTCGAGTCCATATTACTTAAACAGAAGATCGCTACATTTATAATTTACAGCAGTGGCTGATTAATAACATGACGCCCGTTATCGCAGATATGCGTCAGAGGCAAGGATTTAAATCATACAAGCCAAAAATCGGGCGTCAATGTGTTAACCCTCAATCACCGGACGCTGGGCCCCTAAAGACCCATACCTTAGATATGTAAAGATTTATAATAAATATTGTTTGGTCGCAATTTATATATTTTTCTTACCTTATACCATTCTACACACGCTCTTACTTTTTAGAACAAAATAATTTTCGAAAGTCATTTTAGCATTGATTGTTTGAAAAAAAAAGAAGTTAAAAAGTCTATTCGTTTACATGGCATCAACGAAAAAATATAACTTGAGAATGCTATCTGAGATAGATATAACAGTAATACTACTTTGGGTCTCTGTTATCTGTCTCTTTCATTCGCTCGCTGCTTGAGCACGACGGAGACAGGAGAATGCAAAACACCCAGTGTGTGTAAAACATTAAAAAGGACGAATAGCTTTTTTATGATCGCGTAGCATACGTAACATGAACGTTTACTGTGTGGAAGCAATTCCAGAAATTGCTGGGGATAGCTCCGAGTCACTTAAGCAGGGAAAGAAACACAACTGTTAAGCGTAGACTACTAGACATTTAAAGGAATTGATTGTTAGTTCTAACTACCTAGAAGATAAATCGTACGAGGAGGCAAGAAAGGTGGGGTAATCGAAGATGGCGGTGAGGTCTCCGACCTTCAACAACGAATCGAGTCCGCGTTCGCCACACTCTAACACTTTCTTCGTCGAATTACGAAGTGTGAAAAGCGAAACAAGAGCAGAGCCGCCAACGGCGCAGCTTTAATTAATAACCAGCCATCGATCATTCGAAGCTGAACTAACGATACTCTTAACGCGCGCGCGCGCGCGCACGGAGTTTATGTAGTATGTAACTCCGACGAATCTTAGCGTGAAGTTTAATGAACGCGCGCACGGTTCGACTCTAATTTTGATTAATGTAACTCCTGGCAATTATGCTCTCGGTTATTGCAGCGCGGCAGCTTTCTAACCGGCGCGATTCTTTCCTTTCGTTTCTCTCGCTCTCGCGCGCGCACGATCGAAACCGAGAAATAATCGCCTTCTAAACGGTCACCTTAATTGCTGCCAGAATAATTTCCTACTTACGCGTGACGGTTTCGGAAAGAAAAAACACGAGCGTGACTAGGTAAGCGTGCCCATTGTAACGATCCAAGTGACCGAAAAACGTTCTAGTTCGTTATTTATCGCGAGCAAACATACTGTTTATAAGAAAATATTTTAGAAAATGTTTTAAATAATCTTAACCCTCCATAGGCAGCGTGGGTCGTTCACGACTGAAGTGTATTCTCATTTTTCCCAGACATTCTTCCGAATTTGTAGTTTTATTAACCGAAGTTTTAGACGTTTTGTTTAAGGAATGATTGTATAATGTAGTAGAGACAGTATTCCAGAATTTCTTCAGATATTTCGAAAACCTGAAACACTAGAAAAATTAGGCTTGGGCATACACGACCCAGTTTGCCTAATTTCGCCTGTGGGGGGTAAAAATTCTTATTGTATATTATACACATTATTTGATTTTATGAAAAAAATGTTTGTACAAGATATTTAAAAAATACAGTGACCGGGTTAAACAAATACTACATTTTCGAGCTGAAGTGAAAAAATAATGAAAATAAAAGAAATCGAAAACTTTTTTTCAAACAATTCGAGAACTTTTCCAACGCGATCCGATAGAGCCCACCCCAAAATAAATCGAAAATAAGCAAAAACAAGCCCACTCGTTATTTCGAATTTCCTCGGATCCCCAAACATTCGGAGCGCAAACTTTGCGCACGGGTTGAATCCACGGGAACACAATAGAGATCTCTGTTAGCGAAGTTTATCATTCCCAACGGGGATCGCGTTATCGATCGGTGTTTACGGAAGCAACCGCGTGCAATTTCCCACGCGTGGGAATAGATAAAATGGTACAGAAAATTTCTTCGTGGACTATCCCCTCATTGTTGATCGATGCAATCGTTCTGAAAACCGTGAATCGTGCACGGTAGTTTCCACCGTATCGTTCTTTCTATCCCCTCCCATCGTTTTTTTTCAACACGTGCACCTGTTTCCTCGCGGCCGCGAACGGAATACACGTAGATTGCGCACACCTGCGTCGTTCGACGTGTGACGAAGGAATGACGCGACTTTAATTTAAAGCAGACAACCTGGCACCAAGCGCGAGCCGCTGCGCTGACTTCGTCACTCGAATGCACGTGCTCCTCCCTCCTTGCTTGAACGCGAACCGATCCGACTGACTGACGACACACCACATCTCGCGGGTCTGCACGTGAATCGCTCGCAAACGCTCGAGATTCCTCCGTTCGGTTATTCTACACGATAGGGGAGGGTTGCCTATTTTGGACCACTTTTTTATTTTTCTCTCTTACACACGCATAGAACATCGCAGTATGCAAAGAGAAACGGGAAAAATGAAATTGAAACGATCGAAACGGGTCGATGACGACCGAGAAATTTCAACGTTCGTGCAATTGATCCTCTGCTATGACGCCTCTTCTTACTCGTGATTACGAATTATGTATTTTCTGATCCACCTGGAGGAACAAACGAGAAGTGATGTAACGCTAGGTGAACGCGAGACCGCTCTACTAAATGGTAACTGTGTCTCGGCGTGGGTCAGGTGACTGCGCGGTAATGCAGGTACAGTTCTGCATATTAATCGACCCCACTGTGACACAGATCGATGCGCGGAAAAAGGTATTCGCGAGGAACGACTGAATTGTAAAATTCGTACCATTATATGTTCGACACCTGGCATAAGGGTGATATAAGAAAAGGGTTCGTAGCTTGTAGGGTAGATAATATTCGTGAAATGATAATAAAAAGTTCTAATGAACGTGGCTCTCAAATGGTTAAAATATCTGCTTCCGTTCAATAAATTTTCTAAAATTCTTCAAAGTCCCTTCAGTGCTGCGAAATTCGTTCTTTCATGATTGAATTCAACGCAAAATATTACGTCAAATTTAATTTAGAAAATAACCACTAGTTGAATTTTAGTGTCCACCCCGTAAACGAGGAAACGAAATTCGATTCGTTGGGAACTTTTACGAGCTCGTCGAGTACACTACCTAAGTGTCGGCGGGGAAAAGCGGATTTTCTAATGAATTCCAATGTTATTAATGGTTTTTTAGAGCTGGACGGTCAGGAGGAGCCGAGGAGTGTCATTAAACGCGGAATTCTCCGGACTGGCGAATTCCAGCGGCTCTTTTCCGTCGCGAGCAATTCCGAGAAGTATTAAGTGCGCCAATTATATTATCGTCGGAAGCGATCGGGCCAAGTCGATAAGCGAGCCGTTGATTCCGGTTAATAATTCATACGGTATAATTGCCGGCTTGGAAGTTATGCGATAGAATGACACCTGGATGTTGGGTGGAAACAAGCAACTCTCGCTGTTTCACCTGTACGAGCTTGTGACTGCTTTGTTTGATGATAATTAGGTGAGGCGAAGGGGGTTCTTAGAAGAGACAATAATTATGATATCATAACAACACTCTCTTATAAATTCTGAGTCAACTTTTACACGTTAGTCAGACTACGAACGGTATACAAGACTCTGGAGAACCGATTCCAACTTCCAATCGATGCTTTCGGAACTTTTACAACCTGTAATTTGATTCGAAAACGATCCAGGACGTAAGTTCTCGATTCCCGAGTTCGAACAAGTCCTCGACGTTTAAGTCTGTTGCGGAAATTCAAATGGACCTCTCGTTTATTTTTGCAGGAAATTAACCTTTATCGATATCGTTATGCTTACCTATATAAGTAAAACACAATGAAGAGAAGATTATAGCGTTCGATGCAATTATCTATTTAATTTCCTGCCCGATGAAATTATTGATGTAGAAACGAATTTTTGTTTGAACTTCTATTAAATCAGTCGATGAAAATGCTGCCGCGAGCACACCACGCGAGGTAAAGGGGTTTCGCAATACGAACGCCATTGTTCTGGGTAGATTGTGCAACGTGGAAATGAGTAATGGAAAACTATCACGATCAACCTGTCTGTCTCTAATACTTTCAGCCACCGATTAATGACTTCGTAGATTTCAATTTCGAAGAGTGGACGAACCAGTTTACGAATTCTTTTTATTGACGGTGCCGTTTAGGATTAGGTCATCGATCATTACGCGACTCGGTCACTTGTGCCCCGCTGTTTTCCGCGGCACACAGTCGCTTTCGCCATGTTCGATGGGATTACGTGTTCATCGGAATAGTCGTCGCGATTGCGTGCCGTCGCGATAACGTACCAGAGATTCACAGAATGCGCGGGTGACCTTGCGAAGGTCAAGGGCAAATCAACCGCGAAGGTCCACGCAGAACCACCGTTGCGAAAATGGCACTCGACGAGAATGGCAAACTTTTAATTATTCATAGACCAACCACTGCATCTGCGAAGTCTGGATCAGTTCGATTCTCCTGGGGCCTATCGTGGTACCATTTTTCCCTATTTTATTAACACCTTTCACAGCTTGACCCAATTTCATTTTACTTCTTCTTTATCCCGTTCAATGTCTGAATAGTTGGTCGATGATAAATGGAATCTTCATCGATAGAAGTGTTTCAAGGTACGTTTGTACACTGCTAGACTAACACAGAGAGTTAAATGGCATATCAAACGATTCTATTTCCGAAGTAACACCATCTATTACCTTCGCACTGATTCGTCCGAATCACGGAAATGATAATTATCAGCGGTTTACGGAACGCGAATTCGCTCCGGGGTTGACTTAATTGGGGCTGGATCGATCCGATCGTGGAACACGCGAATCCCAGCACGAAATACGGAACACTATAAGATCGCGGTGCTTTTCTGTCGATTCTTATAAAATTTTTATCTTCTTGGCGATCGCGGTAAAGAGCACTAAAATACTAAGGGAACTATCGGAGCACCCGAAGCTTTTCCATTTGCGTTCTAAAGATAATCTTTAAAGGGGCCGTTAAATGGCGGACGGCTAAAAATGGCCACCACGGGAGGGATTACGGTGGCCGAAAGTAACTAAACGAGGTTGAAGGTTGCCCATGAAAGGCAAATGTTGTCACAGATGTCTAGAAGGTTCGAAGGTAACCCGAGATTGTCGAGGAAAATGAAAATGGTCGGATAGAGTAACCGAAAAGTCGATCGCGTCTACCTTGAAAACTAAACAAAAAATGATAATTTTTGCGTCGGTTGTTTTACTTTTTCTCCGAGGAAGGAGATTAATTTTCTAGACCCTCCGGATTCCACTGTGTTCTAGATCCAAAGGAATAACCACGAGAAGGTAAATAGCTTTTCTTCTCACTACATTTGTTCACTCTTAAATTTGCATACTCGTAAGTTTTAAAAAACGATTTAGTTCAGAATGTTACATTATAATGTGTAATTCTTTGCACCGATATACCTATGTACATTTTCCTCTCGTACGGAACGTTACGCCGACAATTTTATATGCCTCCTCTACTTCGACGCGATTACGTTAATGAAAACGTTTCTTTCTACATGAAATAGCACTAATGAGATGTAGTGTATGCGCTTATGCACACCGGCGGTCACGGAACGCGATAAACGTGCAATAAAGACAGTTCGGTAATGCACGCGTAATAATTGCAATTGCGCTTTACTTTGTTTCAAGGTCCGGAAAGTCAGAGTAATTCTTTGCACCGATATACCTATGTACATTTTCCTCTCGTACGGAACGTTACGCCGACAATTTCATATGCCTCCTCTACTTCGACGCGATTACGTTAATGAAAACGTTTCTTTCTATATGAAATAGCACTAATGAGATGTAGTGTATGCGCTCATGCACACCGGCGGTCACGGAACGCGATAAACGTGCAATAAAGACAGTTCGCTAATGCACGCGTAATAATTGCAATTGCGCTTTACTTTGTTTCAAGGTCCGGAAAGTCAGAAAGACCAAAAAAAAAAAAAGGCTGCTCAGAAATCCGAACACGTAAACGATCTCGCCTTATTTATCGATGATACGCGAACGTAGCGTAGCTTGCGATAAAAAAGAAGTAGAGTGGTAAAAGATCCGCTGAGTCAACGTTTGCTTTTTTAATGGATTCTCGTTACGATGAATTCTCCGTGGACTGTTTCGTCATGTTGTACATACAGTGTCTCTCGAACTCGAAAACAGGCTGCTGTCCTTGAAGAGGATCATTTTGAGTCGTTGCCTCGATACTCTCAAATCTTGACCTACGATCTGTCGAGATTTTCGAAGCACACATACATACACTTTTGACCAAAGGACTCTGAAGGAAATTTAGAAGGAATGAACTTGGATTCACCATGATAGAAAAACCACAAATGGAAAAATTTTACTTTTCATATTGCTCCAGCTAACACGAGTAATCGAAGGAAAATAGAAACATTAAATATATGAACTATTGAGCTCCGCCAAGATTACCACTAAACTAATCGTGCCTTCAATAAAACGGGAAATTATCAATCCACTGGAAACAACAAGGATTCCACTTCCAGGCACACTGTCTATCAAACTTCGGTGGCTATACTATGGATACTTATGCAGTTTTAGATTTATTAATTCACGGAAGTTTATGTTAAAGAGAAATTTGTCTACCAAAGCTTATTACAAATTCCAGATAAACCGAAAACCTCGTTTATCTTTCACAAACACTACACTAAGTTTCGAATAATCGTAAATCCCATAAATGCACAATCTAGTTATTACTAATACAAGCACACTCCACACCGTTCGGCCTCTAATCTCCTGCTTCTATCTTGAATCTTCGACCATACAAGATTCCAACCCCCTCGACCCCACCCCCCGTCCTCCGGTCTCGCAAGATGCTCTCGCAGTTCAGCAGCGTTTCCAAGAAAACAGAAATTTCGATAACGAGATCGTCGTTAAAAAGTCATTCAACTGTGGCGGATTTATTCAAATCGCAGCTCGGGGGAAGAGTGTTTTTCGCCGCGACATTTACGAGTGGAACACTCTCGGGACCGTATCACGAAACCCGTTCTCTAAAACAAGAATCGAAAAAGAAAAATACTGGTGATATTGACCGCGAATGATATTTGCAAAAGGGGAATGGAGTGGGGAGAAGAGATCGGAGGGATTCGCGAAGACCAAGCCGCGGGACCGACACGTTGGAACACTGAATGGTAAATGAAGCGAAGAATGTGAAATGTTGTCGGGTTACAGGGTGTTCTGTTCCACCGACACAATGGTATCGGGCGGAATAATGCATTGTGCCAAGTGGTCCGGGCCAAAAATAAAATCATATCGACTCTCTCCTGAAATAATCGCTCACGTTCAAGGGGAAATAGTTTCGGGAGGGGGGAGCGATAAAACCGCGCGACTATTTTAATTCGCTTAATACCCCTTAAGCGATGACGTGGAAATCTTATTACTTATTGCACAACCAGTTGTTTGACGTCCTCGCGGTGCGAAAACATCGAAATGAACGGGCATTTCTTTAACCCTTATCCCCGTCCCTTGTGACAATTTGATAGAATTTTCTCCTAAGAAATAATGTTATTCTGCCATGTGTAGGTAAGTTTAGCTGAGGCTCTGTGAATTTTATTTTAAAGAATTTGCAAATTCAACTGTCGGATACGACCCGGACCTTACCATTGGTTAATTTAATTTTCCATCCCGAAAGACTGATTTTGTAATCACCGTATCCAAAATTGTCACCCATATGTGACTGACGTGGCAGTTAATGGTTAACCTGAGAAGATAATTTAATCTCTGCTCAATTTTCCATTTTTTTCACGAACTTCCCCTGTCCTTAATTTTTCCTAACGTTCACGCCCGTTCGATCGCGTATGTCCCCCCTTTCTTCCAGAGTTCCAAATCGCTAAAAGCTATGTTTTCATTCAATCGCTGCGAAGTCGAACAATCTAAGGAAAACTCCCGAGTCTTCCTGCCAGTCGGTTTTTGCGTCGGAATCGCTGGTCAAAGACCCGGTGGGCACGACACGGTCTGCACCGTGTGGCATAAATTAATTCAAGGCCAGCCAGTAAAGAAAAAACCGGGGACCGCAAAAGGAGAGCCCCGAATCTGGCCGAGGCGCGTTTTCTCGCGGTGTATCCGAGCACGAATGATCCTCTTTGTCCCGCGCGACGAAATCCAATTTCGCGCGTTGTTGCGCCACCGTCGTGAATCAGCTGACCGCACGGAGAGCCGATCGCAAAGAACGGAGAGACGATTGCAAACTCCTCGACTCGGGGAAAGTACGAATCGCGTAATGATTGCTGCAAGCCGATCGTTTCCTTGGACCGTGTGAGAAATCAGAGGATTGCAAATCGAGCGTCAATTCTGTTCGTTCGAAAGGTTTTGGTCGGAAGATTGGAAATGTTCGGCAGTTTCAGCTCAGAGAAACTCGAAATCGTTGATCCTTCCTCTTATTAATTAAGGCTAATTAAGTAAAGAAGTTTTAATTTGGAATCCTCTGACGCGACAATTGTTATAGATTTCTGTAAATGTTACAATTGAACGATTAGACAATATCCTTTTGTAATTTACGTTATTGTGTGTCGTTTCTTCCAAGAATTTTCGTTTGACTTTCAATTCTAGGAACAGTAAAGAATTCTGATCGTGATTTACCGCCTAACTAATGCATTGAAAGGGTTTCGAAAATCAATGACGCGTTCCTTTATGAATGAAAAAACCCCGTCGTATCGCTGAATCAAGAGAAACGAGGACGATCAATTCGACAATGCGCGAGATTGCAGTTCAGTGACCCGTGATAACGTAATCCACGAACAATCTCGTCGACGAAACTTGGTGTTTGCATACGGTTCAGGTCGGCATCTGTCAAAAATCTGGCTGTCGCGCTTGAACATCTGTCGTAATATCGGTGTTCAAGCAATAACCGTAGCCCGCCAGCTCAACGAATTCAACTTGTCAAACAAATCACGAGAACAACTTGTGCTAGCTCAAAAACAGATCCAAGTTATAAATTCGCTAAATTGTTCTAAACTACAAACCAAATCTGAATAAAATATTATCCTACCATCCTTCTTCGAGCTTATTAATAATCACCCATAGACAAATTAACACTAACACTAACATTATTCCTACCTTTTTGAAGGGTTCGATAGGTTCAGTGTTAAAGCGTAAAAAGTAAACGAGATTCAAAAAGATACACCTTCGTTTTCAGCCGACCTAGAAGACCACCAACCATCACGAATCAACGATGATGTATCCTAAAATTTTCATTCACAAAAATTTCCCCAGTCTTCTGATTTTTTTTCAATGCCACACACCGGAACCCTCAATTTCATTATCTCGGGCAACGAAACCGTTCTTGGGCGTTAATACCGCGATTTCCTTGCGCGTAATCACTAATTCTGGCGGTCACGCTTCGCGTGCCGTATCGTCGTCGGAGGGACGTCATTCTAAGCGGCTTCTCTCGACTATCGATAGACCGTGAGACGACCTCCAGTCATCGAGTGCTTAAAACGCATGTAGATCGCGACCACTGTCCAGTCACACGAGTTGGGAATGCCTTCTTCGCCTTGACTCCGCTTCGGAAGCACGTTTTTTCCATCGCTTCGCTCGTCAACGCTCATATTGTCGCGGGCACGCCACAAGCTCGTTACGTATTTCACGTCTATCTCGGATCCAACGGAATATTCATGATTTTTTGGGTCGAGTCCGATGCGTTCGCGCGTTATTTATTCACGAGAGCCTCCGATTATTTCCATTCCTCGACACTCTCCTTTCTGTTCGAAGCTCAACGGAAGAAGTCTTGTTCCCTCTGCATTAAACGCAGCACATTAATCACTAATCCGACATTCATTTTTTAACCCTTTAACAAGCAGTGAGACGTATACGTCGCATCTAGAAAATCAATTTTTCAGTTAATCGCGCGAAATAATTTTTTACTCTGGAAGAGGTGTTTGGGCGTTAACGGGTTGAACATAAATTTAAACAATTTTTTATATAGGTTGATTTAGTATTGATATGTTCGACTTCAAAATAGCACGATAGAACATGTATAGCAATCTGAGAATTTTTAAATAACGTTTTAAGTGTCTGGATGTTAAAGGGTTAAAATATCTTAGCCTTCTACTGTCCAAGATGGTGGGGGCTATTGGAGAATCAGAACAAACGTCGTTAAAGATACACGGGCTTTCCATCATATACCTATATATCTAGTTATATGATTAAATCACTATTTTTCCTTCTTCGGTTCCCTGATTTCCTTCTGCAGCCAATCTCTAGTCAGATTTAAGCTCGTACGATGTTGCAATAAAAACAGTATTATTGCGTTTTAAACCGAACTTCCCCGTTCGATGTGTCAGAATCTTTGCAACCGCAAGAAACGTATTTCTTGCTACTCGAATCGCCTATGAACAATTTCTTTACAGTTAAATAGCGTACGATAATCGTTACCACTGAACGTTTAAGCTGCAACATTTCAGGGACTAACTGGGTTCGCGACGTAACTAACGACGCACTCGAGCGACTCTGAACGGTTCCCGTAAAGATCGACGATTTTACAAACGGAGTCGAGCCATTAGTTTTCTTGCGTGTCTCGTTCGTTTGAAACGGGAGCTTTCCTCGTCATGCAAACGGGAAGAATTCTGACGACATATCGGAACGTCACCGAAATCGGTTGCGTGACTCGGAAACATTTTTCCGCGTGCGCGCGTCTGTATTCGTTCCCCTGTAATGCAGCAGCACACACGTAAATGCATAGTCTTCCCATATACCCTGCAATCCGCCATGCTTCCATATTCCCTGCGCTCTCGTTCAATATGTATCACGGAACAGAGCCAGGTGAAGGAAAACGATAACTCACGTGAAGACCTCCCCTTTTTCCCTCATAATTAAAACCATAATCGCTTTTCTTACTATCATCACGATTACAAGAATTAGCCTTGGGTAATTTTAATCTGCACTGCAATAACGAGAGAATGTATTTGCATAGATGTATATTTTAAGAAATAATTCTATAAATTCTTAGATTGCATGTTCCATTAAAAGTAGGGGTATCTTCATCACCTTTAGCAAGATAACAAATAAACTGCTTTTAATCACTCTTGGAATCCAATTTGTATTATCATCGGAAATCCATTAGCGACACACTATTATTGCTCCGAGAGTGTTTTTACGATTTTAGAAATACGCGTGGCGGACATCAGAGATGGGAAAATTAATTATCTAGATAAAGAGTTTGAAATAACGAATAGAAGATAAAAAAAAAATGTACTTTGTTGTTTTAAATCGAGTAAACTTGGAAACTCCAATTTTTGTAATAAAATAATATTTTTCTTTGAATGAGTAGACACTTGGCCAACAAATATTTAATCTCGTTAATTGTTTATAGGTCTGGGTAAAGATCGTAGATAGTGCTGCTTTTAATTAAAAGAAGCAGCTTTTTAAAAAAAATTCTGCCCAACTCCAGCAGACAGGTGTCGTTCCCGCTAAACAGTATTCGGGTACGAAACGACGTATTAAGTTGTCCTAGATTCGACTTCCGAGCGCGAAAAACACTGGAACGAAACGCAAAAACCATTCGCGTTTCAATTCTCGCACTCCCGTAGGTTTTTGTACTTACGGTCGAGGCCTCGATTGTTACGGAAACCTCTTATCCGTGGCCGACGACGCTACACACCTGTCAAATTGACCAATTTCACGTAGAAAACGACGTATTAAGTCGTCCTGGTTTCACCTTCGTCTCGACAACACCGAGCTGTTGAATCTCGACTGTACTATTACTCGCGGCACAGTTCTCCTTCACCAGGTTTCGAATAGTCCAACAATAACGGTATGGAATAGTTAAATATAAAATTTACAATTGAGACTCATATAATATGCAACTGAAAATATCTTCATTTTTAAGAGAAATATTGTTAATTTTAATAGTTACCACAAAAATTGCAGATTTTTCAAGGTATTTTTGGACGGTACCTGGAAAATTTATAAGGTACTATAAAGGTTAATACTAGAACTACCAAAACAGTCAAGAGGACTAGTTAGTATACTCTCGTAACAATAATTAAAATACCACAACAATGCATTTTCGCAGATCTTTCACAACTTTTATCGCGGTATTAAAATGAAGAAATTAACTGATATATAAAACTTTTAAAAGGTTATCATGTTATCGGTTCAACAGAAATGAATATACTGTCATCATCGGTACTGTTGACAAAGTTGTAAAAACAATCTCTATCTAGTAAAAATAACCAATCACTTCGGAATGCTTAATCTTGAACTTCTATCTAACAACAGTAAGATGTTAATTAAACCTTCGAGGCTTCCTTTATACGAATCAAACCCTAAAGTTTAAGTTCTGTAACAAAAAAAAACAGCACTTGTCGGGACTGAAGACTTCCCTCGCAAGTTCAAAGGTGTCCTCGCGACTCACGTGGCGTCGATTAACCAATTTTGCTTAGAAAACGACGCAGCCAGCTGACCCAGTTTCGCCTCGAAATTGACGAGAAGACGCCAATTCAAGCGCAACTGGATGCACCGTTCCCGCTTCGAGCCAGATCGTTATCCGTCGGATAAAAAAAATCAGGTCGAAGCCGGTCACGAGGCTCATTGACGGCAGGTCAAAGTCTTGTTGCGTTTATACCCGATCGTTCCGCGACGAAGGCAAGAAGCGTACCGAGATCCAATAAGAAAAGGACAGTCGATTAACCGAGCGGACGCTGTCCCGTCGTAATTTTTCTCTAGCTGGATCTGGGCCTGTTGAATCGTTGATTACAGGAAAGAAATCGGCCGTGACGTACCGCGAAACGCCGTTAACGGAGACGATAAATAGAAAAAAAAAAAAAAAGAACGAGACAAAAAGAAATGAAAAAGCAGACACAGACGAGACAAAAACATGTGGCGCACCGGGCCACAAGATTATGCGCGCTGATTCTCGCGAGACACGATCGTGTCAAGGGTTCTGATTATGAATGTTAATGGTAATATATGTATACGGGATAAGACGGTGTACACGCGTTCGTGATCGACGCGGGCGCTTGTGAAACACGGATATTTTCGTGGAGGATAAACGATAGTGAGATAGAGTAAAGTTCGGTTTAACGCGACACGATGCAACCCAGATTAGTGAAATCAGGGTCACTGCGAATACTTGTTCGTTTATTTCGTATGGATCTTTCAGTATTTGTCTGGCTTGGATTGTAGTTTGTATCTGACAATACGATCTGTGATTTAGTGATCGCGAAATTTAAAAAAGCCCTCTGAAAGCTGTAGGGTGTTTTAGAAAATGGATTACAAGGTCTAGACGATCAAGAATTACGAGTTATCGAGATCTGGGGATGGGTATGGGATAACTGCGTCTTGCTAATGGAATTAATAAACAGATGTAATTCTGTAACTCTTCATGGTAGGATTTTATGCATTTATCGTGAATGTGGGTGTGCAAGAAACAATACAGTAAAAATTTTCGTGAAGATTCGTATGCAGTTTACTCTACTTTGGACCCAAAGAAACCCATTAATAAAAGAAACAAAGCTCTGGTATAATTTCAGGTTCTCAAGCTAGCCTATAAAATTCTGAATTTGCATAAAGATCTGCGGTCTACTCATTATCATCTCGAGAAACATTAATATTAGGAAAGGTCGGAAGTCCCGAGCAAAAATGAATACCAACGTCGCAAAAGACACAACATGACATAAACAAGGGAACAACCTCGAAAACGTCGAACAAGTTACGGTTGGAAAAAAGTTGTTTTGTTAACTGAAGAAACACCGACGAGACGCTGGTTATCATATAAACACACGTATACACGAGGCGGTGTTATATATTCGAGGAATTATTGTTCCGATAAAACAAACAGGCCGTCGTTAATCGGACACGTTTACGCGAATCAGACGTTGGATTTGGGGCGATTAAGGGGCGTGAGATGTCTACGAAAATTCGTCGAACGACCGTTCGATTGCGCAAACGACCGATGATACGGATGATCCAAAAACCGTCAGAGTGATCGAGAACGTTTCCAATCGCGAGGAGAGACCAGAGTGGCCGCGCACGTTTCGCCGACGGAAATCGAAAGTGTTCGGGACACGATAAGAGCGAACTTGATCGTTACTTCATCGGCAGCCGGTTGAAACGGTCAACGCGAGAGAGGCGCATCGGCAACAACGAGCACGAGTGGTCTTCTGCGGTCGCATTATACAGGCCTCTACGCGCACGTACAGGAAACGTGAATTACCGCATGAAACTCGAGGCGGCGAGGAACGAAGCGGACGCGCGGAAAGGAATGAAAATGAGAAACTTTTTTTCTATTCTTGATTCTGCAACGGCGTTATTCCGTTACGAACTGTTGACGATAAAAAATGAAACGAGATGAAAAATTGCAGATATAACGGGACAATACTGGAATGGAAGTAGATCGTGCAGATATCGGTCAAAAGACTGATTCTTCTAGTTGTACGTTTTTATGACATTATTAACCCCTTGCCCTACGATTTTCTTGACGTCTGCAGACTCCAGGATTACATTGTTGTCGATAGTTTTCCAGAAACGAAAGGGAAACTGTACTTATCTGTACTTTTACTGTAAAAGTTAAGAATGAAAAGAAATAAATATTAAATCGAATGTTAATTTGGCATAAATTTCAATAATTCCCGATACCAAATTTTAAGAGGCCCTTCTCCAACGCCAGTTTTTCTCCTAGCGGAAGTCGAGTTTGCTCGTGAGGGTACTCACAGGTACGAAAAAATAAACATAATAGGTACTAACATTTGATTTCGTAATTTAGAATATGCAACCATATGGTAACAGTGGAAACGAAATGGTTAAAACTTTGTTTCAGTATACCCAACTGAGCTCGTTCTCTGTTCTTGATCACTGTAATCGACCACAGACGAGATATAACAATACACTTAACATGCAATTTAATTTTCTGTTCTATGCTTCGGGAGCGTCAGGAGCCCCCGTGCCATTTCAGTATTCCATTTCTAGCTAGGTAAACCGAGCCAATAATATATGTACGTATCGTTATATGCAATCACGAGTGTGTGTATGCTGTGCGTTACGACGGTGTCGAAGGTAGTACCTGAAATCGGAAACTTTTCTGTAGAGGTGTGCTCGAAACAGCGTGATTTGTGTGGGACACCAAATCCCATAAGATGTTATGTCTATTCTTATATATCGTCTGTGAATCGACCTATCTTTCGTATTCAGGTGTGGCTAGATACGTCGAAATTCCACTAAAGATCATATCCCACATTCTAAACCGTAATTTAAAAGGAATATCCCCGGACTATCGATACGGTAAAATCTCCAGAAAGAGCCAAATAGTTCGTGTACCAAATAAAATTCCAACACATCCTGCATTGCGAAGGACGAAACAGCCACCAAGAGGATTCCGCGAACGACTCGCGTTTCGATGCCCGTGGCCCCAAGGAAACGTTTTCCAGGTAGGAGGGCTCGTAACGCGTCTGATTTGCGGTCGAATCGCCGTGGCACTGGGAGCTCTCCGTGTTACCGCAAGGAATATGCGCATAGCGAGATCATAGATCACCGTAATCGTCGTAACGTACGATCGTGAGACGTAATAACGAATCGAATGCACCAAAGAGGGAGAGTATTTAACAGGGTAACGGTATGGAAATGGTCCTCGGTTAACGCGTATCGTATATGTATGTAGCGTTCTGACCGACGAAGAGTCCCCACTTACGGCGCGTTCGGACGACAGGCGTCTCCGGATCTAAGGAAAACATCGGTGACCCGATTCCGTGGGACGCCTGTCGTCTAGACGTCCCGTCTAGCGCTCGTTTGATATTCCACGGTCCAAGT